>NC_088622.1:7141958-7452043 GCF_036013475.1 Columba livia
ACACACATACTCATTGCAGAGCGGTGTCTTGATAGCAGCACAGAAAGAGGCCACTGGCTGTTTGCCTGGCCATGGTGGGCCGTGAATTTGCTCCTCTGATGTGGCCTCTTTCTCTCTCTTCCTCTAAGCAAAATGACGGGCAGTTCACCGTGATCCAGCTGGTGGGCATGTTGCGGGGCATTGCGGCGGGCATGAAATACCTGGCCGACATGAACTACGTGCACCGCGACCTGGCTGCCCGCAACATCCTGGTGAACAGCAACCTGGTCTGCAAAGTGTCCGACTTCGGCCTCTCCCGCTTTTTGGAGGATGACACCTCTGATCCCACCTACACCAGTGCACTGGTAAAGCTGCTCTCTGGAGCGGGGGAGGGAGGGCGGTGAAGGAAGGACTCGTGGAGATGGGGACATTCCCTGTTGACCTGAGGAGCACTTTGTCAAAGTGTCAGCAGTGGAAATAAAGTGCCAGATGGGAAAGACAAATGAAATGAACCACAGAAGATTTTCTCTTGCAAGGTCTTGTCCAGTGACTGTTGATGGGCCCTATAGTTACTCCTGTGTATAACTGAGCCTCTTCCAAACATGCCCCTGATAAAGCCGGAGTTGGGATGATGTATTATTCCCATCCAGCATGTGTCCTCTGAGATGCTGTCCTGACAGATTGGTTGCCAAAGCATTAAGTCTGGGGTTTTTGTTCGATTGTGCTGCCCAGTTGTCCGGGAGGCTGTGATCCTTTTCATGTCATGTCACAGGCCCAGGAACAACGGACTGAAGTGTGGGGACTGTGCTGGGAGAAGCCTTGCAGGACTAGATCCGAAACATCCAGAGAGTATTCCCGAATTAGAGAAACTTTCCCAGAAATGGCTTCATGATCACCTAACAGCCTCTCAGGAACACTGTGGTTAGCAGTGACACAAGTGCCACTGGGGATTCGTGGCCTCTCTCAGGCTACAGAATGTGCACTGGGACCAAAGGATAATTTGAAGACTTTGTTGTTCAGTGAGATTGCAGCCAGGAGTTCTCATAAATACCATTGCTTGTGAAGGTGTACAGCATTGCTCTGCAGTGACGCTACAGGATCAGCGCCTACCTGCAATGTCTATAACAGGACTTCTTGGAAGCAAGTATTGACAGAGCTGGGGCGTGATCTGTTGGAAGAACAGGCAGAAAGAGACCTGGGGGTACTAATGGACAGGAAGCTCAACATGAGACACAGTGTGCCCAGGTGGCCAAGAAGGCCAATGGTGTCCTGTCCTGTATCCAAACTGGCGTGGTCAGCAGGACAAGGGCAGTGATCCTTCCCCTGTGCTCTGCATTGGGGAGGCCACACCTGGAGTGTTGTGTTCAGTTCTGGGCCCCTCAGGTCAGGAAAGAGATTGAAGTGCTGGAGCGGGTGCAGAGAAGAGCAACAACACTGGGGAAGGGACTTGAACACAAGCCCTATGGGGAGAGGCTGAGGGAGCTGGGCTTGTTTAGTCTGGAGAAGAGGAGGCTTAGAGCTGAGCTCAGCACTCTCCAGAACTACCTGAAGGGCAGTTCTAGCCAGGTGGGGATTGGGCTCTTCTCCCAGGCATCAGCAATAGGACAAGGGGCCAGGGGCTTCAACTCTGCCAGGGGAAATTGAGGCTGGAGATTAGAAAGCAATTCTTTGCAGGGAGAGTGGTCAGGATTGGAATGGCTGCCCAGGGAGGTGCTGGACTCACCGGCCCTGGAGTTGTTTAAACTGAGATTGGCCATGGCACTTAGTGCCATGATCTAGTCAATGGACTGGAGTTGGACCAAGGGTTGGACTGGATGATCTCTGAGGTCTTTTCCAACCCAGTCCTTTCTGTGATTCTGTGAAATAATCCTTCCCAGATCTTTCGAAGTGGCCACAATTAGGTGTCTCGCATAGCTTTTAGTGAACTGTAACAGTAGGTGAATACCCAACAAACACATAAAATGTGCACTTCTATTCTCATCTGAACTCGTGTATCGTCAGACAACAACCATTCGATCATACACAGTCGTCCCATGACTTTTAGAAACACTGGCAACATTTGGTTTTGACAACGTGATCCTTACATCCAATTAACTTTCCCTTTGTTAAGCTAAATACATGGAAGCTTCTGGTGTTTACTGCTGTTTCCTGTTCTTGTGCCTGTAGCTTTCCTCTCTGTCATCTCTCATTTATTCTTCTTGATCTGCAGGTACAGTAGCAGGACATATATTATCTATAACCACAGAATATGTGCACCCACAATAGCAGAGTGCCAGAAGTAATGTTATCTTTCCCTTCAAAATGCATCACCCTCAAACATCCCGAGATGCATGAGAGTTTTTTATTATAATTAACTAATAATTATTATTCCCACAAGGAAACCCCAAGTATATCCAGTCTGTGATTTCTACTTTAGGACTTCTTTCTTAGTCATTTTTAAAATCCACTGCTTGTCAGGAGCTCTGTGAAGAGTGTGCCTGATGGAGATAACATCATGTTTGGTATAGAATGCTTGGTCCTCCATCTCTTGTGGAAAACAAACTATTTCTTCTGAGGTTTGTGGCAGTGAGAAGATTAATGAACATTGTTTTGTCACTAAATAACTACCACATCTTACTAAAGGTGTCCCAGGACTTAATGGGACTCAGACCCTGTACATGCTAGAATAATGAAAACAAGATAATGTTCCTTAATCTTCTCACAGCCACAAAACCTAGACAATTTTGCTTATTTTCCAGCACAGGGGAAGATTTTCTCTTCAGAAGGTCCCTTGAGTTGTGAACAGCTCAAGTCCAAAGACCCCAGTGGAAATTCAGGAGGCTGCAAGGGCTGGAGCAGAACCACGTGTCCCTGTGGCCCCATGGTGCATCACTCCCGTGGGAGTGGACAGTCCTGATGTCTCCAGAGCTGCTGGATCATGGAGACCCCAGTGCCCACTCAGTCCCTCCCATTTCCCCCAGTGACCAAGCATGCCATACTAAAGAGCATGTTCACTCCTCCTGCCTCCAGAAATGGACAGGATCCAAAACTGCTGGATCACATATGTATCAACAAACAGACTGACTGACACATGATGCATTCTGCTCAAGAGGATGATAAATCATCGCCTTCAAAGAGCCTAGAGATGTAGAAAGCTGAAGAGACTGGTGTTCTAATTCCTTGTATTCTGCTCTGGAGGTAGCTAGGTGACAGCAAAAGGGTGGAGGGAGATTCAGAGGGGATTAGTTTGGATTTTTCTGTGTTCATAGCCATTAATTTTTCTACAGAAGATCCTACCAGCACAATGGGCATTTTGTCATGCTGAAGACTGTGATGGCAGTAGGCAGGTGGGAGGAGCTGGGCTTGGTTAATATGATGAGGAGATGAGGGAACATCTACAAGTGACCTGTGGTACTTGAAGGGCAGTTACAAAGAAGACAGAGCCAAACTCTTTGCAGTGGTACCAATGATATAACAAGAGGCAACAGAAAAAATCATGGCTTGGGAGGTTCGAGATGAATAACAGGAAAATCTTCCCCAGGAGGGTTGTGCAGCCCTGGGAAAGGTCACCAGACTGGGGGAATCATCATCCTCGAGGGCTTCCCACACTTGACTAGACAAACCACAGCCACCCTGATCTAACGACAGGGATATTCCTGCGGTCCTTTCCTGCTGGATTTTATCAGCGCATTGGAGGCAGATGTTTCGGACACTCATCTTGGTCAGTTCCCCTTGCTCTTTCAGTTACCGTCCCCTTTATGTTTTCCTGCAGGGTGGGAAGATCCCGATACGGTGGACGGCACCTGAGGCAATTCAGTACCGAAAATTCACATCAGCCAGCGACGTGTGGAGTTACGGAATAGTCATGTGGGAGGTGATGTCGTATGGCGAGCGACCTTACTGGGATATGACCAATCAAGATGTGAGTTGTTAAGAAAAAAAGAGCAGAAACACCGAAATTGGGAGCATTGCAAGGCCAAAGCATGACTACAGCCAGACCCAACCTGTGGCATGTCCAGAGCCTTCTCTGTCATGGGAGATGTGTCCAAGGTCAACCTCTTTGGAAGAAGTAATGGGGATAACTTTGGCTTTTGTTCTGATCGCGTTTTGTTGCTGTGGCAGAGGTTGGGGACTGTCCAACACCCGCTGCAGTAGGACAGGGTTAATGTGAGCACCCTCGGGGGTGGTAGACAGATGTCCACGTGGAGAGGGAGCAGGTGGGTGGGAAATGAAATGCTGCCACTGACCCAAGAGCTCCTGGAGCAGCCGGCAGCTCTTCATCTGCAGGAGACCACAGGTTTAGTGAAGGTCTGTTACAGAGTCACACGATGGTTTGGGTTGGAAGGGCCCTTTAAAGCCCATCTAGTCCAACCCTCTGCCATGGTCAAGGACATCTTCCACTAGATGGTCATTAAATCTCCCATGGCAAACTTGGACTGTGGTGTATAAAAAGCCAAGCAACTTACAGCTAAAAACCAAAACCACAAGGTATTTCAGAACATGCTTAATTTTAAATATAATACTTTGTGTCTCTAATTCACGTGGAACTGTTACTTTCAGTCCTTGTTCCCTGAGACCCGGGCAGTTTCTGTGAGCCATTTCCTCCATCTGAGGATGACCTGTGGCTGCAGTCTCCTTTCAGCACAGCAGTGCCATTCTCCTTGCTGCTCTTCACCTGATACCTGGGTGACCAAAGCCCATCTGTCCAGCGGCAATGAGCACCATGCAGAGTGCTACACCTGCACCTGTGTGTCCAGAAGACTCCTCTGGTGTGGGGCTCCTTCTTCATGCAGTCTTTGCCTTGTGAACCCTCTGGATCTAACACCAAGGTCCTGGGTACACCCTTTGTGTGCAGAAGGCCTGTCCTCCCACCCTTCTGCAAGCATGGGTCTTGCAAACCTGCATGTTGAGCATCTGCCTGGCTTCCAGCTTGTTTCAGAGCTGTCCTGAGCAGCCTGTTGGAAGTGCTCAGACTGCCACCTTCATCTCCATCATCCTGTGGGGCCCACAAAACACCCTGCCTTACAGGGAGTGAGAGCCAAGTGAGTCCTGCAACTCCTCCTGCCCCAATGGAAAATCAGACCTTTATCAAGTCAATATAACTTCATTCATGCCATGCCAGGTTTTTCCAGAGTAGGACAATTTCTTCCCTAGTGCCTGGTGGGGAATTTGTTCAAGTGAGTCCTCAACGCCTGGAGCAGACAGATGATATCTTAGCATCCTTGGCTGTTCATGGCCTTGCCACAGCCCCTAGCATACCAGAAAAGACTTTGCATCGATTGTTTGAGCCAAAAGGGAAGAGGTTAGGGGCATGTCCTTCTTGGAAAAGACAATTTCCTTCCTGTTAAGGCTTCATTATCACCTGCAGTTTCAAGCATTTCCTGCAGGCAGGTGTCACTGCCCTCGTCCCTGCCTTGGCATCGCGCTGTGCACACAGCCTTCTGCTTTCCCCCACCCGTGTCCTCCTCTCCCAGACCTCTTCCCTCAGTGGTTTCTCCTGCCGCAACCCCTGTGCTGCCGCAGCACCAGTTCATCTGGCAGGGACGGCACAGCCCCGTCTGCTGCGTGGTGCCTGTCCCCAGCCTCTTCTTCCCCCTCTTCTGCCGCAGGACATTGCACCCCGGGAGCTGTCACTACTTAATTACAGCTGATCTTCCCTGTGATTGAGAACACGGTATTAATATTCGCTGCAGATTAGCCTCCTGACCCTGGGGTGTGAGAGCCTGGGGAGGCTGCGGGGAGAGGAGACGGATCCTGCAGCCTGTGCCCCCTCGCGGGACGTGTCTGCTGGCAGCGAGCGGGCAGCTTGTCGGGAAGCGGTTTCATCCATGCTGTAGACGAGCTCTTGATGCTTGTGATGATCGTCCCCAGCCCTGCTCGCCCCGTGCTTCCCCTCCCTTCTGTCTCAGATAGATCTGCCATCCAGTGGGCTGGGAGAGGGGACAGGTTTCCTCTTGGGAGAGTCCCTGAAGGGGCACCAAGAGCTGCACAAAGCACAGCAGCGATGCCCCAGCTCAGACCTTCCCAGGCGCAGTGGGCTCCGTCATGTCCAGCCGGGGGGCAGAGGGGAGGGAGGACTCAGACACCCTGCAGCAGCAGTGCCAGCCCTGTCTGTCTGGGATCAGCCTGCCCAGCACCTTGCCCGTGCGCACCAGTGTCTGGAGCACCCTCCCAATCTGTTCTCTCCCACAGTCCATCGTAAACCCTGCCACATGCCCACCGTACACCCCGGATTGCTTGTCATGGATCTGCCACCCGCCCTCCCTTGGAGCAGCAGCCTCCTACCACCACCACACCCCAGTGTCACCTTTCCACCAACTTTCCCTGCTGTTCTCCCGGTCCCAACTGCAGTAATGTGGATTTTGTTTATGCAACCTTCCTACTCAACAATATCTTCACCATGCTGCTGTATGGGTATGGCTAGTCCTTCCCCAGGAGGGTGATACAGCCCTGGGGTGGCCCAGCAGGCAGATTTCTGTCCTTGGAAGTATGCAGGACACGGTGAGAGCAGCCAGAGACATTGAGTCCTTCCTCTGGACCACTGAGGGAGGGTTCTATCAACCTCCCTCCCCTTTTTTATCGTCTCTGTGGAGAGCTGGTCATTTCCAAATGCTGCCCCTGATTTCTCTTACTGCAGTTCTGGTTTTTATCCGCAGCCATGTTTTTTGTTGCCATGCACAAGCCTGTTTCTAGTGTCCAAGGCTTCTTCTGCTCACCCCTCAGTGCCCGTGCTGTGAATATGACCAGAGGATGTGTAAGGAGAAGCCTGTCAGTGCCTCTGTCAGAGGAACATATGTCTCTGTAGGAAGCTGTGCAGTTCCATCCCCCTTGATTGCCCAGGAAAGGATGGAGGGCTACAGGTGCAGAGTGACAGGGAGACTGTGTTCCCCTGGAAGAAGATCCTCTAGCCCTGTGCATGTGCTGTTTCCACGGAACACTCCAAGATCAGGCATTTTCCCACGTCATGTGATGCAGTAAGGAGAGACCAAAGTCAGCAGCCAAAGCCTTCCTGCGTTGGCCCACAGATCTGCAGCGGGACTTGGGCAAGCTGTAGCCAAGTTCTCCTGTGCCTGGCTCTTCTGACCAAGGTATTGGTCCTCCCCACTGTGAGCTTCAGTTTGCATGTACGCAGGACTGTGGGCAGATCCAGCTCTTACTGCTGGCTTAGCACACCCAGGCCTGTCCCCTGGCATGACACTGTCACCTGGAAGGGCTGGGTTGTTGGCAGGAGTAGAAAGCACAACTGGAGGAAGGAAAGCACAGAGGGAGGTTCCCCCACCTGTAACTCAGGAGCAGACCCGTCACTGGATGGGATGTTCTCCTCCCCGTGAGCTGCTGGGCTGTGCTGTGTGCCTGTCTGAAAACACGAACCCTTCTCTCTGACTCGCGTTTCTCAAGCCTGGAGCTGCAGGCTCACACGTCCCTGTCAAGGTAGCAGGGATGGTCTCTTTTCCCAGATTAGGAGACTGATGGGCACAGCTCATCACAAGCAGTCAGCGAGGCTGCGTGTCGCCTGAGCATCACCTTTGAGGACAACATGCATGCAGACGGCTGGAAGCTACGGGGTCGTGTTTTGCTGCAAGAGTAGGCGGCTGAGATGATGGGCAGCAGTAAGTGCAGGCACAGAAGCATCTTTGTGGAATGGCTGGCCATGCCAGCCACTCTCAGGATCCAAGAACAGGAACATTATGAGTTAAATAGGTTTCATTGCCGCCGTATTGTTCTCTTTTTCTCCTCTTGCAGGTAATAAATGCTATTGAGCAGGACTATCGGCTGCCACCACCTATGGATTGTCCAAATGCCCTTCACCAACTAATGCTTGACTGTTGGCAGAAGGATCGAAACCACAGACCCAAATTTGGGCAAATTGTCAACACCTTAGATAAAATGATCCGAAATCCTAACAGCCTGAAAGCCATGGCACCTCTCTCCTCTGGGTATGTATCTCTGTCTTCCTCTTGTCCTTTGGTATCTATTTGCAGATCTGCTGTCCTTTGTGTCCTGGTGGGCATCTCTCTAGGATAGCTGTTTTAGAGGCAGCTTGGCCTGCTTTGGTCCTTTATATGAAGACCAATAAAAGATGTAAAGGTCACTCTGATCTCTCTCCTTGAACAGGTTAGGTCTGGTGTGTGCGGACAGCTCACTGAGTTGGGCAGTGTCCTGTGCACAGGTAGAGCAGCATCTTGGTTTCATGTACACGACTGGCTGGATGGATGTCGTTGTTTGGTAGTTGGCATTATGATGTTTCCCTGGACTGGATGGGGATACACCAACTTGTGGGAAGCACATTATGAGGATGTACTTTCTCCCCTTGTGCACCCAGGATTTTAGAGCTGCATCCTATCGCCTTTGATGTGTCCTACCTCTCCTGTACAGACTGACCCAGAAGGACTTCTCTGATGCTCTACACAGTCATTCCCTCAGTTGAACAGAGCACTTTCTGGGTAGTACTTCTTAATATGGTGTAGTGCAGGCACTGTGAATGATGCTGGTCTGGGTCCCTCTAGCTGATGGGGGGTACAGAAATATGTGTGTGTGCTGCTGTCTGTTCTGCTCATTGCCCATTTCTGTGTTGCAGGATGAACCTCCCCCTTCTTGACCGCACAATCCCGGATTACACCAGCTTCAACACTGTGGATGAATGGCTGGATGCCATCAAGATGAGCCAGTACAAGGAGAGCTTTGCCAGTGCTGGCTTCACCACCTTTGACGTAGTGTCTCAGATGACTGTAGAGTAAGTTCCCAGGCTTCTAGTCCCAAAGCACAAGGAGAAGTCTCGGTAGTTTAACAACAGTTGGTTGTTATTGAATTAGTTTTCATTTTCACGTGATGTAGTTTTACTTTTACAGAATGTGTTGCTTAGTGGACTCATTTTTGGTCCGTTCAGTTTCTGCAGAGCTCTCAGTTCTGCAGGCTCTGTCTTGTCTCCAGACTGTGCATCTGTCTGTCGGTCCATAGCTGCAAAATTCGTTTCCACCCTATCATGCTGCGTGTCCCCACTGTGAAAACCAAAACCCCCATACAGGTCTCCAGAACCCCAGCATGGAACAAAAGGAGATTTCAGGCCAGCATCAGGCAATTCTCCATCCACTCAAGAGTGCTTTTAGACCCTGCAGTCCCTTGGATGTCTGGCTTGTTGGTGATGGAGACAAGCAAACAAATTTGTGTCTGAGAAAGGCCTCTGAAAGTCCAGATGTTCCAAGTTTGTTCTGAATTGTCCTGCACCCGCTCCAAACAGCCCTCAGTGACAAAACCTCAGCAAGTTCTTCAGAGAAAGCAAGCAGCTGAAATCCATTCGGGGGGGCTTTCTGAATCCGTTGGGACTGGCTGGGCTTTGATGCCTCGGTGAAAGGCTTGTGGTTGGTTGCAGTTAGCTTTAGAAACCCTGCCTAAGAAAGCACCAAGCATTGAAGCCATCTGTAAGTGCTACATCTCTGTGCCTGGTAACCAGGATTTGGTGCTTAATTCCAGACTTTAAATCTACCAATGAATCAGAATCCGTTCACGCAAACAGCCAAACTGACCTTTTCTGGCATTTTGCTTTTATTTGCTGCCAGGAAAATCACATGGTAATTCTGACTGACTGTATCTGTGGTGCAACCCCAAGGCCCTGGGGATGGTTGTGGCACACTATGGGCTGTGTCCATACAACAGGAGGAGTGTCCATAAAATCTGAAGGACAGGGAAGAAGAACTTTGACCAATCTGGGACATCACACCCGCACCGCAGCCCAGCCCTGCCGGGGTTGTGTCATATATAACAGCAAACAGTCCAGACTGCAGTCTGTTTTTCCACAGACATGCTCAGTGTCCCTAAATACCACTGCTCCCTGTCCATTACCAGGTCCCACACAATATGCCCCGTGTTCCTCTCCAGGTGCCTTCATCACAATCACAAGGGTGTCCTCAGCTCATGTCCACACCGGTTTTGACAAACCTCCCTTTCACATTTCTCACCTGCTTGACCATAATAATAGAGAGAACGACTCTCCAAGCTCTTTTTCCTTGGGAAGTCACAGAACAGTTTGTGTTGAAGGGCCCTTCCCAGCTCCCCAGTGCCCCCCCTGCCATGACAGGGACATCTTCAGCAGCTCAGGTTGCTCAGAGCCCCGTCCAGCCTGGCCTGGGATGTCTCCAGGGACGGTTCATCCACCACCTCTCTGGCCAACCTGGGCCAGGCTCTCACCACCCTCAGGGACAACAATTTCTTCCTCATGTCCAGCCTGAATCTCCCTCCTTTACTTTCAAACCATCGCCCCTTGTCCTGTCACAACAGGCCCTGCTCAAAAGTCTGTCCCCATCTTTCTTATGGGCCCTTTCAAGTCTGGAAAGGCTGCACTGAGGTCTCCCTGCAGCTTCTCTTCTCCATCCGAACCCCCCAACTCTCTCACCTGTCCCCACCAGAGCTGTTCCAGCCTCGGGTCATTCCTGTGGCTCCTCTGGCCCCTCTCCAGCAGCTCCATGTGTGTCTGTGCTGAGGACCCAGAGCTGGACCAGCACTGCAGGGGGGTCTCACCAGAGCGGGGCAGAGGGGCAGGATCCCCCCAAACCTGCTGCCCATGGGGTTGGGGATGCAGCCCAGGGCACCATTGGCTTCTGGGCTGTGAGCGCACATGTCCGGGTTGTTTCCAGTCGCTCATCCCCAGAACCCCCAAGTCCTTCTCCACAAGGCTGCTCTCCATCCCTCCATCCCCAGCCTGGATTGGTACACCACCTTCTAATGTTTGCCGGTCTTTGCAGAAGCAGATAATCATGTAAGTGGAGCTGAACTGCCATGAGACAGTTTTCTTCAAATTCTCATAGCCAGC
Source organism: Columba livia (assembly GCF_036013475.1). Lineage (NCBI taxonomy): Eukaryota > Metazoa > Chordata > Aves > Columbiformes > Columbidae > Columba > Columba livia. Next base: position 7,152,724 of record NC_088622.1, read on the forward strand.
AAAGTGTAAATGTTTATTAATACTGCTTCAGTTCACCGAATCCACGTGTTTTCAGCACTGACCTACTTGAAGGGTTTCTCACTGGTTTGTCTGCAGGCTGGGACACCTGGGCTGCCAAAGGATCTATGTCCAGGGCAGAAAGCTTAGGAAGCGCAGGGCTCTGCAGAGCCACAGACTTAATCTGGTTTACAGACGTGAGTGAAGACGTCAGGCTTTGTTCCTAATCAGAACAAAAGCAAAAGACCAAGTGCCAAACTCATCCAGAGGGAAGTTCCCTGGCTCAGCACAGCTGGCTGTGGCAGAGGACGGAATGAAAGCCCTTCAGCAAGAAAAGCAACCACTGTGAGGGACCCAGTCCTGGTGCCAGAGCTGCGTGGTGTGTTAGCGCATTTCCAGTTGCTTTGCTGAGCACGAGTCTGGGCAGCAGCAAAGCTGTGGCTTGGGCTCACTGATCTCAGAGGACATTGGTGTGAAGCTGTTCAGGGTGGTCTCCAGTCAGTTGCCTATGGCATACCCAATGACCACCTTTCCTTCTTCATGCTCCTTTTGTGTGAACAAAGGGACAAGCTCTAAAGCAAATCTACTGACTCATGTGCCAGTCATGCTAGAGGGTTTTTTCCCACCTTTCCTTCGATCTCTTTTTTACCCTTTGCCCATTGACTTTCACTCTAAAACAGAAGAGGGTTTTGCCGTGCTTCCTCTTGTAAGTCTGCTCCTGACACTTAAGGAAGAAGTCAACTGAAAATCCTCATGAATTCCACCCCTTCCCTGATCAGAAGAATTCATGACTGAGATTTATCCACCAAGAGGGAGCCGAGTAGCAAACTCAGCTGGAGTGATCAGAGATAGGAACAATGCAGAGTCACAGTCATGCTCTTGGCATGACCTTTACTTTTCCCAGGTGCCTAATATCTATACAAAATAGAAGCAGTGTGAAAAATAGATTGCTGTAATTTAGCAAAGAGGATAACTAGCGAAAGTTTATCGCTTCATGGCATCATCAGATCAAAGTAGAAGTAGCAAGAACAGCCATCATCTACACTGAGATTCACACTGCTGAGGTTGTAGCACACACTGTTCCTGGGTCTCCAGGGGTGAAAAAAATGGGTTACTGTGTCACGAAATGAGAAAGAGGATCCAAACATGTATAGAAAAAAACCCCCAGTGATACAAAGCTGGAAAACCTAAAGCAAATCCCCATGCGAGCAGTGAGCAGAGCCTGTGGTATTTGGTTTCACACTCTCGATTGAGGCTTCCAGCGCTCTGGGGACATTGCAGGTAGCAAAAGACGGGGAGGATAAGCCAGGAAGAGGCAAAGAGGAAGACTAGAGGTTTACATGCATTTGTTGCATTTATGGAATAAATCTGTGGAGACTTAGCTCCCTACACACTGTGCTCCAGCGGCACGGTCGTACACGGGCTTGTTCTGCTGTGAGAAAATGCCTCCTGATATTCATGTGATGTTTGTTTCTTTTCCTCCCAAAGGGACATTCTGCGAGTTGGGGTCACTTTAGCAGGACACCAGAAGAAAATTCTGAACAGTATCCAGGTGATGAGAGCACAGATGAACCAAATTCAGTCTGTGGAGGTTTGATAGCTACGTGTCCTCCTGCTCCTCTTCCTTGAGGCCCTGCTCCCCTCTGCCCCTGTATGTCTGAGCTCCAGTTCCTGAGTGTTCTGCATGGACCAGAGACAGGCAGCTGCTCTGAGGATCACGGCAACAGGAAGAAACGCCTTGTCATCCAAAACGAGACGTTGCCAAGAGCTTCTAGCATTTAAGCAATGGAAAAAGGGAACAAAAAAAGACAGCTATTTTGAAACAAACAAACAAACAAAAAACTCTATGAAATATTTTTAAATAATAATAAAGCAATTACATTCTTGAAAAAGGCTCCAAGACCAATGGGAGTCTCCAAAGGGAGAGAAAAGAGCAGCTTCATCTGTTTCCTCTTGCACAAGGCTGCTGCAGCCGGGCCCGGTCACCTCTGGAGCAACGAGACTTTTTCAAGAAGATGAATGCAAAGAAAGGTCAGGAGAAGCACTTCTCCTTGTCCCACGGGGTGGTGGCTCTGGGAACGTGCTGCAGCCAGCAGCCCCTCCGGAAAACCCCTGTTAGCAAATCGAAGGGGAGAGAGAGCTGAAGCTCTTTGGTGCTGTGGAACCAAGTGCATCTCAGAAATCAATGGACTTCTTCAAAAGATGAAGACTTTTTTTAAAAAAACAAAACAAAACAAAAACAAAAACAAATACAAATAAACTGAGACTAGAAGAGGCTGTTTCCAACAAATGAGAAGGAATCTGTAATGCTTTGGGGGGTGGGGATGGGGAAAACCAATCCTTTTTACATCTCTTATTTTCTCTTGTCATGGAACAGTTTTGTGAGAGACAGTTTCCTAAGGGTCCGTCCATCTACCCTCCAATGGCATCATTGTCTCATACATATCATATGCACAAGACTTTTAGTGATGTCCTCACTAGATGCCAATGATCTTTTCCCGGAAGACTTCCCAAGTACAGTATGTAGTAGTTTTTGATTACAAATGCTGACGTGTACCTTTATTTTTTGGTTGTCATTGTTGGGAGATTTGTCCTTTTATCTTGTTTTGTTAAGACCAGTTTGTGAGTTTGGGGTTGGAAATTTTTGGTTGGTTGGGTTTTTTTTTTTTAATGAAAAAGAAATTACATCTCCAAGCATCATATCATCCAAGAACTTAAAACCCTTCCCTGCGGAAGGAAAATTGCAGCTTATTGACAATATGCCAGGAGAAAAATGTTTTTATATGCACATTTCCTCCCGTTTGCTTGTTTGTTGTTTTGCGGTTTGTTGTGGCCTGGCAGATGTTTCTGACCGTTGGGTTTGCAGTTGCTTGCCAAGATGAAATGACCACCCGCTCAATTCAGGGCCGCTGGTGCAGGGGCAAGCGGCATCACGGAGGGTTTGGGGAGGGGGGGTTGGTTTGTGTTGAGGAGGGAAAGACAGGAGGGTGATGAGTTGTGGGAGGGAGCAATGACTCCACAGCTGGATGTCGGAGCGTTTTGGGAACATCTGGCTGCTTAGGGAGGTGTCAGGTTGGTGCACGTACCACAGGGAGGCAGGTTGAGCCCGGGCCTCCAAGAGGAGCTCGTGGTGTTTGGAGTCTGATCGGGTGGGCTGCCAGGGTGAGGATGGTTCGCCACGGTCACCAAACTGTGCAGATGTGCTCTGGGGCCTTTGGGCACCCACTTCCTTCATTAGGTGATGTGCCGGGGGCTCTGAAATGGCTTCAGTCTCGGTCACCGCGAGGAGACCCTGCAACAGCAAAGGCAAAAAGCTCTGATCTGGTAGCTCAGGTTCCAGAGGCAAAATTCTGTGGTTGGAGCCAAATGGTCAATCAGTGGATTTACAAATAATGGAAATAAATACTTCAGTTACTGACCAGGTCTTTGGTATGTGTAAATGCCAACAGCCAAGTGCAGGGGGGCTACAAGTGAGAATTGGACTTATTCTCCCTGTTCAGTTCCACCTCATATCCGTTCAAACATGCCTACGACCACCCCTCTCTGGCCATGTGTGGCGCATTTCCACACATCTCGTAGCCATGGCCAGAGTAACTCGTGTTTACAGCCCCTTGTCTGCCACTGCCATGTCATTCCTACAGTTCTCCACTGGTTTTCAGCAGCATGAGGTGTTAAAGGCGTGTTCAGTGGGAGCTGCTTTGCTGTTTTTTCCAGGAGCTGAATCCAAAAGGAAGCGTGTCTGCTGTGGACGAAACTCCCAAGCTGTCTAGACCTCTGTGGCCAGACATCATCTCCCTAGACTGCTTGTAAATATGGAGCCATTTATAAAAGATGTAGTGTTTTCTGCTTCCAGACCAGATCCAACAATGAAGCACTTCTGAGTGGCAGCAAGTGAGATACTGCTCTGCTCAGCTCTTGCAGTGTCCCAATATTTGGTGCACAGCTCCAGCAGCGGGGGCCTCACCTGGAGGAGTGTTCCCTCCAGCCCCGATTCACCTGAAATCTCTAGTGAAGGATTATATTTGCATTTGTATGTAGCATTTTGTGTTCTTGCATCCAAAAGCTCATCTCTAGTCACATGAACATCAGCAGCAGGTGTGTGCTGGGTGCACAGGGACGTATTCTGCGCTCAGTGTCCACAGCCCGCCCGCTCTGACAGCAGTGCCATTGCTCCATGTCTCTTTCAGGTGGTGTACAGAGAGGGGTGAGAGGACCATAGGCATGTTGTATGCAGGTGGTGTCTGGACATAACCAGCTCCCTGTCCTGTATCCGGCCTGTTTTAGCCTGTGTGTCTATAGCCAAGGGATGCTTTTAATATCCTTACATTTAAATCACTGCTCCTGGTCAGGAAATGGACTCAAGTTTAAAAGAGCAGCATGCAAAAATTGGTGGTGTCAACTAAACCACACGAAGTGCTTGCAGAGGACACGGAGAAACAAGCAGTTTCTCTGCACCCCGTCCTGCAGGGGCGCGGAGCAGCAGCGAGAGCTGCTCACACGGCGCGTCTCCGTCTCACGTTGTAGCTGCTGTATTTTAACAAGGAACAGTTGCCGGTCTTTCCCAAAGACGTCTGAAGCTGTTTGGTGGCAGTCCATGGTGCTGTGCCACGTTGTCTCGCCACAGCCAACCAGCCACTTTATGCACAGGGAGCTTTGCAGGGAGAACTGTCTGTCTAGAAAACTCACCAGCAAATTCCTGTGGGGCGGCCATGTGGAAGGAGCACGTGATGCCCTTCAGTTGTCCTTCCCAGACAATTCTTGACTGTTCTCTGCCATCCCTCGCATTCCAGCAGACACTAAGGAGGAGCAATGGCCAGTCGTTATTAGACAGGGCTTGGAAGGGCACTTCAGGTCTTCTTCATTTGGAGACATTTTGTCTTACTGCACTGAATCTCCTGACTAACTACCATTATACACATCTACCTATCAGACCCAGCGCACTGTGAAGGACAGGACCATCCCCAGCTCAGTGCCACCGCTCGCCAGAGCCGTGGCTGCTGTCTGCAGGACACAAAAAGCACATCCTTGTCTCTCTTCTGACCAAAAATCACACGGTGTTGGTACTAAGAGTAACACGTTCCCATCTGTTTGTACCAGGCGTCACTGTGACATCTGCCTGTATTTGACCATGTAGGACTAACGGAGAACCGGACCTTAAATAGAAATTATCTTAAATAGAAATGACTGCAATTTTCTGCATCCCTCAAGCTCTCCTGGGAGCACGAGGAACCGAGTTCCTGTACAGTACTTGGGCTGTAGATGCCTCTGGAGCTGCTCCAGTGGAGGGCAGAGTCACGTTCTTAAAGTGACTTTAACTTATTTATTTTGTGAATATCAAATGTACTGCTGTGACATACGAGTCTAATGGCAAAAATCAACTTCATGGAGAGAACACGTAACAAGGGGAGAGGGCACTTGCTAACATTGACACTGTGAAATACTGTTGTGCATGTGCATGTGTGCATGTGTGAATACTTAACACAAACCGTGACGATGAGATTTTCAGGCAGCTTGTTGCAATTTTGGCATTTCCCCTCCATCTTCCAAGCCTCTTCCAGACTGCCCTCTCCTGTTCCCTGCTGCCATCTGCTGAGGGTCAGCGCGTCCGGTGCGGGCAGCGGCGCTGAGCGCGACGCTGGGCTGAAAACAGTGGGAAGTTCAAATCGTGCAGACAATCATGGGTCAGAGTGGAGAAAGCAAAGTATATGTGGATAATAAAAAGTTAAAAGAGTCTCCATGCTGATATATTTAGTGGTTTAGTGGGGCATTTTCAGCTATTGCCACCAGCTCTTTATCTGGATTTAATAGCACAGGGGTGTGCCAGAAAAAAGGAAGAAAACAACTTGTGAGGTACAGCACTGGCTGGAGGAATCACTTGTCCTTGAGGAATCACTTGCCCTTGAGGAATCACTTGCCATTGAGGAATCACTTGCCCTTGAGGAATCACTTGCCATTGAGGAATCACTTGCTCTTGCACCTGTGGGGACACAGAAACAGGGCACTGTGACCTGCACTCCCCTCCCCAAATTATCTTCCTCCCTCCCCAGTAAAATCTCAGAACTGCCTTCCATCAACATAATGGAGATTCGTGGGTTTCAGCAGCAGTCTGATTTCTCCCCTCCACAGCATCCTCAGTGCCAAGCAGTAGTTTTCATTGGCAGTAATCCACGCTTGGAGCTTCCATGTGGTCCAGGTGAAGGTGACTGTCACAGGGTTCACAGGTTATGCAGTATTAATTTACTATTATAATTAAAATGTAGAGTTTTATCCCACAACTCCTACCAGTCATTATACAGCAGAGTCATCTTCTTAGCATCACTGACCCAGTACACACCTCTGTTAGCAAGAAGAGAACCGTGTGTAGGGAAGTGTATAAAATAGTACCGGTGCGGGGCTGGGGAGGGAGCAGTGCTCCATCTTCATGCAGCCCTGGCTTGGGAGATCTGCTGGAAGGGTCTGTTGAGCAGGTTCTGCTCCCTCCACTGGCTGCTCAAGCACCATCCAGTGCACAGGTGCCTCCTGGTCTGGCGCATCATGAGCTAAGGAGGATGTTTTATCAGTATTAGGTGCTGGCAGTGCTAATAATGCTTTTCCCACACCCCTCGAAGTTGTTTTTTGAATTGGTGTTAGAGGAAAGGTTCTCCCGCAGTCATCGTCACGCAGTCTGCCGATGGGAAAAACCTGACTGTAGGGAAAAACCTCTTGGTGGGTTTGAGCAGTTGAGAAAACTTCTTGTTACATTTTCCAGGCTGATTTGTATAAAACCTGGAGTCAGGGCTTGAACTCCACTGCATCATTAACAGTTGTATCCTCTGATAGTGTAATAAAACTGTGGCTGCCTCGGGTGTTTAAATCCAAAGTGTCTGGAAGTATCACTCTTGTCTGGTTTGTTTTAGCAGAGTATTTTTTAATGTATTTCATCTTCCTTTCTGTATACCTGTCTTGAGGTTCATTTAATGTAGGTCTTTTCCATCTTCAAAAACTTCTTCACATATAGGATTCAGTTTTTCCCCCTTAAAAGGTATATGAACCGCTAATATAGTACCAACTTCATTTTTATATTCTGCTGAATATTATCCAATGCCATAAAGGCATCTTCTTTGCTGTGTTCTCCTCCTTTTACACTGCAATCTCTGTGTGAGCTGGCGTTTCATCTCTAGGACCAATACTCCTTTATATCAATCGGTTAAGCCAAAGGACGTGTCCTCATTGTTGCATGATCTGAGCTGTAACTGCTTGCAGTCAACACAGCCACACTCTGTCCTGCAGCTCTGTGGCCTGAGCGCTGGTCCTGTCTGCTCATAGCGTGGGTTCCACCATGTTCACAACTCACACAGTTCTGCCACTGGCTGTCTTACAACCAATTCCCACCAAAAAATTATCTTCCGTATGTTTTGTTTCATCTCGTCATTGCTGAGAGCTGCTTGAGTCCTACTATGCAGAATATATGTGGGTTTTTTATGTTCAGTCACATTTTGGCCTTGTCTTTAGTCTTCTCCAGGATGACTTTGCTTCTTATAACTATTGATCCCTTCCCAAAGACCACACACAACTTTGGTCTGTGTTTGCTTCCATATGTGTTGCAATATCCCATAGTTCTCCTGGAATGCTCCCTGCACTGTGCCAATATTCCCTGGAATTTACCTTATTACTCTCCCTCTGTTGTTCCTGCCAACTCCACCTACAAATGTTACTTGCAGAAATTTGGATCTGTAAGCAAGAAGTCCTCTCTCCCCGCAGATCTTTCTCTTAATCTACATTCTCAGCTGTCTTACAATTGATTCGGCAGTTTCTCTTCCCCTTTTTTTGTGATTCTGTTGTGCTCGCAGGAGTGCAGCAGCAGCCCCGCTTCTGTAGCACCATCGATCACTGACGCGCTCGCTGCAGCCACAGTCCGATGGATACTCATAGTGCCACTTATTGCCATTCCTGCAAACACGGCACAAGACTTGACCTCGCGTGCCTCTTTTTTTTCAGGAAATACATTTTGCCTTCATGAAAAAAGAACAAGAGATGTTTGGTTGATTCTTTTCCACTTCTTTCATTCCAGTAAATTTCAGGAATTTTTCGGTTGCCTCAACTGTTCTTCTACCTCTAAGGTCGGTCGTCAGCTCCTGCACAGGTGCCGTTCTGTATCCTTTGATGATTCCTACTAAGTTTAGGAGGAAAGGATTAAACTTTGTCAAGTCTTTAATAGCCAGTAGCTGTGTTAGCAAAAACTAATGGAAGGAGTTCAAGGAGTCTAGGGGGAAGCACATTGTTCTAACCTCAGGTTTAAGCGGACAGTCCCTTTTCCCCTGAGCTGCCTTTCTTCCCACTTCCACCCCACTGACTCCGGTTTGTGGGGACTGAGCTGGTTCGCGAGTCTGGGAGATGGAGGTTGACAGAAGCACCAGACCCCAGCTGAGCGTTGTGGGCACCAGCCTGAGACAGATGATGTGGCAAATCCACACCCTTGTTTGGCCTTTACTGGTGGACAACAAATGTGAAGTGTCTGATTGGTAATAAATATGGGCACTCAGTGGCTTTCACAGGAGAATGTTGTTGAGAGCCAGCAAACCTCTGATGTGCGGCTTCTCAAATACCAGCAATACTTTGTTCTCAACTCAAAAAGGATACACAGAAACTAAGGAGTATACAGATACGGGCCTCAGGAACAGCCAGAAGTCTTTGGGAGGTAAAAAAGATAAACGTTTTGATTCTTGGTCTGGCAGAGTTAAACCATGATGATATAACATTTCATGCCATCGAATCAGGAAAGCAAGGTGAATAAGCAGTAGTCACTATTTTTCACAATAAAAGCACTAAGACAGATGAATCAGAATATTCTTTGGCACAAAGCACAATCATTGAAGGACAGAACTAATTGCTGGGAGGACATTGATACCACGCACTTGATGGATTCAAAAGATGACTGGACAAATTTTTGAAAGAATAATCTCCTCAACACAAAAATACCTCTTCCAGTTTTTCTGGGTCATGGACATCTGGGGGCATGGGGTGTATAACAGCATTCCTACAACACCTCTTTTTATACCATCACATTCTTGTGACTGGCACATTTTAAATCTCTTAAAAGCCCAAAGATCCGGCATCATTGATTTTCCACTCTTCACTCTTTCTGGTGAAGGATTTCTGTGTGGAGCCAGAGGGCTCCCCATGTCAGCAAAGCACTTGCATCCTCCTCCCAGTTTCCCGTGTAGCGTTCCTGGGGCTCAGCACCGCGCTGTGTCAGCAGCGCCTCAAACAGCAGCAATGGCACAAAAACTGAGGCTATCTTGATGATCCACCATGCTCTGGGTGTGGAAGCTGCCTATGGAAGCATACTTGCCTCAAACCTTTTGTATTTCAGACAACCCGATGCACAGAGGGGGCTGCTGGGGCAAGGAGAGGTCCCTTCCCTTCTTTCCTTTGTGACGGTTTGGTTTCTGACTGTTGCCACTCTGCGTGAGGAGGTTCCTCAGCCTGCGTGAGCAGTCACTGCTGGTTGCTTGGGTATCTGACCACGAATCCAAATGGACCCATGAGAGCTGCCTCAAGGATTAAAATGCACAAAAGGAGCCTGGAAAAAGCTTCTAAAATGGGCAAAGAGGTGTTGGTGCAAAGGAGTTACTTAGGGCTGGGTGCGTGCGGTGAAATCCCAGAGGCACCCAGAGCAGACACTGAGCGTTGAGGCTCCAGGACAAGATACAGGTATTAAATGCAAGGTTCGGTTGTGAGTGCTGGCCCAGCTCTGAAGCCGAGTTTGGGGTTTTGACCTGGAGACAACTTGAATCCAGGTGAAAAAATCCTTCTGCTGCTTAGACTGCCTTCATAGCCTAAGTGAAAAGCTATCTGACCCAGGCAGTGATTTATTTCCCTCTGAAGAGCAGGCCGGGACGTGGGAGAAGGGCCTTTCTGGAGCAGAGCGGTCCCTGGTTGTATAGCCCTGCAGACCCTTGTAAGCTGTAGAAGACCAGGGCAGGGACACAGTGTTTGGTGCAGTTGTACTTCTTGCTTGGCCCCCTCTGGGCTCTGATCTCCAGTGGGGACTGGAAGGGAGACAACCAGGGTGTTTCTAGCTGATGATTTTATATGGTCTCTGATAGGTCTTTGTTAATGATCCCAGGAGCACTGGGGTCAGGTGAGAACCACAGCTTTTATTGTGGGACAGCCAAGCCCTGGTGTGGGGAAACCAAGCTGTAGGGCTATGGCTTTCATGCTGGCCAGCCCAGCTTCTAGTGACCGCTGTGTCTGTTCCCAACGTACCTGAGCACTTCACAGTCTGTAAAACACATGTCCTAGGGGTGAGCCAAGGCTTCCCACCAGATTGAGGTACAGACAGATACAGACTGACAGCCACAAAGAACTCAGGGTGCAATTCTTGTTTAAACAGCTGAGTTCAAATTACAGGAGTTCCCAGAATACTGTGGTATTGTGGAGTGAGAACTTGCTCAGGGTCACGCAGTCAGGTTGTAGTTAGGTCCCTCAGGTCAGCAGAAGCACTGAGCATCTTGCCTCCAAGCTCCAGAGCTTTCTCCCATGTGTTCAACAGAGGAAGGAAGGGAGGCATCCCAGCTCGCCCTTCCCAGAATGAGCTGTGTGCAGAGCGTACGAGTCTGGTCACTCCTGCCCCATGAAACAGTGAGAAGATCTCGGCAGGGAAAATCCAGGGGTGGAAGGAAGGACTCCCTGGTGGGTGAGGAAGTTGGAAAAACTAAACATGAACTTGGGCTCTCAGACAGCTGCAGTTTGTGGGTGCCCTGACATGAGCCCCTCCTGCAAGGAGAGCAGTCACTGGTGCACACGTGCCCAGGGTGCCAGGCTGTGGCCCTTCTCCTAGGTCATCCAGACGCTCCTGCTGAGGTCCTGGTATGGCTTCTGTCCTCTTCATAACGGCCTTCCTGAGCCAAAACCACAAATTACAGCACACCCTGTGCCATCCTGCTGGAGCTGATGGGGGAGAAACCAGGGACTGGGGTTTGCATCTGGTCCTTCCATTGTGGATCCAAGCACAGGGGGCTTCTGTTGGATGCCCTCCAGTGACTTCTCTATCCACTTTTCAGACTTTGACCCTTGCACCCTTTTCTTTTTGTTGCTTGCCCTCCATCATCTGCCGTCTGTTCTCTGTGTTGTTTCATTGCCTCCAGTATATGAGGGCTGGATGATTTGTTGAGGTTTGGGCCATCACCAAGGATTCTCTTCCTTGGAGCTGGCTCAGCATGTTTCTGCAGATTGTCTGGTTTTAGCTACATTTCTTCCCATGAAAAAATCCTCCCTCTGCCTGTCTGTCTTCCTCCCTTTCCTTGCTTGAAACATCAGGCACCTCACATCTCAGATCTTCTTGGATAAAGAAGTAGAAAATTGTATGAAACTGGGGGAGGTTTATCAGGATCCTTGGTCAGTGTTCCCATGGAATAGTTCAGGGAAAAGGGTCCAACCTTGCCTCTTACCCACAGGTAAATTATGAACCCATCAGTCTGAGGACACACTTTCTATTCCCAGGTCTGCTTTGGAAAGGCTTTGCCATCCTTGTGTCACTCCTTGCCATGCTGTCTCTTTTGGATGGGCTGTGAAGTCAATCTACCCAGGGTGTGCTTTGAGGCCCCGTTTTAAGATGTTTGGCAGTGTTCAAGTGGTTGAAGCCAGAGCCAAGCAGCAGCGGTTCCTGCTGGAGAAATAAGCCTGCTGTTTCAAAGCGCTGTCTCAAGTAAAACCATGATGCCCACTCACTTAGCCAAGCTTTGGTCTCAGAGCTGGTGGGGTTCAGGACACAGATGAGCTGAAACTAGGAGCAAAAAGACCTCCATTCAGGAGGAACTGGGCACAGATAGTCAAACTGCCCTCTGCAGCCATATATCAATGGACTTCTGAGGAACTGAAGAGCCAACATAGCTGAACATTTGGAAGAGTCCTTGCAGGGTAGACCTTTTCCTAGCTCAGAGACTAAAGCCCAGAGACTAAAGCAAGAGAGAAAGCAAGAAGGTTCTGGAGGGGAGAAAACCTTGCGCTGGAGTCTGAGAGGTGAGATGGGGAGGTGGCAGCGATGCAGCGGGGAAGAAGGTGGTTGAGAACTGTGGCAAAAAATCCATTTCGCTGTCAGGGTGTTGCATTTCTGTGGTTTGCTCATACGTCTCCTCCAACATGACAAGGTGTGAAGCTGTCAGAAATTCACTGAAAGAGTCATGGGTCATAGGGAAGGTTTGTAAGGTGGGGAGGTTTTGCTGGGCTTTGACCTCCCAGTCATGGCTTTGGAAGGGGCTGATGGTATTAGGATGGAGAAATGATGTGTATCCTCCAGCTGCCCAAAGACAAGTACGTCTAGTCAATGCTACATCTTGTCATCCTAACACTACTCCAAGGAGACGTTAGCTGGGCTCCAGGGGCGTCCTCAATTCTGGTTTCCTACTCATGGTCGTCCAGTATGTTGGCCATGGCCCTGTGGACAATGTAACACTTTTCATGACAGTATTTGTATTTTTTTAATTGTGAATGGGGAGATAGTGTGCAGGTCCTTGTTACACAGGGATGTGTCTTCCATTCAGACCAGGGCTCCCCCTGGCTTTGTCAGATGTCTTTCAATGTTACTGAGAAAAATAAAGAAATAAATCAGATGTATTTATAAAGGAAACAGAAACCCGCTGCTCCAATGCCTTTGTAGGAGTATTTTTAACAAAACATTTTTTCAAAATAAATGTGAATTGTAAAGTTTGAAGCATTTGCTTGTGGCTTTCTTTTCTAGGTGCTTTGTCCAACTTCTGCCCTTCCCAGTGATCCTGTTTGGGTATAAATATTATGGTAGATGAACACAAGGGATATTGATGTCTTAGACAGAGGAAAACATTACCCAGGCCTGGGAAATGAATTCAAGATAAACAGATATCACTGTTACCCTGCTTAAACCATTTAGTCTGAATAATTAATTGACAAATGTAGCCATTTGCTCCACTTGTAAATTATCCAGGAGAACATTTTGTTTGTCATGAACTTGTTCTTTAGTTAAAAAGATGCTACAAATTTATATCTGTACATGTTTGAGTATTAGAACTTCAATATTATGACTTCAGTGGTGGTTTTGCTTGGTCTTCACTATTAGTGGAGCAAGAGGGCATGTCTTAGTCCTACAACGTTTCAGTTGCTCAATGCATTGACAAACAATTGCAAGCAGGAGGAGGACACTCAAGGCAATTTGGTGTCTAAACAACCACCTCCCAGCTTGAAGCCCATGCTGGAAGTAAATCATTGCTGTTTTCATGAGAATTCTGCTCCCTTGACAACCCTGCATGTAAAAAAAGGAAAATCATATATGTAAATGATCATTGCAAATCAGTGAAAATATCAAGTTCTATGGAAATTAACTCAATGCTTTTATTTTAATTATTATTCACAAATTCTTTTCTGCAGCAATCTTTCAACCCTAAAGTCAGGCACACTGAAAGAACTAGGTGTAGTTTAGATGATTGATACAAATAATATAGCAAATAGACTGTATAGACCCATTAGCTGTCATAATCTAACATTCAGCTGCAATAAAGAGTTTGACTCATAATAAGAACATTAATAATTTAGTTCATAATCACAGATCTATGGTGTCTGGTTCTGTCACCCTCCTACTTCCTTTCCAAAGGAAAAAGAAGTATATGCATCAATGTGTCAGGAGAAGCTCAGCTTTACCTGTTTGTAACTGAGGTGAATATTTCTGCATTCACATGACACGTGTGCACAGCCACGTTTAGAAAGCAGGAGCTGGATGTACATCTGAATCTCTGGATCGAGGCCGGAACCTGCCGAATCCATCCCCTGCACCTGAGTTCTGAAATGTCAATGAGAAGTTCCAGTGGGAGGCGTCAGATTGAAACCAATGAACCTAGCAGGGCTTTTCTTTGACTGATAATCAGCATCATTCCTTCTGGCACTACAAATCTGGAAGTAGGCAAATAGGGCATAACGTTGTCCCTTTTTCTTGAGGTCCTGGAAAGCCCCTGAAGGCGCTTGGGCAGACCCCCTTGTTTCCTGCAGTGACAACTCTTCCCAAGAACCCAGGACTGATGAGCAGCAAGGGACACAAGCCCCAGGAGAAGGAAAACCATAAAAAATGGGATCCCTGAGAGAGATCAAGTAGTTCTGACCCATATGGAAGTGTGTGCTCACCCACCTGGACACTGCCTCTCCGCCCACGTGCAAACAGGCAGAGAGGAGGGTCTCAGCGAGGCAGCGAAGGCATTGACTGTCTGGAAATCTCACCTCCCGCCCCACTGGCCCCAGTTTACCAAGAAAGAGCATTGTCTCCATCTGGAGCAAGACCCGTGCTTTGTTGGAAACCTGATGAATAAATTATGGGGCCCACATCAGCTCCCAAAAATTTTGGGCACACCCAAAATTCTTCCCAAGTAAGCCAAATTTTCAGCACTATTGGTGCCAGGTTTGTACTCTGGGCCGACTGTCTGCTCCTGGCTCTCCCATGACCAGTTACTGTAACAAGAGCCCCCCTCAGGACCCCATTTCTCCTCCCAGCACTGCTTTCTGCATCAGGTCACCCACCCTCCCGAAGCATCTTTGTAACGCCCAGCGCTGCGAGGCCCTGGTTACCTGGTTGTTCCATCTGCACTGCAGGCACAAAGCACCTGCAAACCATTGAGAGAAGCTCCTGAGCCCATAACCACTTGACCAGGATGACAGAGGTGCCATTTTGCAGAATGTGCTGGAAGGTGGAACATTTGTACTCTAAGCTGATAATAATGAGGAGCAATGCGTCTTCCATATAGCAACAGGCAAAATTTCTGGCACTATAGGGGGGTGCTGGGGAGAAGAATAGTGCTGCTGTCGAGATGTGAAACTGGTCTTGACTGGGCTGCTTCCAGCCTGCTTGCTTGCTTTCATAGCAAACCATTAAGAAGGAGTCTCAGATGGATAAGTCTCATGTGGAAACTTCATCTTCCCAGTCTATAAGCTTTTCCCCTCTGACCCAGGAAGGGAAGTCTACAGCACAATGCTATTTCTGTCCTCCATCACCCATTCCCCAAGTAACTGGTCTGCTTGCTGCTTTGAATGCTAGCGGGTAAGCAAACAGCAGCCCAAAACCTCCTTGAGAGCTTCTCTGCCACACTCCATGGAGACACAGAGACTGCTGAGCGGTTGAGATCCCGCTCCCATCACACTGGTGCCGGTCGCACACAACTCAGTGGGCTTCAGTGGAAAAACACTGATGGGAAACTGCTGTGTAATCAGAATCTGTCACGGGTGTGTGGAGTTGCAATTTCCAAAAGTGACAGAGACCTAAAGAGTGACATTACAAGGAGATCTATCTCCACATCTCAGCTGTCCCTGCAGATACCATCTGCTTGGGACCCACTTGTGAGATCAGGCTCCGAATGGCTCAATATGATCTCTGAAATGGCGCATAATCATTTAAGCACCTACACTTCTGCCCTAGGAGATGCAGATATCTCCATTATTTGCACAGGAGCTGCAGTGCAGCTCAAAACCCATCTACTCGCCTCACCTCCCTTTGCACAGCTCTGGGGCAGCAGGGCAGCACCACCTCTCCATGCACTAAATGCTCCAGACCAGGTAGCGCAGAGTGAGAGGATGCACAGCTTTAAATTCCCTCCTGTGTCAGGTGAAAGGCTTGACCTTGGCTTCTCCACCAAGTACAAAGCATGATGGCAAAGGACCCACTTGTGGAGTCAGTTCTGCCTTTCATAATCAAATCCACCTTGAAGGGCAGCCTTCAACTTCAGAATGGTTTCCTCATACTCACAACTAAGCTTCTCTTTCCCAGATATCAGGATCTGGTGATCTGTCTGCTTTCACCTGCCATGCTAAAAACGAACCCTCAGCATGCCTTAATAGTTGTGACAGTCTGAGGCATGGGCCCCTGCAAAGATCACAGACGTGGTACCCGGTGGGCTTCCTAGGACCTCCTTGCACCCGCGCCACGACTGATGGGGCTGATGTTGTCTGCAGTGTCAGCTTGTTTCAGAACGAGGTCTTCACGGCCTCGTTCAGGGTCGTGTCTTCTCTGTGGAAAAGAAAGAGTGAAGGAGGCTGGCTGGGTCTGAAGCTCAGCACGCATTGAAACTGCTGGCCCTGAACCTGCGGGAATGCCTGCAGTACTGGGATACCAGAGAGGATTTCTCTCTTGCTAGCAGATCTATCATACTGTCTGAATATTTTATATTTGCTTACCCGCTTCACTCCTGTGGTTTTGTATGGATTATTTCTCTCTGATTTCATGTCAGGATTCCTTTAATTTACTACTGAAAGCAATGGTTCCTGCGTTGTTTGGCCGATGAATATCCTTTCTGGTATGTGTGTGTTTTATGTTGCCTTAAAGCCTGCATGAAATTTTAATTTACCTTTGTGTAGCTGTGGGTTTGCTTTTCCCCTGGCACAGTGCAGTCGAGGTCTTTGTAGCTTTGCTCATTCGCAGAAGCGTTGATGTCTCCTTCCATCCAATTTCCTGTTTGTCTGTGCAACTCTGACAGGTTTTTCCCTTATCTGGTGCTGGCCAGAACCTGAAATAAAAAGAACCAAACATATTTCTGCTGTTTTGGAATGTGCTAGTGTCATAAATGTATAAAATCTGATCTTTTGAGACTGGTTGTGTCCCAGGTATTGTGCTTTCATGCCTTGTTTTTTTTTCCTGGTCATCAGACTGTTGCATAATGGTTAATTTCCTGTGATTATTAGATACAAGCCCATTGCGAGGCACTTTTCCAAATGCATTCTATCCGTTGTCTGCATTGTTCCTCCTTTGGCTCTTCAGGTCTTCCCAGCCACATTTGTGATGCAGATTCTGTATGTCACAAGTCATCACAATATCACGAGAAACACATGAACAGGAATGGGTACAAAGGACTGAGCTGGACTCAAAGGAGCTGTCTTCCACCAAGGATGCAGCCCAAGGTTGCCTGAGTGTGTTTCTGGAGGAAAACTAAAAGGACCCTGGAAGTCACACTTTCTGTGCATGCAGCAGTGATGAGACTGTGCCCAAAAATGTGTCTCCATGCACAAGTTCTTGGGCTACCTGGGGTGACAGATAAACAGAAGAAACCTCCAGTGGAAAGCCATCCAGCAAGTGAGGTGGATCTTTGCTCCCCTCACCTTCCAAGTCACCTGTTTATTTAGAGATCTCAGTGGGGCTGGTGGAAGGAACCTCTGGTGTGTCTGGTCCAGCCTCCCACTCACAGCAGAGTTGTCCCCACACTAGATCGGGACAACCGTGGCTTTGTCTAGACGAGGCTTGGAAACCCCAAATGGTGGACACTCCACAGTGTCCTGGTGGCCTGTGCCTCACCACCCTCCTGAGAACGGAGCTTTTCCTAAACCTCTGAGACTTCCACTTCTTCTGCCATAGGACTTCAGAAGATACCTATCTTTCTGTAGAGAGACTCAAATGAATAATTATTGTGTCATATCAACCCTCTTCCTACCAAAGTTTCACTGACAATTAGCACTAAATTTGGATGTTTTTTTAATTCATACCCAAGATGTTTTGCAGTTCTGAGTATTGGATAATTAATTATTTTCTGAGGTATCAAACTTATTTTTGTCATTGTTGATGTATATCTGTTTTAATAAGACTTTCAGCACTGTGGTTTTGAATTTTGCTCTCTTTTTTCTTGATGCCACATTTTATTTAACATTTAATACATAAATAATGTGTTTTGTCGTGATGTTGATTTAGAAATTCGTCAAAGTACTAAACGCAGCACAACGTAAGGGAAGATCCAGGCTGATTACAAGCACAGTAAAGAATCAAACTGAAGTTATTTGGAGTTGTTGATAGAAATCAATTAGAATTGTATTTCAGGTCAATCTAATATATATAAACTGCCAAGATGAAATAACATAGATCACAAAATGTTGTGGGTCTCAATTAATCAGCTCAGGCCACATATATGAAAGTGTCACATTTATGCTAGTTAGTACATTATTAATGACAAGTTATGGAGCTGTGAATGCTCTGAATGAATTGCAGAGCGGTAAATAAATGAAATGTCAGTAGTTTTACAGTGGAAGCTGAATAATCAATTGTTAATTTACAAAACCAAGGAAAGAGGGCAGTGTGCTCAATCAAAACATAATTATTTTTGTTGTGTTCTGTTGTTTTCATTAAATAAAGCAAACCACACACAATCCCTGAGCAATTTAATGAAACTGTAAGTGACACTTTTTGCTTCATCTTTGACACCACGAAATCTCCAAGTGTCATTTCTTCTCTTTGTTTCACAAATGTAAATGTTTACAGATATTATTCTGAACCAAAGGTAGGATTGTTTCCATTCTTCCTGAACTCTCCCTTCTATGCGAATCTGCTGTTAGCAACAAATACACGTATATGTGTGTGTCTGTATGTAATTGTTCAGTTCCACAGGCAATTAGCACTCAGTAAATGTACACACAACAGCCACCAGTTGTGAGCACCTATTGGAGGAAGACGAAGGATAAAACTGTGATTAGAAAAAAAAGCAATGTTAATATACACAGAATAAATCCAGGTATGTTTGTAGGAAATTGCGATGGATTATCACAGAGAAAACATGCTCAGAACCCTGGTGACAACCAGCAAGTCTTGGTGAGCTGTAGCATGACAATAAATACAAACGGACAGCACAGCCTAGTGAAGTGAAAATGGGAGGATGAACTAGGATTGAAAACACCTTTTGTACCGGTTGAAATCTCTTTTTCCAATATTTATTGGGCAGCGGGGGAGGGTGTGGTGGGGGAGGAAGAGAAGGTTAATCAGTAATTAATATATTTCACTCGAAATATGTAAACTTCTTTCGTTTGTTTCACTGGTACATGGAAAGAAAATTTGCATTTTCACTTGGTTATCAATAAAAAAATGTCTAAAATACCTGAAGATAGGAAATAATTATTTGTATACATTTTCTCCTTTCCTGCTGGCTTAGTAACTGGAGGAGATACTGCTCTAACTTTATTTCTTCCCTGCCTTTATCTCTGCAGTTTTTCAAAATGCCACAAAAAGGTGTCATTCTCTATCACTCAGAAAGGAGCTGGTTTTCCTCTCTTGGAAATGTCCTGCTCATTTTTTTTTGCCGCTTTCCATCAGGCATAATGATTTAAGGTACCTTTGTCACCCTTGCTCCTTATATCACACACCAATATCAAATTTACTTGGTGATCTCTGTCCTTGCCCTCTCCTGTGTCATGTGCCATATATCCCTATCTCAGACTCTTTAAGCACAGCATCTCCATTTGGTTACCTTACTTGTTGAATATCTATCAAATCATTCTCAATGTACAGTTTTCCATGCTGAGCCTAAGTTTTCTTTTTCCAGTATTTGCATCCTCTTATAATTCCCTCTTTTTCATTTGCTATAATTATTATGATACCCTGAATGTCAGCTGAGTATCACAGGCTAATGTCATGAACATGCTATTTGCCCTTCTCCCACAGCAGATTATTGTAATAGCTGCCTGATCTACCGTTACTGACACAATGGGAGAATCTCTCAATGACCCAACATCATTTCCGATCACATCCTCAGACCAGCACACAGATAATCCTGCAGTGCTGGTGGCTGTGCCCTGTTCCTTTACAGACTCTGTCCCATTGAATGCCATAGAAATTCTTGTTGACTCGCCACGAGTGGAATACACAGTCATGTCGTCTTTTCTATTCCCTTGCCATTGGTTAGAATTTGACAACACTGAGAGTTGGGTCTGGCAACAAGGCGCACGATAGTGCCAACAGGCGCTTTCACCAGCCGTGACAGTCTCTTTCCTCTCCACCTGTATTTGTGCAAAGGTAACGTGAACGAAGTTGATGTACAAAGAGGAAAAGTTCATCTTCACCAGCAAGAGTAGAAGCTACTGGTTGGTAATACGATGCAGTGAGTAAATAGAGAAGGGATCCCTCACCAAACATTCAAAGCAGTGGTACAAAGAGGTGGGGATGCAGTAACTTTGGCTTTCTTTTAGTTTCATGCAACAGTTCCTAGCTCTCATTAATTAATGGGCGTATATTAGAAAGTAATCCAAGAGACTTTCTAGGAACTGCAGACTACGAAACCGTTATTTTTCCTCAAATTATCATTTCCCACTGTCCATTTTTGACCTGAATCTCTCTAGATCATCTTCTCCTTCGTGCAAGACCAGCCCATGGTCTACATTCCCCTGCGCTTTCTTCAGCTCCACTGTCTTTTCTTCTAGTAACTGGGTCTCCACCAGGCTGAGGTGTCTGTGTCGCTATGGGCCGTATCTCCGTATCTCCAACCAGCAGACCCTTTTGTGACTGTGTAGCCTGACCTTCTCATAGCACATGTTTGCATCATCCGTGACCAAATTTCTGCTTATATAAATGAAGGTGCTACAGATTATTTTAATTGCATAAGCCTGGCAGCCCTGGGTTGATGGACATCCTGTGATGGATGTCAGCAATGCCTCCATTCTTCTGCCAGTCCTACCAGAAGGGTTTTTTTATCCGCGTTTGCTTTACGCAAAGTGTACAATCTGCTGCTCTGCTTAGAGGACAGGAGAAGCCAATGCTTGGTGAGTCCAGCTGAGAGATTTTTCCATCCAACTTGTGTTGGGAAAAACATTTCAGGAAAATAAAAACACAACGAATCAAGGTCACGGGAGAGCTCGTCAATTCAAACTGCTCAGTGGCCTGGATTTATGATTTTTTTCTTTTCCAATTAACTTCACCTTCCCTAAGTGGGGATTTCACACCCCTCGTGTTAAGTAAATTGGTGTCTGGATTTTTATGAGCTTTGGCAGGAAAAAGTAGCCAGTGAACCAAGAAAAATCCAGAGCTTTTGGATGGGGGCACCCAGGATTTCAGGCTCACATCTGAACCAAAAGAATGATTGTAAGAAGTCCTTTGATGAGTAAAGACAATCATTTTGATGCAATTTATAATTAAATATTGTTGTGTATCTCCGTTCTTCCAGAACCTCCTCCTGCCACTGGAGTTTCATTTGGGTTATTTATGCATCGGTGATGTATTCTGAATGCCTCACTAACATTGACGGATATTACACTTGATGTTTTTCCTTATGTCCCTTTGGTGGTGCAAATGTGAGAAAGGGCAATGAACTTTCGATGACTCTCTTGTATAACTAAAAAAGAGATTTTTTCATCGGGTTCAAAAGTTCAGCACGTCAAGAGAAATCATCTTCTTGACGCTGTTGCGTGAGGGGCGGGAGAATTTTGGGAGGATTTTATGTTATAGTGAAAGATAATTACTCTGGGATGCAAATTTGGTAGTTCTCACCAACACTGGCTTTCAAATCACCATGTTGATAAATTATTTGTTGTGTTTTTGTTAACCTCTGTGACCTGACGGAGTGGGTTTGCCATGCTGCGAGCTGCTTACACCAAAGGACAAAAAGCTCGTGGTGCGCCATTCATTGCGGTAATAACGCCTCAGGGTCCCTTCAGTCTCCGCTTTGCAGAGGCTGGTAGAGTCAAAAAAACAAGGTCTTTCCCTTGACCGCAGGGGGAAATGATGGGAAGGAAACATGGAGAAAGAGCGAAGCAAAAAAATCCCAACAATTTCATTCCTCTCCACAAGTTCTTGCTGAACTTGGGACGCGGGCCTTTCCAAATGTAACATTTCTTCAAAGCTTGCTCATCTGGAGGAATTTGAAAGGCAATTAAGTCTAAAAATAGACGTGTTGGCAAGAAAAGTCCATTCTAGAAAGGGGTGATCATTTTGGGTGGCCAAGGGAAACCTAACCAGCTTCTGAGCACGGGGGAAAAACCCACCACCACCACCACCGGTGAAGAACCAGCAACCAAACACTGGCTTCACTGTAGTTAATAAGAACAGCTTTTTATAGTTAGTGGCTTCTATGGATGATGGGCCATGGACTTGGAACATCAGGTCAGCAGAGAACTACTGATGGCCACCTTGATCATCACACAACCTTTCCTTAGCATGATTATGGGACCTCAGGGGTAGAAACAAACCTCAATAGGCTTCTCAACAGAGAACAGAATTTTCTCCATGAATCATTTCTTGTCCAGGATGTGTTTCCAACCAATGGTATCTGTCAAAGGAGCACTGCCCCACTGTGCAGCACCTGCTGGATGAGGGAATGTGGAGGTCAGTGGTGCTCTTCTCACTCCATCCTGTTCTCCTCCTGGGTCATCCTGGCTTTCAGACCCCTACCACTGACTTTTTATGAGTCCTGACTGAAATGGCTGGCAGCAGGATTGTGTACATGACAGGGGGATCCTGGGAAGCTCTTGGCTGCAATCTCCTTGTGCTGTGCGCCCCACAGCTCCAAAGCCACTCATCTTCCTGTTCAAACAGAATATATGTCTAACACATCCTTCTGAAGAGTCCCAAAGCCTTGAACTAACTTACAGAGACAACCACCTGTCCCTGTAGCAGCCGTCTGGGAGCGAGACTTATCCACACATCATCACAGACACATGCACACATGCTCATGTGCACGTGTGCAGACATGCATGCATTCATAGGCGCATATGTATATTTTAAAGAGAAGGGTTTAGTGAGATGCACTTAACCAGCCTTCTCTGCTTGTTCAGGTCTATCCATGCACCATAACATCCCAGAGTCAGCCTGAATCAGTCCAGAGCCCTTATCTGACAGGATGGGATGCTTTCAGTCTTGTTGAAAAGTCACAGGTCCTGCTGGAAGAAATTGTGGGTGTGTGGTTGAATGTCTGCCAAGACTTTTCTTTTATTGCAGATATGAAAAATCCTGTCCTGGGCAACATTAGGAGGAAAGCAGTTTTCTCTCTGGTTGGTGCTGGTGAGGACAAACGTGACATATTGTGGCCAGTTTCAGGGACACCATCTCCTAATTCAAGAGGCATACGGAGAAAGACGAGAGGCCAGCAGGTGACAAAGATGGTCAGATACAGGTTGCAACATGAAGAGAGTTGGGTTGACCAGGTCAAGAGGGACTCAAAGGAGGATCTAATAGTAGTTCCAGCTACTTGAAGACAATTACAAGGATGATGGAGCCTGAGTTCTCACTGGTGTTCTGCAATATGAGAAAAGCCAGTAGAAAAAAATTTCTCATTAAGTGATTCACATTCAGACATCAGCAGTTCAACTCTGTGGCAGCTTCTTTCCTTGCACTGCAGATGAGGAGTCACACTGCTCCTATGACAGACAAAGACTTTTATTTGATCATAGAAAACTTCTCTTGATTGCTCATAGATAGGCATAGTAAGACCTGGCGTGACCAAGCATCTTCTCATCCTGCCACTCACTTCCAACAGTTTGACTCCCATTCTGTTGGGCATCTCTTTGTCTCTGAAGACTCAATAATGTCACATTTGTGCTCTAGTTACTATTACATCACATCTTCTCTTTTCCACTCCTCTTTCTAACTACCAAGATGCAATCCGACTCAGATACTTGGATCAGGTTGTTTCTCTAACCTTTTTATCTCTGCAACCCGTGACTCATTTTTCCAATAAGATCTTCTTTAACATACTAGCAGTACACTCCAGACCCAGGGTAGATATGCCTTCGTCACTGAGCTAGAAATAGTGATCTCTATTCAGCTGTCTGCAATGTCATCCACATCTTTGTGAAGTCAACAGCTTCCCTGTAGTAGTCCAACTCATTCTCCCTACTGTGAGAGTTCTTCTTGTCTGTGTATGAATATGCAGTGTGAATTTCTAAACTTCTACAAGAAGTTCCAGGTCATATATGTGCAAACAAACCCTCATTCAGTGACAGTAACAATAATTCAGGGGCACTAACATCACAGCAACAGGAATGTTGTGTGGGCTACATCTCATTTTCTGTCAGCTCACAGTCTTGCCTGGAAAGATAAAGAACATCTCTGCAGCCAAGTAAATCCACATCTTCTGCAGAGCAGAGTGGCTCCCTGCACCTGCTCACAGTCCTTCCCGTGCATCTGCTTCTGGCACAGGTTGTAGACTGAACCATGGGCACACGTGTGACTGGTCAAAGACTCTGTGCTCCTCAGGTGTCTTCATGGCTCCCCCTAATATTAATAATTTTGCAACAATGTCCAGTGGACGGTCTGTAGCTGCTGGTGTCCAGGAATTCCAGGTTATAAATGGTGGTATATAGGTCTTTGAGTGCATCCAAATAAGAGCAATGAAGCTGGTGAAGTGTCTAGAAAACAAGCCCTGTGAGGAGCAGCTGACGGAAGAGGGGTCGTTTAGTCTGGAGAAAAAGAGGCTCGGGGGAGACCATATCATTCTACAACTACCTGAAAGGAGGTTGTAGCAAGGTGGGTGTCGGTCTCTTTTCCCAATTAACAAGAGATAGGACAAGAGAAAATGATCTCAAGTTGTACCAGGAAAGGTTTGGATTGGATATTAGGAAAATCTTCAATGAAAGGGTCGTCAGGCATGGGAACAGGCTGCCCAGGGAAGTGGTTGAGTCACCGTCTCTGAAGGTATTTAAAAGACGTGTAGATGTGGCACTTAAGGACATGGTTTAGTGGTGAACTTAGCAGTGTTAGGTTTATGGTTAGACCCTATGATCTTAAAGGTCTTTTCCAACCTAAACGATTCTATGTTCCAATCTAAAAGATTCTATTCTCTGTTGCTTCTGTGTTTTCGGGTGCTGCATGTCTTGGAGAAGAACTGGATCATCTAACTTCTACAGTGACTCTTCCTACCGAAGCTGAAGGTGACAAGTGCTGAGACAGACTTCAGGAAAGCTCAAACATGGTGCTATCAGAATTGCCCTTACCACAGTTAGCCACCAAAACTCAGATTAAATGCATGCTTATTAGTGGATCTGGGACACATGTACCCCATTGAACTGCTCCACCTTGTTTGACTTGGGCAGAAGAATAACTTCTAGCTGGGCACAATGCCACGGCACTTCTACAGTGAGATCCATCCCACCTGCATCCTTCCAAGTGAGACAGCTCCTGTCCACAAATCCTCACACCCACTTCTGGGGATCCACGTGTCCCAGTTCTTCGCCATGTAGGAAAAACTTGATCTTTTCTGTGATACAACTAGTGAAAAACAATTACTTCTACATCTAGGACTGCATGAACTACATGGAAAAATCACATCGGGGAGGAAGAAGCCTTTGGATTTCAGGGGAAAATGTTTCTCTGGGATGCTCTCTGTTAAAGCTGAGAGAGACAGTTCATGACTGTATCAACAGGTGGTACATGGGGACAGTTGTCTGCTGGCACATTTGGAAAGGTTTTTCCTGGAAAACAGGTTGAGCTGTTGTCAGCAAGCACCGGTTCAGCAGAGAGGCAGATTGCCTCTGTTCGGAAAGCAGGAAGGTCACTCCCAACACTTGCCAAGACATTGGCCAAACAATTGTGTTCGTATTTATAAAATGAGTGTTGAAGGGTCTTTATCTAGAACATGAGTCAGTTACATGGGATGTGAGTGCCAGTGGAGGAGAAGCTTAGATTGTCAAGAAGGTGACTGTTTTGGCCAGGGGAAAGAAAAAGCAAAACAAAAACCAAACCAAACAAAACCAAACCAAAACAAAACAAAACATGAACTATGTTTTCTATCTCCAGCACAGAAGTTTAGCGGTTTTGAAGCAACCGTTGTTGTTTGTTGTTCAGGGGCCAGCTCTGCCTCTGGTCATTTTTTTCTTCTTGGCTAGTGCTCCGTGACTGATGAAGATCCCAGTAAAACACAAATTGATTTGCTTGGCTTTCATGGTCACCTCTGGACTGTAATTACTCAGGCAGAAAAAATTAATTAGTCCAGTGTGGACTGGCTGCTGCTCTGCAAGTACTGCTGAATCTCAACCGGAGAGCTCCAGAGGAAGGTGCTGATTCACACCATGGCATGACGGGGTGGCGATTTTTCCAGGGTGGGAAGAAGGTCAAGATGCGATATGTTGTCTGTTCCAACATTAGCAGCTGTTTCTTCTTTCCTGCCCTTAGCTGTGTTAATGAGCCTGTTAAAGCCTGTTTGCCTCTTTCAAACAACCAAACCAAAAAAGACTATGCATTTAGTTATATGAGTATCATCTCCATGATCTTTTTGGGGTACGTAGTGTGGAAAAAATCCTCAGAGTTAACTGTTCTCTAAGATACCCACTAGTTACTATTCTCTTATTGCTTTCCACGATGCCATTTGCAGTGACGGTACAGTGCTGCCATTTCACACCGCTGCATTTGGGACTGAGCAGATATGAGCTACTGGGACAGGCCTCTTTGGTAGAGACATTTCTATTAGTTAGAAGCGAGCTCGTGGCTGTGAATGGTTTTGCTGAGAAGACATGCCTCTGCTCTTGCTGCATTTGCTGGATTATTTTCATTTTGCCATCCATCTGTTCCTCTCCGTTCTTCCAGTTATATTGTTATCATGTGCAAACTGCAGAAACAAATTTGCTTTTAGTTGTGCAATGAAAGAAATACTGAATGTACTGGTTGTGGGGATTAAACAGTGGAACATTACTCAGTCCTCACTCGAAAGCTGGTGTGGGTGATTGCCTGGGAAAAAGATGAGGAAAGGAAATTCAGCAGAGAATGTTTTCCAGACAGTGCCCAGAGATTATTGTGGCTTGGCTGTGAGTCTCCTTCACCTCCCGTGGGTTCCTACCCAACAGCAAGTACCAGCACAGCAAAAGATAAGCAGGATTCTTTCATAGTAGATCAGCCCTGCTCACAGATTTGTTAATGAAATGAAATTTTTTTAGAAAAAAATGTTGTTGCTGTGCCCTATGTATATTTTGTTTGGTTGTTTTTTTAAAGATTTGAGGCTTGATACTTACACTAAATCTACAGTGAAGATGTGGTGCAGTCCTGCCCGGGCTCATGATGGTGCACAGAGCCAGGGAAGCAGACATCAACATCACCTTTACTGTTGCCATTCTCTCTGAAATTTGTTGTCTCAGAAGCACAGTTTTGTTGAGAAAAGATAGAAATCCTGTTTTTCTGGACAGCTCCACATCTGATATGTTTCTTCCAATGCAGATGGGACAGGATGGCAAAAGGCCAAACTAAAAGAACTCCCAAACAGAATTCCACCAAAACAGAGCAGAACTGGAACTTGCCTCTGTCTTCCAAGACAGAAAAATCAGATTCTCCTTAAATATGAAGCATGATGATAATGACGGAATATTCTCATTGGCCAGCCTGGGTGTCAGTCAAGGTCTGCCCCATGGATGCCCCACTACCCAGCTGACTCACGCCTGCAGCCAGAGCTCAGAAAGACCTTGGCTCCCGTCAGCAGATGAGATAACAGCAAGTTCTTACATTCTCTTTGTTCCAACCCAAAGACACTGGAAAGCTACTTGAAGAAAAACACTAATTTGTCCCAGGGTGTTATCTTCTTGTTCTCAAACTAAATCTGAACGATGACAGTATTAGCTATGAAAAATAAAGGTTTCTAACTGCATGTAGAAAATTAACTCACTTTCAGTCAAACCAGCACAAGGATACAGATCGATGAGGCAACCAAACCATCTATACTCCACAATACACAGTGATTTCAGATTTAATGCTAAAAGTTCCCTAACAAGGAAATTAAAAAGATGTTTTGGCTGCAGTAATGAAGACTGTGGCACATGTACTCAAATAATGGGATGTTATTATTCTAGTCTTGTCTGCCAGACCAGCCGCAGGTCCTGGTAGTGTCAGGCACTTCTCTATGACTCCAGACCCCAACGTGTTTGACAGTGTTACAGCTTGTCCTCTGTTTGTGTGGGATGTGATGAATTTGCCATGGGTCTTTAGGTGAATACTGACTTGATACACGTCACATTTTACTTTTGAAATTGAAAGTTTCTACTAATTTCCAGACCAAATGTGCTCTTGATTCACCTGTGGCCGTCATTACAGATCCCAAATTACTTCCTGTTCCTCCTTGATATTTACATAGGAAATAAAGTTCTTCTGTCACTTGAACATTTAGGGCTAAATGTATTAAGACCACAGAACTGTGCAATATGTCTCAAATGAGTGTCAGGGCTGTATTCATAGTGGAAAAAACTAGTAGTCAGAGTAGACATGACTCTCTTTTGTGTTATCAAATGTCTCCTCATCTGAACCATTTAAAACAGTAACATTATCCAACTCTTCTCTCAGGCTTGGTAGTACTTCCCAGTTTTGTGTCACCTGCAAATCACAAAGCTCATACCTACTTTTAGTCTTCATCCACCATGGCTTTACTGAACCGACCTTTGAAACTGGCTCTGCTCTGAGCAGGAGGTTGGATCTCTGGAGGTCCTTTCCAGCCTATGTTTCTCCATGAGTCTCCGCTTCTGTTGCAGCGGTGGTTTCGGAGCTCTCTCTGAGCACCACCATGGGTAACCTCTCATTTTCTGGTAATTACCTCCTCAGTGGAAACAGCTGCAGACTCCCTTTATTCACTTGCAGCTCCAGAGCCCAAATCCATGGCTAATATTATTAGAAGCTCATGGAAAGTGAGATCAATTTAGTTCATGTAATGTGTCTTGTACAAGGGAGCGCTGGTCCTATTAAGAAATGCTGCTAAATTCTCCTGAAATTACTTAGCTTTAGTAAATGATTTTGTAATATATACATTTCCTCTTACTTCCCTGGATCTATGTATTCTTGTTCCAAAATTTTGATGTCAAAGTAACAGGCCTACGCTTGTCTGAATCATTCTTCACTCTCTTCTGGACAGAAGTATTATATTTGTTACCGCCCCCGTTCTGGGGACTATCCCCTATTTGCATAATTGTTTTACATCATCCCTCTTGATTTGTCATCCCACCCACCAATGCTGTTAGTGGTCTAGCAAGAACAGCTTTTCATTTTTCACTTGAATCAGGCTAGATAGTGGTTTTTCCTCAGATGATGTTATGCCTAGTGCCCTACCCTCTTTACACTGCAAGTTAATGCCCTTGTTATCATATTGTTGCTGCTGCTAACTTCAGAAAATAAGATTTTCAGATTTAGCCATAAGTAACTTTTGATCTATTTTTGCCTCAAGCATGCAACTGTCCTAATTTCCTCTTTGTTCCCCTTGGTTTCTCTGGCTTAGGTACCATTTACTGTTATTAATTTTAATTTCCTATGTGAGGTAGGTTTTCAGTCATTCTTACTTTCTTTTTGCAGTTTATAACCTCTCAAACATGTGCCACCTTACTGCTTTCTCTCCCTTTTGAATTTTGAATTTTAAGTACCTATGCCTTCTCTGCACACAGATCCCAGAGCTGCTTAGTCAGGCTCAATAATTCATTTTCTTAGATTTCAAAGTTTGCCTTTCTAAGCTTCCAAACTTTCATTCTAGACCTACTTTTGTCCATTTTGAAATGTAAAGTGAGAAAAGTCAGCTCACGATCGCACTTTATTCAAATTTTATTACATTTAAACCCATACAGGAGTTAGGTCTAAAATGGTCTTATACTTACTTTTGCAAATACATTCATCACCTAAAATATCTGAGTCAATATAAGCAGTAATTATCTTTCAATCAATTTTTGAGACATTAAAGTCTCCCATAATTCTCATTAATGTTTATGCATTTCATAACTGTACAGAGACTGATCGCAATGGAGCTATGGGCACAGAGGAGGCTGGTGAGGCTTCCCGCAGCCATCTCTCATGGAAAGGGTTTGCACCAAAAACATTCTTTTGCCCCTGCCACAACATTTAACTTCTCTGCCCTCTGCTTCTTCCTGACACAAAGCACCACCTCGTTCCATCTGCGCTGACTTCCAGCGTCCCTGAGGTTTCTCATGGGACTTCGATGCCTCCGTTTCACCTTTTCAAGTGCCATAACTGTCTGTTACAGTGATGCGTGTGCAATTCAAAGTTTGCTTGAGGGTTTGGTCTTTCTCACATTGTCACTGAGTGTCAGGTCTCTGTCACTTTTAACAGATATTGGGTTAGTTCCTTGGCATTGTCTTTTATGCTGGTAGTCCAATATCTTCTTGGTCCATACAGCTGGTCATCATCTGAAATGATGAGGTCTCGTCCTGCCCATTTACCTTTCTGGGAATCATCCATCCTCTCTGAAAGGCAGCTTGCATGTCCCAAACTGCAATTGTCTGGCTTTATAAATAATACAATA
Source organism: Columba livia (assembly GCF_036013475.1). Lineage (NCBI taxonomy): Eukaryota > Metazoa > Chordata > Aves > Columbiformes > Columbidae > Columba > Columba livia. The sequence goes on from NC_088622.1 coordinate 7,182,663, forward strand.
TTAGAGATTTTTTTTGTCTTTTCTGACTGTTGTTGCTTGTAACAGGGGATGGTTTTCCCCAGCTTTCTACAAAAGACTGAAGTCTTCTGCGATCTTTGCAGTTTCATGGTATGCTATATTTTTACTCCCAGTGTAGGCTAAAGTCACTGTGAATAGTGCCAAAGAACAAGAAATGCGGCAAAGAAAATGATATTTTGATGTAGAATGGATATAAAAAATGTTCACCTTTTCTAGTCAAAACTAGGGAAAAAGTTCTAAGTCCTAAAATGTCAGAGCTGTGGCCAAAGAATAAGGAGAGACAGCATTTTTTCAAAGCTGCGATGTTCTTCACTCCCCCAGCCGGGTGGGCAGGGCAGCAGAGAGCTGGATGGCTTCAACTCACAGCTGATACCCTGAATGATCTACAGGAAGCTCTTCTTATCTCTGTGCTTCTGTTTCTCCTCCCACTTTCTGTCTCATCTGTTTATATTACTGCCTCCCAAACTGCTTCTGATATGTGTCCGTGCAGCATCCAGCACAACGTGGTTGCAGGCTCCGGTGGGACCCCGAGGCGTTATCATCCTACAAACAAACAACAACGATAGTGAGTATAATTATAATAGTCAAACTACTCTAGCTCTGCATCATTAGCCGTGCCCTGAGAAAAATAACCTTTTAATCAGTCTGATATGTCAACTCTGGCTTCCTTCACTGTCAATGGTGATCTAGCAAAATCCCTCCTTCATGTTTTTTGATTAAAAACAAGATGGCAGGCATCCATCACCCCGTGCAGAAAGTACTGAGACATTTCATCTTTTCACAGGACGTAGCCCCATAATGCTGTGCAGTTACCGGCTGTCCAAGCATCGTGAGACACAGCATGTATGTCTCTTTTGTCCGTCCCATGAGAGCAGAACATTTACTGTATGTGAGAAAAGCAGTGGCTAATGCAGTGATGAAGTAAGACACTCATTCGTTCATTATTCACTTCCATATCACTCTGTTCTTCGGGTTTCCTCTCAATTTAAGCTCAGTTTGGAATATCTTTGGTTCTGCAATTGCATTACTTCTTCTGAGGGCATCTAAGTAAGTTCCTAGTCTGTCCTCTTTATAACCTAACGTTGTGATGTATCTAGTACGAGTCTAGCTCTGTGCCAGGCTGCCAAGGCATTTCAGACATGAAAAGTAGAATCTCCATTGCAAAGGAGCAGGAACAGGAGGCACTTCGTGCAGTCACACCAGCTTCTGTTTTCTCAAACCCTTGTTGTATCCACCTACCAGGACCAAATGGGAAGCCAGCTCTGGCCAGGCAGCAGCACAGTGGCTCAGTGAGGCCACGGGACCTCCATCACTGGGGTGTTCAAAACTTGACTGAACAAGTCCCTGAGCAGTATGATGGGTCTTTAAAGACAGACCTGCTTGAGTATGGGGATGATAAAGAGATCTCCAGAGAGTCTTTCCAACCTTAAATTTTTATATTATTATATGAAATCACCTGCAATAGATTGACCGTGTTGCATTATTCCAATCTCAGGAAATAACTGTGACACCTGGGTAATGGTTATTCCAGTGCTGATAACCTTCAAGAAGAAGACAGGGGCCTCCATATTTATGCCATTTAACATTTTTACTGAAGCATTTCTCATATACATTTTTGTTGGTTGGTGGTTGGGTTTTTGTTTGTTTTGTTTTGTTTTCCAAGAATTCAGTAAGTTTCGCTATACCTTTCATTTGTTTTTCATCATCTGCCATAAAAGTTGCTGTACTTAAACATCTCCCCATCTCTAGTGAAGGTAAAAGGAAACACTTGTGTACAAGCTCCTCAGTGAATCCTGCTTTTCTTCACAAGTCTCTAGAGTGCAGTTACAAATGTCTCCTTTCCTCTTTTCCCAATATTCTGCATAGTGAACTCAAGTGAACTGCATGAAATAGCAATACTGAGGATATTTTGTGTGTGTGTCTTTCAGCTTTTCTAAAGCATGAAATCATGGAGCTACATGAAATGTGGTCAAGTTGCTAAGTCATCCTCTTATGACGTGAACTTTGTAATTGTGCTCTGTTTCCCCATAGGAACCTTTGCCATACTGAACACAAGATTAGTGGTACTCAATTAAAAAAATCTGAGCTGTCTTTTGCTTGAAATTTGAAAAGACTGGAAAACAAGCTGCACGGTTCATGGAGGCCACTCGGAAGATTTGAAACCCTTGCTGTCCCTGACACTGTCCCAGGTTAGTCACCCTGGGCCATTTTATGTAAATAAATCTTGCCCAGTGGGATCTTTTCCACCAGATTCCTGGTACACATATACATCAGCGGCTACTCAAATATACCTAGACATTTTGGGTAACTCTTGTGCCACAAAGTACATAACAACTACCCCAGTGCCCAACCTGTGGTATGTGATACCTTCAGCTTGCCGAAGATATATCCCATTTTTGCTTTCCTCACCATTTTAGCAGCGGACAGCCAGCCAGGTCTCTCCAGCTGGCAACAGCATCTGGCAACAGAATAAGAGGACTACTTCCACCAGAATTGTCTGTATGCTTGAGGAGCAGATACTGTGAGGAGAGGTACATGAGGTAGAAGACAACTACTTTTCTCATGGGAACCTTATGTAGTATAATACAGACCAGATTTTTTTTTAATTTTCAGTGGGCTAGAAAGGCCTCGATGATGAGTAGGCTGGCAGTTTGGAGAGGAAGATGAAGCAGGAGGACTAGGTATGTCTGAGCTCAGTTGGCAAGATGTGCATGAGGAAGGGCAGAGGCCATGAGACAAGAGTGAGGCCAAGGGCAGGTGTAGACAGCAGATGACATTTTCCTCTGGCTCTTGTAACTGCACCTCCGTTCTTACAGGAGCTGGAACAACAGTCCTCAGAGAGCTCACCATGCTGCCTTCTCAAGCCCTGCCTGTGTATTAACTCTCTTATCGTTCCCCAAAACCATCACTAACTGTTTCTACCTGCATACAGGTGCTACACAACCTCAGTGAACCTTCCATAGATAGTTTGTAAAAATATCTCAAATGTCACTGCCTCCCTGAGGGTCTGGGTCACTATTGCACCAGTGGAACCACCAATGACACTTTCCTGCCTCCAGCAGTTGTTCCTCCAACCTATTGGGACAATTCCTTAGTGCTCTGGTGAGTATACGGAGCAATGCCTTGTATACGTGCACACAGACTGGTTTTGGGTCCAGAACTGGACCACATGGTCTTCCTGTCACACACTCAGTGCTGGTGGTTTGCTAAGAGAGGGCAGTAAGACCAAAGTGGTTACACTTGAATCTCTGCCGTGAAGATTTTTGCAGGCTCTGGTGGCCATGTATGCATCACAATACCCATGTGAAACCCTCAGAATCAATATAAATCATCAGCACCTCATCGTTGTCTGACCTTAGCTCGCACTTCAACCTTGGATGCTCTGGCAGTGACTAACTTCTTCATAAGCTTCTGTTCCAGTGTGTGAGATGTCAGACTCCAAGGAGCACTTCTTCTCCAAGTCATCTTTCCTCCTGAGGGGTTGGACATGAAGTCCTCCAGGAACTGTGAGAAGGAGGGAGGTGATATTATAGCATTGGTACTGGCCTGAACCACAAGAGACCACGGGCAGTATGGCGGGCATGTGCTCTTGAAGACAGAAGGAGACATCAAGAAATAGTGACTGCCATGGCTTTTCCCAATCAGAGATAGTCCAGCAGGTTGTTGGATCTGGAAGTCAGAATGGAAAAAAAGTTTCTCCTTGTTATTTTATTTTTTTCACATAAAATCTGGGTGTCTGTTTGTTTGTTTGCTTGTTTTTAAGAGCATTTTCTTTGGGTATTTCTGGAAGAGGACCAAGAAAATCAATCTGAAAATTATCGACAGTTCAGAGCCCTCTCACAAGAGGCAGATGAAGGTCTGGTATTTACTATATTTTAAATGTATGTTTTACATTGACAACATAATTAACATAGTTTTAATATTTAATTAAATCCTATTAAAAAAACCCCACTGGCTGCCTGAGAAACCCCTTTTCTTACCTCTGCTACTCTAGTGTAAAAACTTCTATTACATTTCTTTGTATTGTATCTTTCAATAAAATCAGTTATTAATCCCATGAGTCATTTTCCTTTATACTATACCTATTTATTCGCCTTAACAGCCTTTTGTGAGGAACCTTATAAAAAGTGTTTCAAAAATCCAAGTAAATTACACGCAGCTAGGTCACCTTGCTCTCTGATTTTGTTAATGTTTTCAGGTTAACAAGGCATACTTTTCCCTTCTGAAGTTGTGACGTTTTGGCACAATCATGCTACACCGCGTTTATCTAAATGCTGTATTATTTGATTCTTAATTAGACTGTTTCCCTGGGACTAGTGTTCCTGACATCAATGGGCAACTTTCTAATCACCTTGGTAATTGCTGTTAGTATGGATATAAGGACTGATGCAAAGTCTGCTGAAGACACTGGAAAAACAGCCTCAGGAGCTCCTTTAAAACCTGTGCAGAAATACATTTTGGCCCTGGTTAGTTAACTCCTCTAACAGCTCCGTAGTTTCAGTTTTAATTATTTCAATTTATTTCAAGGCTGTGGTCTTTTCTGGAAAACAAAACAAAACCTACCAACCAAACAAAAATCAAACAAACAGACAAAAAAACCCCAAGAAGCACCACAAAGCCCCCAATCCTCCAACCTAAAAAAAAAGGGGGTTCTGCTTGCAAAGTGTAATTACTTTTTGTATTATTCTTCCTGTAGGCTGGGTGACTGACCCTGTTCTTCTTCCCCTCCCGCTCTGCAGCTGCAGCCTTCGTTAGCCGATGTCCCTTCCTAGCCATACTTCTCAAAATGCACAGGGCTTAGGCAGACCAAACCCACTGCACACCCATCTGTCAGCGGACGTGGTGTGGTTTCTGTGTGTAGTTTTCTCATCTGGAAGGCTTAATATCCTGTACATTTATTGGCTTCTGTAATTTATGGTGCCTCCTCTACTTGAGAAGGGAGACTGGAGTAATATGTGAAGCACCCAGACCCTACATACATGAAATGATACTTCTCCCTTTGCATTCAAATACTTTCATACTTACAGCTATGTACAAACAGTCTGCAAACATGAAAAAAAGTAGCTTAAGGTACTATTTACATAACTTGCTGTGTGTAGAGCTGTGCAGGACCCAGCACAGTGGCCAGTGTATTCAGCTAAAACAACTTCTAACCTACAGCTTTTGGTTGCACATTCCAGTTTCAGGCTCAGTTTACTGTATAACAGGGGTGCCTGTCTACAACAGACTGCTTTGTTACATCAGACACCACCACTCTGTCAGGCACAGATGCTCGTCTTCCTCCCGTAATCTTGCGTAAGGAAATTTGCAGAGGGACATATGGCAGCAGTCAGTGGTTGGAAAACGGTAAGGGCCATATTGTCTTTATATTAAATTATGGTTGCAACATCACCAAAGAGCTCAGCCAGGTCAGCCAAAGAAGGGGAGCTATGTAGATGAGAGGAGCAGGACCAGGAGGAGAATGCAGCACGTTAGTGGAGAAGACAGCCAGTGGTCATAGAGCATAAAACATAACTTCCACTAGGGAAACATGGTGGATTGGAGCTCTAGGGACTGCAAGGATGTCTTCTACATTTTGCATAATGTTATGCTGGTGGCTCCTGTGGCATTGGGCTGTGGCTTTTCATGTTCTTCACTGGGCTCCCAAGAAGATTGCTCTGTTGGGCAGAGAAAGGAGGAGATGTGCTCCAGGAAGTGGGGACAAGGGGTTTGTACAGCAGTCCCTTACCTCATTCTTCCATCAGCTGGAAATATTAATTATTCTTTATTTGAATTAGTTTCAAGGACTGGAAAAGAGACTATTGCTGGGCCTGTGCTTTCTCCTAGACCCTGTTATACCACATCACGACACTTGTCCTTCGCTTTATGTTCTTTAATCTTCGGATATTTCTCGTTTTTACGTTTTCTTTCTTCCTGTTGTCTCTCTCTGTGTTCAGCACTGGTTTTATCACTCCATGTGCGTACCCAGGACCGAGCAGCTTGTTCCGCTCCCTCCGCGTCTCCCCCGTGTCTTGCCTCCTGCCCCGCGGCTGGACAGCGTTGCCTTGATCAGTGAAGTGGCAACATGTCACTTGCACCATAAACTGCTGAGATTCCTGCATGGCCAGAATATCTCCGGAGCACAGCTGCAGACCAACGGGAGACCACCAATCGCCCACATTTCTAAACTGCTTGTCGCAGTTCTTCAGTTTGTAGGCTGTGATGCTGCCAAGAGCAATCTCATCTCTTAGGCACCCATCCATTTCTTCTCTTCCCAGACCCTCAAGGTATCCTAGTCAAACAACCCCCCTTCGTCTTGCCCCATCTGTCTGTCCCACATTCCTCTTTCCTCAGGGCCCATCTTTTCTTTTCAGCAACAGTAGCTCCCGCTGCTCGACTCCCGACCTCCCAGCTGAAGGGCTGAACTGTTCAGAAATGAAAAGCTGTAAATAAGAGAGCGAGAACACCCAACAATCTCTGAAAAGGAGACATTTAAGAGAACAGAAAATTGATAAAGGCAATTAAGATCAGCAGAGAAAAATCTACAGGTGCAATCAATAGAGTTAGGAAGTTTTTCAAGAATATAAGAAACCGAAATTCTAGTAATGACACAGATATGAAATGGGTACTGCTTCACTGGAAAATAATGATATAAGAAGTAACTTTGTATGTGTGTATGTTTTGTTGTATATTTGGGAAAAACAGGCTAATAAACACTATATTGTCTAAGAAATAACTTTTTTGTTAGTAAAGCCAATTGTGTGTATGTAATACAGTTCTCGGAGAACCGATTTTGAATGAATAGCTGGGTGGTAAAAAATTTACAGCATGACGTATCACTAAAATCTAAATAACGTTAGATTTAAACCTATCTGACATTTTAAAGTCTAATTTTCTAATGAAGAACGTGTAGAAGTTCCTGCTGGACATATGTGTGGCTCAGCTCTAGGACCAGAGATCTAAAGCCAAGTCTGGCATTACAGCTGAGACCTGCTGTGTGTGAAACACAACTTGAACTGGAAATAATGCAGTGATAAGCAGATGCTGGCAGAAAGTGGTATATAACATTTGGAAAAGGGAGTCTGGCAAAAAGTTTTTGATGTAGGCAGACTCACACATCTGCTGACAAAGAGTGGACACCAAGGGGTTGGTCCCAGCTATCGGCCAGACCCCTACCAGCTGCTCACTCCTCCTTCAGCAGGTTTGGAAGATCAGGAACGAGAAAACTTGTGAGCAGAGGCAAAGACAGGAGGTAGGAGATCACTTACCAAACATCATTGCGGGCAAAACAGACTCAGGGAGATTAATTTAGTGGTAAATAACAATATTTCATTACTGATTCAGGTATTGGGAAGAAAAAGAAATATATTAATTCATACATGGAAAACAACTTTCCTCCCTGCTTTCCAAGGGTTAACTTCACTCCCAGCACCTGTCCTGCCCCTGTGGTTACCACCCAAGGTTACACCCAACCCCTTCACTGTCAAAGCAGGCAGCAAGGGACGGGGTTGCAGTCAAACATGCAGCTCTCCTTTCTCCTCACTGTTTCCTCTGCTGCAGTGTGGGTCTCCACAGGTTGCAGGTCCTGACAGGGACGTTCCTGTGCTCCAGGGCAGGTCCTCCACAGCGAGCTGCTGTTCTGCCATGGGGCGCCTCCTCCTCTGATCCTGATGTTCCTTCAGTTGTTCCTCACACTTTTTGTTCCCCTGCCCTCTACACCCAATGTTTTCTGCTCTTTGTTAAATATGTTTTCACAGAGACACCACACACTTATCTCATTGGTTCAGTTTTAGCCTATGGTGGGGCTGTTGTTGTGTCCACCAAAGTGGCCATCCCTGCATTCCCCCTTGCTACCAAAACTTTGTCACAAATACCCAGTACAGACACTTATTGAAAGAGATTATGTCTTTCAAAACAGTGATTTGGGATCAGACTGGAAAACAAAAAGAAGTTCCTTTGTGTGCTTTCTCGATGCTGTTTTGTGGGCACGGGGAAACATAAAGCTTCTCTTGAGTTCATTGGGTTGAGCCCAATTCACAGATTTTCCCAAGTCCAATCTATAATTATTTATATTTGCTAGTACTAGAACCATCTATCAATGCAGGAGTGTCTTCTCCCCTGTTATTAGTGGTCAGTTTCCTTCTTACTCCATACTCTCCCCTCATTGAGACAGTGTTCTTCTGCCTAAATTAAAGATGGACTATAGCTTCATGTTGTGTGGCACTACCAAAAATTAGGAGTAACAGGAATGGAATTTGTAATGCTGAATCTGAGACATCTGCATACACTAGAGTGAACATGAAAAAACAGGATCAGAGACTAAAGTTCATGATAATGATGAAGCTGAGCACAGGAATGTCCATGATTCTACAATGGAGACATCAATGACACAGGTTGTGTGGAGTTTCTCCACATGAGCTCATGTGTCAATCCAAGAGCAGCACTTTGGCAACTTGTGAAATCGGGATTTGGAGCAAGAAACTTATTCCTACATTTAGACATAGACCTCCGTCTTCTTATAAAACATGGCTATGTCGTATCCTGTGATCATAACATTTGCCCAAGAAACAAAGGGCTGTGTCCTACATCCCAGCTGAGATCTGTAGGTATAGATGCAGTTATTCAGGGAAGAGAGAACAGACGTATATCCCCCTATCACACTGACTCACTGTGTCTATTTTTCAAACTGGAAAAGGAGCATAAAACCCACAGGTGTGTGGAACAAGCAGGTAGGGAGTCTCCTGTGTGGTACCTGATGGAAAAACTATGCCTTGGGGTTCTTCTCTGACTGCTTAGGGACTTTACATTTGACATTTATTGGATAAGGAAAGACATAGGATGGTCTTGGCTCAGTCTTGTGCTGTAGGGTGACAGCAAGACACATCTGCTTAGTCCAGAACCATGCCCAGAAGCACCAACATCCCAGCTTCGACCTAGGGAAGCCGGAATTTGAATATGCGCCATACGATCTCTGTCTCTGGCATGTGGCTACTCACTTGTTAAGGGCTGTACTGCTGCTGAAGTACAGAGTGACCCCAGATCACTGACTGTGTCCAGCAAGTGCTGTGAACAATACTGGGGTGTGGGCTTCAGGGTACTCAACACCTGACCCCTCCAGGAGAAGAGAAATGTAAACATAATAAGTACACTAAGGTGTCACCCTCCGCTAACAGAAAAAAATGCCACTGCCAAGCTATCTTTAGTAAGGCTTATCCTAAAGGTTAATCTTGAGATGACATGTATTTAAAATATAATATTGTGGTTTGGATCCATCTGTTGCCTTTTGAACTTCCAAGACTCTCCCCATATCACGTGGAATAACAATGGAGAATGCCAAATTTCAGGCAATTTTCTCTTCTCTTCCGGAGCTCTGTTGCCACCTCTGCCCAGGAATAAGCACCATCACAGTCAGCAACAAACTTCCCTCCTCCCTCAGCTGGTTCTTTCTACTCGGACATAGGCTCCATCCCTCAAAACCAGGAAAGAGAAGCCATCCAAAGCCCTGCTCAGGCAGCAATGGTGCACACTGTGGGATGCTTGGGTTCATATCCATCTTCTGCCTCAGGCTCTGGACTTGTATCCCACCAAAGGCTATCTGCTGCCAGGGTGAGGGAGAACGTTGCTCTCAATCTTTCCATTTATTTACACACAATGCTGACATACAACACTGTATAGATAAAGTGACATAGAAGACAAGAACCCCTTCTCACATTGTCACAATGCTCTAAGGGGAACAACTTCAATTTGAGAGGTAGCTCTATTCAAAACCATGAGTAGTCTGCAGTGCTAAAGCTGTGTGGGTCAAGTCCCTTCAGACAGGTGAGGGATTTGCTCCACCACCCCTGTAAACAGGGGCTCTACTAAGCTAGTGAATGAACAAGAGTGAAACCCTCTGCTAACGGACTTAACAAATCTGGTCTGAAAATAGTGCTGAGCAAAATAATTCCATTATTTTTGCCTTGGATACACAGAGAGGGTGGAAATTGCAATGCCTTTGATTTGTCATTAATAAACAGATTTTAAAAATAATATATCTTGCTCAAACTTGCTTCCACTGAATGTATGGGAGGGAAATGATTGAGTCTGGACAGTGTTGAATCCTGCAAGCAGGTGAGGTCCTACGGGACTGGAGGCATTCCCTTTTGGAAACGAAGGCCAATCCTGAACCTACTCTGTATTTGAAGAAGGATCATGAGAGCCAAAAGAACAGAGGACTTCATAATTCCTATATGAGCTCCCCCTGTGCAACACTTCTATCATCTTCAAACCAGCACAATGGCCAGAGCCTGGCCTGGGATGTAGACTTGTCCATGACATCTGGGGCCAGGTCCAATGGATTAGATCCTTACCATCTGCAGGGTCCTTCAATGGGACCTCGCATCATACAAAGTCTCCCATGGTGAAGGGACAAAGTCCATGGGAATTATTAGACGTTCATGTCCTCCATCATGTGGATCCCTGACATTTGGGCACCATTCACAAAATGAGCATAAGGGCTCTGCCCCAACCTGAAAGAAGTCACTTCTCCCTAAGGTCAGATCACTACACTTTGGTGACTTCATCACAGTTTTTGTACCGGTTTGAATGCATCAAACGGGAAAGGCGAGCTGCTGCTGCTGTGACCTGCCCCAGGCACAGAGTGATTTGATAACAGAGCTCTGGTTGCAGCTCAGGGCATCACTTGTGTTCATATGTGAGAACTGCACGCCCCTGCCAAAGCACAAAACATCAGGCCATGCTCTTTCTATCTCACCAGCTGTCACGTGCATCCAGAGGGAACCAGACCCAGTGACAGCAACAGCCCAGCCCTGTGTGTCCCTCCTGGCTGCAGGGATGCCCCAAACACACTGTGCCCACAGCAGGAAACAGGTGCCTATGCACCAGGTGTCTGTGCACACACCGGGCACAGGGCGCCCCAGCCCTGCTCACCCGAGCTGCACCCGAGCTTTGCTTTAATGGCTCCTCCGAGACGCGGCCTCAGCACAGTGAGTTTATGAATGTGACATATCATTCAATATCATCTGCCATAAGCCACTCTGTTACCATGGCAACTGCCTCCTTAGCCCAGTTCCTGGGGCTCCTCAGGTCTGCTTGATATTCACCTTGACACCTTTGCTGGAGACCTTGGGGAAACGCATTAAGTGTGAAAACACCTTGCACTTATTGGGCCAAGGTAATTCCTCCCCACATGGGTGTGCACATCATATCGTCTCCAAGAGAGGGGCTCACACCTCCCTGACTGCTGTCTGTCCTCCGCTTCCCTCTCTCCCTACAGGCTAACGAGCTGCAAAGCCAAACCTGGGCAACAGCCTGTGTCCTCTGTAATGAGAAATGCTGAGTTCTCAGTGCTCTGGCCTGGGGTCCTGCTGAAAGAGCCAGGCAGATGTGATTAGGAGAATATGTGAAATATTGACCCTACATAACAGGACTTCTCTGAATTTCTGACCCTATGCTGCTTGTGGGTAGCTTTCCTTACAAAAACTTCGAGCTTTCCTTATTTCATGTCTAATTATTCCTTTTTTTTTTCCCCATTAAGTCATTAAGTTTCGTGGCTCAGCCTCCTGGTTTGCCTTCCTCCCCAGAGATTTCTCCCAAGAGGCTTTACCTTAGGCAGTCTTTCCCTCTGCTCCTGCGTTCTGTTCCACCACTGGATGATCTGTTGTCTGTACTGTCCCAGTTCCCTCATTCCTGCCAGGTTTTGGGAACGGCATTTTCGTACACAGGTTCTGTTCACGGCTCCTTACACCCACAAGAGTGAAGCACCACAGGACTCCATAAGGGTAGAAATGAAGTTTAACAGCAGTTGAGATGTCTAGTCAGGCAGATATAGTGACAACCATGAATAAACTTATTTCCAGTTATTCCCCAGCCTTTCACAATAGCTATTAATGACAGCACCGTGGTTTCTTCTGCTCTATCCCAGCATGTCAGATGTCTCTCCAGCACTCCTACCTATGGGTAGTTTTGATTTGCCTAATGAGGCAACTGGAGATTTCCAGCGGTCTGTTTCAAAAGCCGGTCACAGAGTGAGTGAGGTGCAGAGATTTACACAGTCGAACTGGAAGGCAGTGATATTCTGGACAGAGGAAGTGTTTGAGCTGTTAGAAATGTTGTCTCTCCTCCAGCATGCTTGGAAAGATCTCATCTTATCTCCTTTTTACTCTTAATTTGATACTCGGTTAGATGGGAGGCCTCCACAGAAAGGATGCAAACTGCACAGAATCTATAACAATTTATGTTCCCTGGTTTAAAACACAGTACCAACACGAAAAACCATTTTTGATATTGGTTTGTTTGGGGACTTTGAGTCCTGTGTGTGAAGCAACCACTTCTTTTCATCTTCTAAAGCAGAAGGATCTTATCCTATTTGTTTTTCAGCATGCAAGAAATTGGGAAACTGAGTCACTAAGACAAGAACAATAGCATAAAATACCGCTGTGCTGCCTACACTGCAAGTGTTGTCCACACTGCCTGAGGCAGCAGAAGGAACTGCATGTGGTGAGGGAATGGGGGTGGAACACAGAGAATGTTTGGTAATTTGCAAGTGTTTGGTATGGCCACCATAGAGAACACAGGCTCTGTCCCACGCGGAGCCGCAGTGGTAGCTTTGGCTAGCAAAGAGGACTGGTGCTGGGAGAGGAACAATTTAAGCTAAGGGTCTAGGAGGTGGGGCTGCCCTGCGCTGTCCTCACAACCATTCTGCCTCTCCTCCTGTGATGTCTGGGCCTCTGCAAGGGTTTTCAGTTAGCAAGGAAATAATCAAGGAGAGCTTTTTGACAGAAAATGCTATTTGAGACCTGCAAAAAATCTCATGCTTTTGATAGTGTTCTCACCAGGACGATGTCTCAGGGCAGGAGAGCATCTCTGCTCTGAGGCTGATTCTGCTTAACCAGCAGGGGAGAGACCAGGCTCAAGCCTGTTTTCCACCTTTGGAGAAGGGAATTATGCATGAGCTTCACTCACAGGCAGCGCCCCCTCCCCCCCCATCCTTCTGCCAGCCCACTGCTATTGCCTCTTCTTTCCGTTTCTGAAAGGTTTCAAACCATGCTGGCTTTTACCCAGGAGTGTGTTCCTGTATCAGTGGTAGCTCATCCTGCATAGTGGGACTGCAAATTTTCTGACCTGCCAGCAAAACAGTTACAAGGGAGTTCTGCTGGCCAGACCCATGATTAGTTGACTTCTGGTTCCTGTGACTCTAACTCTGCTCATTGTTTATTTGACACCTGACAACTGGTGGGCAGCAAAGGAACCTCAGTTTCTCCTAGTATCTGGATGAAATCCCTAAAGGCGAGGTTATACAGTCTGGCCACATCTTGCTGCTTCTACTTTTGTACCTGTGGCATTTGCATTCCTGGTAATGCTGTGGCTGCTGTCACAGCAGAGCGGTTGGCCACATCCCTACCACCCATCAAAGCACCCTCTCCGTAGCTGGAGCACTCTCCAGGGTAGCTCTCAATTTGGGGATCACAAGCAGTCTTGTTGGTGGTTTTTCAGAGGAGCGTGTTCTACCCACCAGGCTTTTCTATATGACACTGATGCTGTACCCACCTCCAGATAGACCTTATTGAGCCACAGCCCCAGCTGCAGAAGAGTCTGATGTCTGTGAGCTCTAGTTTCAGAGAGATACCATAAAAGCAGGCAAGACTTTCAGGCACGTGTTTGTGCTTACTGCTGGATGTCAGTGGCACCTCTACACTCACGTGGCTGCTGTGAACCCCATCCCCTGCACCTCACAGTCTCTGAGGCTCTGGATGGGGCACTGCCTGTCCTTGCTCCATGCTGTGTGTGGCAACCTGGAGCTGGACCTCAGCACTCAGCACTTGCAGGGCTCAGCCTAAGCCTAAGAAAATGCCTTGCTGACTATTGAATGGATGCTGAGAGCTGCACCCATAGGGTAAGACAACCTTGAAATTGCAAGAAAGGCTGGACCACAACAGCCAAAGGTAGGACTGAGGAAGCAGTGCTTTGCTTCTCACCTGGAGAAGGGAAGGTCTGGGTGGGCTGGGGAATTACTGCTGAACCCTTCTCTAGCGGCTTATTACTTTTTAAATACTTTGTATACATCTGAGAACATTAATCTTCTCTGATACCAAAAGATTATCAGGAGAAGTCAGCTTCTATGACTTCTAGCGGTTGAATGGGGAAGGGAAGCATATTGTTAATCCTAAGAAATCTTTCCTGCCTGAACCGGTTTAACCTGTGATAAGATGTAAGGTTAGGATGTACTGTCACAGTACTTGATCCCAGTCCAAGACAAGATTTGAGCGATTGCTCAAGGGTATGTTTGAGCAAACAGAGCCATTCTGGATTTGGGCCAGTCTCTGGGGCTGGACTTGGAGACTCAGAGGCTGTGTACCTGAGATGAGAACACCAGTATGCTGGAGGCAGTTTGTGTTGGGAGGATGATCAGAAAGTCAGTAGCCCCCTCCCCACCCCCTGCAAGCTTCTGGACACTGTTCTGCTCTCATCACTCTACATCCAGCACTGCCTCACTGCTTTGGAGATACTCCTGATTTTAAACTCAGACCCTTCACACAGACTCTGCTGAGGATCCTCTTCACCTCATCCGCCCTGATAACTCCACATCCATAAACTCCCAGCAGCTGTCTTCATGGGTGCAGGCCCAAAAACTGATCTGACAGATAGTTGTCTAATGCTAAGGTGGCATAGAAATACAGTAAATTCTTGTTGTTTCACCTTCCAATTTTTGCTCTTCACTCCATCTGCTCCTTCTCTAGGACAACATTTCTATAAAGGCTTGCCTATAGGAGCTAGAAGAAGAAATGGATGCTCTTCCCCACATGGCCTCCTCTATCAGGTAATAAGAGCCTCTGGCAGAGATAAGGTGTGTAAGCAGAAATAGGAGTGGTCTCTGCGTGATATGGCAGTTCTTGCTGGCATAGCATTGGCAACCTTGGCAGGATCAAGTGGGTCCTATTCATAAGAGGAATACAAACAACAGATCTTGTAGGAAATATGGGAATCATGCTTCTAGAGGGTGACCATGGGGCACTTTCATTTGGCTGAACAGGTATGAGAACTGGCCAAAACAGACAGGTGTAACCCTTACAGTGTGTAATAGGAAGGATTTCCTACCAGTTCAGGGAAGTGTGCAGGTAATGAACTGGAAAGCCCTCAAGCAATATAGCGTTGCAGCTCCAGTCACGCATGCTCTGGGTGATGACCATAGTGGCAACAGCTATGAAGAATTGCTGTGAAGATCGCATCTGCATGGGCTAGTGAGTGCAGTCTGCCCTGCACCTTGGCTGTTACTTTCATGGAGTCCCAGAAAGGTGGAAAAGCCCCCTGGGCATCCCTAGCCTATCCTTCTGATCCCTCCCCAGGGTTAATTTCAACATCAAATCAGATTGCTCATGGCCTTTTCCAGTCAAGTTTGGAAAATACCCAGGGCCAGAGATTTTTGACCATGACTTTGCTATAGATCCTTCTACAGCCAGGCCGAACAGAACCAGTTCTCTCATACACCATGCAGTCAATATCCCTGGGTATTTTAATGACCTTCCACTCGACTCTGAAGGCATCTCCCTTGTACCAGAGTGCTTCTAAACCACCCACAGTTTTCCAGATGGAGCCCCAAGAGTCCTGAGCAGAGAGGAATAGCGCACAACCCCCATCCCCCCAGCTGTGCTCTTGCTAACACAGTCCTGTCCATGCTGGGGACATTTGGGGCACAGAGGGAAGAGTTAGCACTGGTGCGTGTCCACACCTGGCTTTTCGATCTGCACTGGTGTGTGTTGTGAGGACACCTACCTGGTGCACCAGCACACCTGCCGCATCAGCACACCTGCCGCATGTCCCACCCAACATACATCCCCAAGGAGGGCTATCACAGGAGAAGGACTGACCCTTAGAAGAACAGACTAGAAGACATACTTCACCCAGAACAAAATTATGATCTGGAGGAGATAGGACCACTATCTGTTAATATTTTTGGGAACTCATATTGCTCTGGGTAAGAGGTATTTTAAGCAATTAGACAGTGGTGGTTCATGAAAGACAGGGATGAATTTGCAGGCCATCTAAGTTTAGACTGGAAACTTAAGGTGGTATAAGGTGGCATAAGGTGCACTGGTAGTAGCAGTCTGGAAAAACCTTCTAGTTTCATGTCAGGAGGAAGAAAACTTAAAGGAGGTATGTCAATTGAAAAGGAGGGCAAATCCAGAAGAGAGCTGTCTGGAAGCAGTGGTGGCCTGCAGAAGGTGTCCTGGGCTGGGTTGCTGTGGGCAGGTGGGAGCTGACAGGGTTTATTGACAGGCACCCAGATGACTTAACACAACCTGATGTGACTGGTTTGGGCTAAATTACTCATACATTTTGCACTAAAAGTGTGAGCTGTAGGATAGTTTGGCCTTCTTGGAACTGCATCATGTCCCTCTGGGCTCAAGAGAACCTGGCACAGATATGGAAATTCTTGGTTTTAGCGGTTTTCTCTGAGCCTGTCAGCTGGGAGTTTGAGGTACAAAAAATGAAAGGGATATTCCATGGGTGACTGGAGAAATTCTGGCCAGTTCCCCAGCTACAGATCTGAAGATGGAAGTTGCAGGCTAGTAGCAGGACAGAGAGAAATTCAAAGAAATCAAAGGCACACTCCAAAGCTGCATTAAAACAAAAAGAAAGGAAAGCATTTTATCCTGCTTGGTATTTTATTGGTGCTTCATTTCCATTGCTTTAATAAGCAAGACACTAAAGAAATTTTATGGAAGAAATTTCCTTCCCCCAGCAACTACTTTCCCATATCTATTTCTCCCAAAATGAAAATATTATTAAAAAAAGAAAGAGAAAGAGAAAGAGAAAGAGAAAGAGAAAGAGAAAGAGAAAGAGAAAGAGAAAGAGAAAGAGAAAGAGAAAGAGAAGGAAGGAAGGAAGGAAGGAAGGAAGGAAGGAAGGAAGGAAGGAAGGAAGGAAGGAAAGAAGGAAGGAAGGAAGGAAGGAAAGAAGGAAGGAAGGAAGGAAGGAAGGAAGGAAGGAAAGAAAGAGCAAGCTGAAAAGGCTTCTGTGATTTAACAAGGCCATTGTGGGGTATATAAAAGAAGCAGAGGAAACCAAGGGTTGGCTTTGATGTAGAGCCTTTGAAAAACCTGAGTGGTGAGGAACAGCCCTGACCCGTGGATGTCTTGATGAAAGGGAAGAGCAGGACTCATCTCACCGATGCCCGGTCTCTGTCAAAATGACATGAAGGTGCCAGGTCCAAACACGGTTTTGCTGACACTGGCTGTGTGCAATCCAGCTGTTTCAGTCCAGCCAGAGGCCTGGAGCAAGCAGGGAGGATGGATGGGAGGAGAGGCTGCTGCACGGCAGCTGCTGCTCTGCACACCACAGTGTACAAGCATCAGAGAGCTGCAGAAATCATCTCCCCTCTTCATACCGTACGTTTCTGGTCGGGAAGCAGGAGGGGATTACTGGTGTGCATGAGAGGCAGAGAGGAGCTGCTTAACTCTGCAAGGCTGCAGTCAGCCTCCACTAATGATGGAGCAGCTGGGAATGCTCCTGTTTCATCTGAAGAGCCCTGCGGGATTCATTGCACACAGCAAGATGCATGACTCACAGGTTGCATTGCATGCAGCAAAAGGACAGAAACACACATCAGCTCAGCCTCTCTACTCACTGACAGACCCGACAGAGATGTGGACATAATGGAGAGAATCCAATAAAGGGCCACAACAGTAATAAAGGGAGTAGAGCATCTCTCATGTGAAGAAAGGCTGAGGGAGGTGGGACTGCTCAGCCTGGAGAAGAGAAGGTTCTCAGAGGGGATTTTATCAGTGTATATAAAAACTTAAAGGGAGGGTGAAAAGAGGACATAGACAGGCTCTTCTCAGTGCTGCGCAGTGCCAGAACAAGCGGAAATGGGCAAAAACTGAAACAAGGAATCTCTGTCTGAACATCAGGAAACACTTTTTCTATGAGGGGGTTACTTCACGTTGTCCAGAGAGGTTGTGGAGTCTCCCTCTTTGCAGATATTCAAAAGTCGTCTGGACATGGTACTGGGCAACCAGCCCTAGGTGACCCTACTTGAACAGAGGGATGAGCAAGATGCCCTCCAGAAGTCCCTACCAACCTCAACCAGTCTGCAATTCTGTGATTCTGTGATAGTTTGATTCTATGACTATGACACATCAGGTCATGCTATTCCAATAAGCTCTGGGCACAGAGCTGGGGAAGATGTGCAAAGTCTCTGAAGTCTTCTTTGTTCTGACACATCACAGCAGGAATTTGCGACAGCTTCACTTCCATGTCAGGTGAGAATATTTCCAGAAAGTAAATGTAATCCTTCCAGCCAGGGTTTCGTGACAAAATGTCTCAAAGACCATTTGAGAAAGCATTTTTCTTGGCTTGAGTCCTAATTTATGAACCTTTGAAGACTAAGCTAACCACATATTCTGCTAGTGGCTAATGGTGCAGGAAACCAGCACTTAGAGAGAAGGTACCAGCTAGACAGACAAGACAGGCTCCACAAACCCAATACGAAATTAACTGATAGCCTTGTGGCAGCCGCAGAGTAATCTCATCACAATCCTAAAGGAAGCTTATTCAGGCAGAGGAAGGATCTGTGAGCCTTATGAGGATTAGTTTGGATGGCAGGGTGTGCTTTACAGGGGTGGAGATAGGGGAGGTCCCCAAGTAAGGGGTGGCTGGAGAACAGTGACACATCTCGATTCCCACACAGCACACCCCAGTCCCTCACCCCACCCCACTCATGACCTCCCATCATTGCTCCCCTTCCTCCCACTGCTGACTCAGGCCCCCAGACTGCACAAGCACCTCCTCGCTCTGAAAACCAGGCTGATGGCCCCTGCCCAGCAGTAGATCCAGTGGCACCTCCAACCTCCACCATCACAGCTGAGACTGCTTTTCACTCAGGTGGTCCCATGGAGCCCTGAGCCTGGCCTGTCTCCAGGCACAGCCAAAGCTGTGAAATGAGCAGGGATAGAGGGCAACAGGAGTATGCAGTGGACTGAGAACAGGGAGGCAAGCACAGGGAAAACTGCAGGAATGCACGACCTGTGGCAACCTCCACAAGCAACTCCCACACAGGGGGAAGGCCACCACCTCTCCTGGTATGGATCAGGGATAGCTGAAGCCATTTCTGGGACATGGGCCTTTGGATTTCACCTCAGTGCTGGACCAAAGGTCATCTGCACTGGACTCTACGTGAAACAAAATAGGCGAACCCCAGGATGCCATGCAGACTTGGATGGGGCCTCAGTCTGACTGTCTATTCAGATGATATGTCCTCTGGGCCACTGCCTGGCTGTATTTCTTTCTATTCTAAACCATCATGTAAATTTGTTTGATTTCATCTCGTTTTGGATCTGAGATGAAGGGAATGCACGGCTTGACCATTGTTTTAAGCCTTGAATCAGCAGAGGTTATTTTCCAATAAGGGCTTCAGTTCCTGTTTTTTGTCTATTTGTTGCATGCAGCTCTGTGCACCTGAGCTTAAAGAGTGGGAGTGGGTAGTAGAAGATCCAGAACATGGATGATATGAACTGAAAGCATCCTGCTTGAACAGTGCTCCAAGCATAAGACCAGGTCAAAAAACAAGTGTCCAAAAGAGACCCTTGGCAAGGAGTGGAGTGCTGGGTAATCTCAACAGAACCTGCAGGTTTCATCTAGCTCTGCTGGAACTTGAGCCTTGACTTGGAAGGTAATCTCTTATTTCTAGCCTTTCCTTAGGAGTTTAATTTTAATATGAACTATATATATAGATAACTTTCAGTCTGGCTTCCAGCCACACTGACCTTCAGGAACACTCCAGCTGGCCACACAACTCCCACCAAGACCAGTAGTGGGTAACTTAGGGTGGATGCAAGAACAGCACAAATCTATTTTTCAAACTTCTTCAGTGTATTCTCTCAGTATCTGTAGCTTATGGATATTTAAAAAAATATTGATTATATTTTTGCTTTTATTAATCCATCTAGCTGCTTTTTGAACCCATGACAACTATCAAATCAAAGGCACCCTGTGGTGACGACTTCTGCAGCTTGTGCTGTTGCACTGGGCAATTCAGGCTTACCGGTGTGAGTCTCAACTAGTACATATGTACACTGGGCTGGGCTGGCAAATCTTCAGTGAACCCACCATAAAAATCATAGAATCACAGGCTGTTTGAGGCTGGAAGGGACCTCTGGAGGTCATTTGGTCCACACGCACCCTCCCTGCTAAAGCAGGATCACCTAGAGCTGGTGCCCAGGACCATGTGCAGGTAACTTTTGGCTGTCACCAAGGATGGAGAGTTCGCAAGCTCTCTTGGCAAGCTGTGCCAGCACTCAGTCAGAAGTGCAACATCCTTGTCACCGGCAGTGAAAAAAAGTGTTTAGAAACATCCGGTGTGTACAGGGATACCACATGTGTGATGGGGCATTCAAACTGATGGATGAAGTACAGTGTGATAGACTGATGATGTATCATGAGGGTAACCTCAGTAATATGAAGTCACAGGCACAACAATCCAATCAGAGTCAGCTCCAGGAATCTGTGTGTGATATCCGGGTCGGAGCTTTCATCTCACCACCCAAAGCTGCGAGCTATGGGTTTGGGTATCCATTAGCAGCACCAAGATGATGGGGACAAGTGGAAATGACAGCAGATAAAAATGTAGAATAAAGGCGTCCTCAGGAATCCCAGCCCAATCACAGAGAAGTTCAAAAGTTCAGGAGCATGCCTGACAGTGAAACGTGTTGGAAAATAAAGACCTTAATTACAGTGACCATTTCTGACCCTGCCATTGTTAGTGACTCAGCTGCTAAAATGTCACATTGTGCGGAGGCTCGTGCCAGTGACTGCGAGCAGGAGCACTGACAGCCGAGGCTGTAAGGTACATCCATCCAGTAAAAAGACTTATTCAGTCATTTTGGGCTGAAAGGACCCCAGGCCTGCAGGTATAGCTCTAGAGGAAGAGTGTGTAGCAGGGGCTATGCATGCAAGCACTTTGGAGAAATGCAGGCTTAGAAGATTTCACTGGTAGAGCAGGAGCAGGAATCAAAAAAGGAAATTTATTGAGATAAGTGCCTGATTGTCAATGCCTCTAGCATTGACTTTAAGTTCCAGTTTGATTATGAGAGGGACAGTAAGGTTGGAAACAAGGTACTGTGAAGTTTGACTTTATTTCTTGCACACGACTTCGGAGGCAGATCTGAGACTTAAACTCACATGGTGAATTGTGTGTCCCAGTCAAGGAGTTAACACAACCAGCCACAGATTTACACTAAGAAGTTAATGGCAAGTTCATCAAATCAAGCATTAGTTGAATGAACCAACTGAAAGGAATTATTTTCCTGAAACTCACTCTCCACAGGTTTCTTGCATTTTTGTTCACTTTATTGCACTGTTAACTATTTATTTGGAGTCCCAGCCCCACTCATCAGTGAACAAAGTGAATCCCAGAATCCCAGAGTGTCAGGTGTTGGAGGGACCTGGAAAGCTCATCCAGTGCAATCCCCCATGGAGCAGGAACACCCAGATGAGGTTACACAGGAAGGTGTCCAGGTGGGTTGGAATGTCTGCAGAGAAGGAGACTCCACAACCTCCCTGGGCAGCCTGGGCCAGGCTCTGCCACCCTCACCAGGAACAAGTTTCTTCTCATCTTTCAGTGGAACCTCCTGTGTTCCAGTTTGCACCCATTGCCCCTTGTCCTGTCACTGGTTGTCACCAGAAGAGCCTGGCTCCATCCTCCTGACACTCCCCCTTTCCATCTTGATCCCCAGGAATGAGTCCCCCCTCAGTCTCCTCTTGTCCAGCTCCAGAGCCCCAGCTCCCTCAGCCTTTCCTCACACGGGAGATGCTCCACTCCCTTCAGCATCTTGGTGGCTGCGCTGGACTCTCTCCAGCAGTTCCCTGTCCTTCTGGAACTGAGGGGCCACAGCTGGACACAATATTCCAGGTGTGGTCTCCCCAGGACAGAATCTATTCTGTTTACTTCTTGTAGAAGAAAAACCAAAGAAATTACCTGTTGCAAATACAGTACTGTCCTGAGCTTCACCAAAGAACAGCAAATCATTTATGAGAAGTACTGGTCTCAGAATCTTTATACTGTGCCATGGGAAGGATCATGGAGTACTCTGAGGGTCCAGCTGCCTCTCCACTCACAGAAAGCACTGGTGCTTCAGTAAGCACTGATTTTGATTGTCTGTTTTCAGACTACCAAAGGACATGGGCTGAAGTCCAGTGCTGGCAAAATTTCTGGTTCTCAGCTCTGTCATGTTCCCTCTGAGACCACCGCTTCCCCCACCGCCTCCATCCTGAATGTCTTCAGTGCTTTTTGGGTGAAAGGGACATGTTGGGCAGAACCAGGCTGTGTATACACGTTGAATTATTTGTGAGGTACCTTACACATCCTTACTGAGCACCTTTTAGAGAGTGTGCTTATAAATATGTTAGCTCCTCACAGCTCTGAGACATCAGACACCAAATCCTTCCCCTTTTCCATGCTGTTCAGGACTCAGTAAGCCAGGATGAAGTTTTATTTCCTTAACAAATAATTTTATATGATCTAAGGCAACCTGGGTCTTTAGTTTGCCTGTCACAAGAAGTAAACCCAGAATTACATCATCCTACTATCCACAGTGTGCAATTTTTCCAACAAATTGGCCTACCCTCGTCTTAGCCCACAAACATGCATTTGGAACTGGTTTCCTATGGGAAATGGCTTGATGAGTTTGTTAGGTGCTTTGGAAGAAGAGTTTTCTCTCCTGTTCGAGCTGAGTCCTGTCTAAATCTTCTTCCCTTGACTGAGACAGATTTTATTAAGCTGTAAGGCACTCCTAAGCTCTGTGGTGAATATGCTCTGTAGTGTTCATACAGGACAGGTATACAACTGGGGTGAGATGGACTTTGTGTAAGAAGCAGAGTCAGGCCTGGAAGAGTATTTGAGATTAAACGAAGGTTAAAAAGGGTCTATACAGGAGGAAGGGTATCTCAGACTAAAGCTGTTCCTGGGGAAAGACAGTGTAGCCCTACAGTGAACCAGAAAGTGGTCAGGAGTTCCAAATGGTGGAGACCCTGAGGACGTACATCAGTGCAGCCACGCCGATGTCATTGGTGGTGATGTGAAAATTCACACAGGTTTTGAGCTGAACTAGGGTCTTCAATGACTTACTTGAAAAGTAATTGCGAATACATTCAAATGTTTCCAAACAGCTTCCCTGGGCTGACTAAGAAGCAGAGAGGCTGTACCTGAGCAATCAGCCGGTCCAAGTGGAGCGTTTGGGGTAAGCCATGGTGTGAATGAATGCAGCTCCTTTCTCAGCACGGAGCTCTTTATTCCTGTAGGCAGGAATGATTTTTCTGTTCTCTGCTTCTAAGCCCGCTCTTGCAGTAGAGATGGCAAGGTGGTAAAGTGCACCCCTGTTCTGAATTGCAGGTCATTGTTACGAGTTTCCTCATCTTGGGTGATCACTGAATTTTGATCTGTTGACCATTCTCATTGCACCCTAAAGGGATTTGTTCTCCCTGCTGCAGCAGCTCACCATGTCAGTTTTTACTGTGGAGGGAATTGTTTGTTATTTTGTTTTGTTTTGTGGGTTTGGTTGGTTGGTTGCTTTGTTTTTATTTGGTTTGTTTTGGTTCGGTTCGGTTTGGTTTGGTTTGGTTGGGGTTTTTTTTTTTGCTTGTTCTTTGGTTTCATTTTGTTGTTTTTATTTTTCTTCACTGTTGCTGAATTGAAGGATAAGAATTTTGTGATGGGAACTTCAGACAAACTAATTTACAACCTTGTTTTTTAATTTGTCTTCCTCTGGCTCTTGCAGGATCATCTCGTCTGCAGTGTTGGGCAAGAGTTAAGTATTTCACAGTAAAGAGCATCTATGTCAGTGGGAAAGGCTGAGGTGGCCTTTAACAGAGTATTCTGACCTGCCCTGTAAATGCATCTCCCAGATCCCTCAGGCCAAGACAAAAGCACCGATCTCCATGTGACAGGGTACAGCTGGTGCTTCCCTGTATCAGTGGTGAAGCTCAGCATGAAGATAAACATCAGTCTTAGCTCCCCAGTAAACTGGGGTAGTAGCCAGTGACCAGCTATGGTCAACCACCACTGTATGCCAAAGACAACATCACCCAGCAATAAGAAAAGGTGTATCTTTGTGCGGAAGCATGAGGGGTGATATTCAAGGGGACGTTCACTGCACAGGGGCGCAGCCAGGACTGAAATGATTGTCTCTGACTGTCTCCTCCAGTTCCTCAGTGCTCTGCATTCTCTGCACAACTAGCGGTGGAAGGTCTGAAAGGATAACGGGGCTCAGCTGTTTTAATTACCACTGTCCCCTATGAGGGGTGTGTTTAGGGCTTTGGACAGCAGCTTCCTTCTCTTTCACAGGGCACTCTGTACCTTGTTCTGGCTTCTGGGCTTGCACTGTAAACCAGTGCTACCATGGGGAGGGAGAGAGGGAGGGAAGGGAAGGGAAGGGAAGGGAAGGGAAGGGAAGGGAAGGGAAGGGAAGGGAAGGGAAGGGAAGGGAAGGGAAGGGAAGGGAAGGGAAGGGAAGGGAAGGGAAGGGAAGGGAAGGGAAGGGAAGGGAAGGGAAGGGAAGGGAAGGGAAGGGAAGGGAAGGAAGGGGAGGGAAGGGGAGGGAAGGGGAGGGAAGGGAAGGGGAAGGGAAGGGAAGGGAAGGGAAGGGAAGGGAAGGGAAGGGAAGGGAAGGGAAGGGAAGGGAAGGGAAGGAAGGGAAGGGAAGGGAAGGGAAGGGAAGGGAAGGGAAGGGAAGGGAAGGGAAGGGAAGGGAAGGGAAGGGAAGGGAAGGGAAGGGAAGGGAAGGGAAGGGAAGGGAAGGGAAGGGAAGGGAAGGGAAGGGAAGGGAAGGGAAGAGGAAAGGAAAGGAAAGGAAAGGAAAGGAAAGGAAAGGAAAGGAAAGGAAAGGAAAGGAAAGGAAAGGAAAGGAAAGGAAAGGAAAGGAAAGGAAAGGAAAGGAAAGGAAAGGAAAGGAAAGGGTCCAAAATTCATTCTGCTCGAAGATGCAGATGGAGTGGTCATGTGAACTCCTCACAGTTAGTAATCATGGAATCCCAAGAACAGGTCTTGTCCAGCGATGGACACTGTGTGTGCAGCTTGTAGTAAGGGCACTTGTAAACCCGTAGAGTTCGTTGACTTGGGGTGAGCAGGCCAGGCTCTCTGAGGAAGCGAGCACTGCAGGCACTTGGGAAAATGCAGTTAAATACCACCGGGTCTGTGACTTATGGTATTTGGCCCCCTGACAATCTGCCAACTTATCATGGAAAAATATGTCTTATTCAGGCCTAAACTGCTCCCTTCCTGCTGCCTGGAGAAACAGATTTTTGGCAGTGTCTCCAACCCTGCCCAAGCCCTCTGTCTCTCCCACTCTCCAAGTCCTTGACTCTCATCTTTCCCATCAGATTCTTGCTGTCTGCAGGCAGAGAAAGGCAAATGAGAGTTCAGAAACAAGAGGCTTTATTTTTTCCCCACAGACCTAGTGCTTCACCCTGTGCTGTCAGGTGTCCTCAGAATAGACAGCCTGGCCTTTTTCTAATCCCTTGGGAGGCACTGGGCCTGTTCACCTCTTGGCTTTTCACAGAAAACATCTGCAGAAATAAACCTTTCTTGAGATTTTCATGCAAGCTGGAACAAGCAACCTGTGGTTCAGGGAAGAGGGACAGAGCCCTTTGGGGAGAAAATATCTCAATTCAACCATGCATATTAGCCCCAAGGAGCATCATACTTTCACAGGAATGCCAAAGAAAGGCTCTGTCCTACATGATAATGCAGAGCCTGGGAAGGAGCTCAGCACTGACTGTATGTTTTGAGTGCACCAAATCTCAATGAGAGATTGTAAGGCAGTGGAAAAGAATTTTATTTAACTTGACTTTCCAAGGAAGCTGATTCTGCCCACCTGCATTCTCACGCACATACTTACAAACCAGAGTGCATGTTTGTCCAGGTGGCCTCAACAAGATCACTTGTGTGGACAAAGGGTGTCAGCTATTGTGTCCTTGCAATACCTTCCTGGATGCTCTTAACTGGTGAGGAAAAGGGTTTTCTGGACAGCAGTCTTGACCGAGCAGTCAGTGTTTATTGTGATGTGATCTTCTGCTTTAGCATTTTCCTTGCCTCACCCTCTGCAAGTCTTAAGCAAGATTGCATTCTGTTGCCTGGGCTCCCTTGTTTTGGGCCTCTTGTGATCTGGTCTCTTTGTTGGAATAACAGGAGGAGCAGTGGCACATACATTGTGGTACACGGCTGCCAGAGCACAGGCTGTCTGCTGGCAAGTCACCTGAGCCATCGGCCTTTGTGCAAGCATCAATTTTCTCATTTACTGTTGTCAGGCATGTCCTTTTAATCAGCCTGTGCTTACCTGAAGGCAGCTCATATGATTCTTCTGTGGGCAAAGGCAATATGGATACTATGGATGGTGGCATCTGGAAGAACACATTGAATTTGAAGAGCAGGTTCTTGTGTTGTGGGTTCCTATGTGAGTCCCAGTCCCTGGTTGTAGCCCCTGTCTGGCTGGAGTTTGTCATACTACTGAGTTTCATTTGGTTCTCTGTGACTTTAGTGAGGAACTTTCACAAAGGCCTTTGAAAGACTAAGTAAATTACACCCTTCAAAGACAGTTTGCTGATGCGTTTAAAGTAGGCAAACAAACACAATTTTCCTTTAAAGAGGACATGCTGGGTTCTCTGTCTCACATGCCATAACCAGCAATGACAGTCAAACACGTTCCCTGCACACTTTCAAGAGAGTTTGACCCTTCTTGGTATGTTACGTGCTGTGAGATGCACGAGGGAAGACACCGTATTGCTAATAACCTGAGCAATTCTGAAGGTGAAGCAGGTAAAAAGGCTGTGAACTGACCTAAATGAGAAAAGTCTGATTCCAAACAAGAAGAAACAGATTTTGAGGGGTGAATAGGGCTATGAATAATGTTTTATTCTTAGCTAGAGATCACATTTACACTTTATCTTCTTAGAGCTTTAAAAACTGTTAGCTGAGGAAACTGCTAGTTAAAAGGTAGATAGCTTGGAAAACTAACTGTAAACATCTGCTAAATATTGGGTTTAGTTACAGCTTACATAGTTAAGTATAGGTGTATTTACCTGCTAACAGAAATTTATCTGCTTTTCTTTCTCATTTTCATTGGTTTAACTAAAGTCAAAGATATTTCTTCATCACACAGATGGCTGATGCTGGCCTTCCTGAACATCATGTCCTGTCTGTAACATATGCTTTGCTAGCATTGTCAGTAAAAGCTCATTGTTCCCCTTGTTTGGATCATACCCCATAAGAGAGAGGGTGAGAGCAATGAATTTTAAATTCAATAATATCTTCCTCATTCTTTAATCACAGACAAAATACACTTGCTCAGTGTCCTTCATGGAGGTTGGCTAAACATGTCCTCTTCCAGCTTTTCATCCTTCAGGATCATCCCAAATCCATCTTCCCTCTGTGGCAACGGAATAACTTGTTTGTAGAGTCTGAGCTCCCCAAAGGACTCTATTTGCGGAACTCCCTGGGCAAAGTCCCCTGCATCAGAGTAAATCTTGTCTTAGGGGGCCACATCTGTTTCTGTTGGTATTTATTTATTTGCCAAGCCTGCAGTAATCTTTAGTTCTTTCTTAAGCGTTCAATTATGCAACTTAGGTATTTAATTAGATATGTGCTTCATAGTTAATAGCGAGTATATGTAGAAATAAACATATTTTCACCTGTGAAAATATATTCCCCTTAAAAGCAGGGGAAGATTATCTCTTAACATGACAACAATCTTATAAAAAGAAGAAAGTCTGAGAATATCACCGTCTCTTTTCCTCTGTCCCATTGACTATAAATAATACCTTCCTGGCTACTGAAGTAGATTTTTACCTCTCAATTTTTACCATGATTAGCTAAATAGGCCATGCACAGATAGCTCTGCAAAGGCTCCTGCGTTTTCCCCGAACCATGTGAATCAGCGTATAGGCACCGTGTAAGAAATGCTACCCTGTGCTGAGATGGCAAGTAACTGGGATAATGCCTGGCCAGGGAAAACAGACCCACATGGGAATGTTCTCAGGCTTCCCAAACCTCAGCTACGCACCCCGGAACGTGGCTGGGCAGCACACGTCTCACCAAACCTGGCTGTACCTGGGGGCTCATAGGAGGGAAGGCTGTGGGGGATGCTTATCAAGCCACCTCCTGCCATGACAAACAGTGATAAATAACAGGAACAGGCAGTGATCCCGGAGACACAGACAATGAGGCAGTGATCCCAGGGTGGGAAGATTCAGACTCAGGACAAGAGGTGTGTCCCCACAGGTGAGGAGTTACCTGAGGTGGTAAATGGAGGAAGTGGAGTGGGAGGCACTGGCAGTAGCATGGAGGTGATGGAATAGAAGACTGGTTTCAGGAAAGACTGGACACCATTGAGCTAATACAATGAAAGAAATATTGAGTTAAAGGCTGCAGTAAAGGACCATCCATATCAAAGAGCAGTAATCAGTGCGTACAGTCAGACTGAAGTATGATTGACTTTGAGTAACAAAGTATCCCGGTGTCAAGCAGCAGACTGATATAGTTCAATATCTTCATATACTTTCTGGGAGATAATTCAGATGCGCCCTCACCAAGTTTGTAGACAAAACTAAATATGATAAAGTAGCTGGCACGTGAATGGCAGAACTTCAGTTCAGAGGCACCTCCACAAACTTCAGGTCTGGGCCAAAAGGAACGCCATGCATCTCAGCAGCTGGGAGAGCCAAGGTCTGTGCCAGGGCCGGATAACCCGGACACCAGTGCGGGCTGGACAGAGATCGACCTGCCCTGCTGAGCAGGACCGAGAGGACCAACTGAAAATGAGTCAACAGTGCACTCTCATGGCAAATGAGCGAAACCACAGGCTGGGCTGGAGTAGGACGGTGACCAGCACTTCAGTCAGTGCTGCTTTTGTGGTATCTGGAATACTCTGTGTCTGTCATCTCCCAAGCCCCCTCCTTCCACCCAGAACAAGAAGCATATGAAAAAAAGAACACGGGAGGTCACAGAACCACAGAATCCCAGAATGTCAGGGATTGGAAGGGACCTGGAAAGCTCATCCAGTGCAATCCCCCCATGGAGCAGGAACACCCAGATGAGGTTACACAGGAAGGTGTCCAGGCGGGTTGGAATGTCTGCAGAGAAGGAGACTCCACAACCCCCATGGGCAGCCTGGGCCAGGCTCTGCCACCCTCACCACCAACAAGTTTCTTCTCATCTTTAAGTGGAACCTCCTGTGTTCGTGTTCCAGTTTGTACCCATTACCCTTTGTCCTATCATTGGTTATCACCGAGAAGAGCCTGGCTCCATCCTCCTGACACTCCCCCTTTCCATATTGATCCCCAGGAATGAGTCCCCCCTCAGTCTCCTCTTGTCCAGCTCCAGAGCCCCAGCTCCCTCAGCCTTTCCTCACACGGGAGATGCTCCACTCCCTTCAGCATCTTGGTGGCTGCGCTGGACTCTCTCCAGCAGTTCCCTGTCCTGCTGGAACTGAGGGGCCACAACTGGACACAATATTCCAGGTGTGGTCTCCCCAGGGCAGAGTAGAGGGGCGGGAGAACCTCTCTGACCTACTGACCACCCCCCTTTTGGTCTGGCAGAGGGTGGCTGAGATGTCGGGTGTCATGGACCCAAGGACAGGTAGAGGGAGCTGGTTTGTGTTGTCAGACAAAGAGGATGCTGAGGGGCTGGTAATCACAGCCACAAATACTTGAAGGGCAGTTACAACGAGAATGAAGCCAAACACTTCTTAGTGACAACAAACAATAAAACAAGGGCCACACAGACAAGAAAATTTCAGGTAGGACATTAAGAAATGATGTCACCATAGCACTAGCTCTTGCTCGATCATGTCCCACAGTGACCTCAAAGCTGTTTCCCAAAACAGCTGTTTTTCCCGGACTAACACTGGTCCATGCAGAAGGGACATTCTCAGCCTATGATCTTGCATACAGATTTCTCATCTGCCCAGTAAATCCCTATTAGGAATGTTTTTCTTCAGTATTTGCTTGTGTGGAATTCTTCTTACCTGAAACTTCTCACCAAGCAAATGTTAGACATGTACTTGAGACCTGTTTAATATGGGACATGAAATGAAAAATGAAACAGCATATTGAAACTACTCTGTGAACAATCAGTGCTGTGTAAATTTGGTAGTCAATGCGATGGTTTGGGATAATACCTGCTTTATGAACAACTGAGAATAAGTTTTGACAAAAATATTCATACAGTGTAAAGAAAGAATTGATCACTACGGTATGTAGGAGTGGAAGGGAGGTGGAAAAGGAAGAAAGTAAACCAACTAGTAGCTGAAAAATCAGTATCAGCAAAAGAGAAAGCGTAAGAGAAGTAGAAAATTTTCACTCATTCAGAATAGATAATATTTGACTTGTTCTTAAATGTATCACATGGGATTAATACAAACTGAGAGGGAGATGTATGCAAATTCATGTGAATTTATATGAAAATCAGCACTTACAATCAGTCTCTTGGCAAGTTACCCGATGTCTCTCTGCCCTAGTGACTGTATATGACTAAGTAGTAGTTTAAAAGCGAGCAACAATATAAATGTAGCAGTACATTATAGCAAGGATATACAACCCTAGGACAGGAGCTGATAGACTGTGTTTACACAGACAGGCTGGGCTACATTTCTGCTGCCCTTTCCTCACTCCAGAATTAATAGCATATCCTCACTTTGTCCACTGGCAGCACAAGAACAGCCGGTGCACAGGGCAGAGGACAAGTCAGGAGAGGGATATGTGCAGCTGAATTTGCTGATCATTGTAACTCCTTCTTCTTCCAATGATTTTGCTACTGTGTGAACAGAAACATTCTATATTTTGACTTCTCCAAGACCAGTTCAGAAGTGTCTGTGTATGTACCCTCACATTCACGGTTCTCCTGTATTTTAGACTCTGTATTTGAGGATTAAATTGTTCAATTTGTCAACATCATTCCTCACACCCACATAAAAAAATGTTAATAGTTGTTTATTCTTTGCATTTCTCTCCAGATCACTTATTTTTAAATATTCTCTCAGAATGAAGCGTTTACTTGTCACAATGGGCTTCATCCTCATTTCCTGAGACCAATGGTCCCTGCATGTGACATCCAAAGACTGGAACTGAGTTCTCTCCCTTTCTTGTACTGGAGTAGAGCCGTTTATTGTGGTGGGTTTTGTTTGTTTGTTGTAGGGGTTTTGTTTGATTTTTATTTGTCTTTTGTGTTTGTTTTTTTTTGTTTTGTTTGTTGTTGTTGTTGTTGTTTCTTTCTGCTTTCTGATTTGTTGAAACATCTTTGTATTAGTTGTTCCGGGAGACCAAAGTACTACAGTGTGTAAAGCTACTCATCTGAGGACAGATCTGAGGACAGATCTGAGGAAGATCTGCTTGTCAGCATCAATGCCAGCTTTGAAAACTGAGCAACCATCTCAACATCTCCTGATCTCTTTCACCTTCCTGTCCTCACCTCTTGTGATGCTCACCTGTAGATTTTTGTCTGTTAGGATAGCAGAAGGGACTGGAAGTAGCACAGGGCAGAAACTGGTATTTATTGTTGTCTATGAAATAGTAAGCACATTTTTAGTGCTATTTTCTTATTAAATAGATTGGCATACATTTAAAAGGTCCACAGATAAAGGAATAATGTGCATCTGTTTTTGTGTGTACACTCGAGCATTGAAAGGGGCTCTCCAGAGAGGTTTGGCAGTTTCTGTCCTTGGAGGTTTTTGAGACCTGTCCTGTCTGGAAAGAGAGCCGAGAATCCCCACCTGATCTCATAGTTGACCCTGGTTTGAGCAGGAGGTTGGAATAGAGACCTTCTGAGGTCCCTTCCAACCCAAATTATCCTATGAATTTATGAATTGGAATATTTCCACAGGGAAATTGTACTTTCAGCATATGGCAATGTCTGTTTTGGAGGTAAAATTCTCAGGTCTCAAAGTTTTAGCACAATAGTGTTCCTCTCCCACAAGTTAGTAGACAATCATTTTCAAACATCCCAGCGGACCCAAAAATCCTAATCACACCAAAATCTTAGTAGGACTGGAATAACGAATGATATAAACCCAGATTCTGCAGAGGTTTTGTGCTTCAATGGACATGTCTATGTGTATGTCTGCATTGGGCAGCACCAGCATGCATCACAGTCCTCTGTGACATTGTTTCTCACCACTTCACAGAATATGGAGGGATCAGCCAGGTGTCAGCCAGGTTCTCCTGGTGGTGCACACATGGCTGGGACCAAATGACTTGCAAATCTGCACTGTCTTTGGAAATGCATGTGAGTGTCTAAATCAAGAACCACAAGCCTTGCTGCTCTTGCCCTGGCCTTGAATATCTACATATGCCCTACATGTGCCTAGGAGGAGCATAGTGGAAGCAGAGTTCATATCCAACGCCACTGGGTATATGTCCAGGTATATGACAGAGGGTTCTTAATGTATCAGCTATTTTCAAATTAATTTTAAAGGGTGCCATTCTTTCACCTCACCTTCCTGTGTACTGGTTTTGTTCAGAATTACGTAGCCTTCTTTTAGATCCTTTAACTTTTTTCCTCTGGTGGCTTCTTGGATGGTATTCTTCCCCTCCCTCCCCCTTCATCCCCCATCCTTAATCTAAGGGAACTCAGTTCACCTTCTGAGATTATTCTGCTTTGTTCATTTTGTAACCTGCTGACTGAAGATCTCTCTGATCTGAGACACAGATCTCAGTTAACTGTATTGATCCTGCCAAGAGAGTAAAACCAGAATCTGGAAATGACATATGAGACACTAGAGCAGTTGGCCCAAAACATGGAGGTTTTCAGGCTGGACAGGGCTTTGAACAACCGGATCTAGTGAAACATGTTCCTGTTCACAGCAGGGACATTGGACTAGATGATCTTTAAATTTCCCTCCCAACTCAAGCCATTCTATGATTCAATGATCCCAGGCCAGGCTCTGTAGTAAGTTCCAGCTCTAAGCTTTGTACAGGGCTGTCAGAAAACCTGTGAAGAACCAGCCAGTATGGCTGAAGAAGAGCTAAAGCCACTTTGCTATACTTATAGAGCCCATGACTGGGCTCCTGTTTCCTCTGTATCCAGTTTGCTTGGTGGTTAGTATTTTAATCATATACAAATGATAAACAGTTTAATGTGGTCAGTTTTAAGTTAACTATTTCCCTGTTACACAGGTGAAGCAGAAGAAGTTATTAGGAGTCTCACTAAGGCTTAAATTGCCTTGTCAAGTGTGTTTGCTCTTGCAGAAAGTGCCACCCATGTCCCCTGCGCAACAGAGTCTGCATCACCTGCCCTTCCCCCAGGGCAGAAGCGGCTGCTCATGGGGTGGAACAAAGACCTGTCTCCTCGGTCTTTGGGATGGCGTGCACAGTGGAGCAGAAACATCCACCCAGCCACGGCCTACAGCTGCAGCCAGACTGCTGTCCTGGTCATCCGTCAGAGCTGCATGGGATGCCAGTGTGAGGCACGAGTTCCAGAGCAGCAGCACAAGGTTAACATGCAAAATGCGTTGTGTGGAGCTGGTTGGTACTGGAAACACCCCCATGGCTGTGGAAGGGGAGCACAGAGCAGGAAGGGACTTCCATGGATGTGAATCTAGTCCGTATGGCATACAGTGACTAGGGTCTAGCTCTGCTGACAGGAATGGCAGCTTTTTACTACTTAAACTCTAAATGTTTTCCAAGCTCGCCTTCATTGACAACCTTCCCATCTCCAGCTTTCCTAAGTTCATGGCTTGTTTCCTTCCCATATGCCATGGGCAGAGTAAATGCCTAACGGCAAGGTAAACAATAAACAAAATGGAAAGAACCATACTTGTCATAAATCAGGATAATCTCACTAATAAAGAACGATACTCTGAAGGCTAGGGGCTAGCTCAAAGACTGTTTCATAAGTGGTAGTAATTCCACACACAGGTTTCTGTGGGAGATATCTCAAGGTCTCAGTCGTGCTGCTCGACCATCCTGGAGCCGAGCTGCTGCACAAAGGCTTTCCCCATTTTTAATAAGTGCATGTGCAATGCACATCCCCTGGCAATAGGGAGGAGGAAAGCCTCCTGCACTGGTCAAAAACAGCCCTGTGTCACAGGGCTGATGAACTGCATCCACGCCAAGGTGGAAGCAGGGTGCCCTCCGCTGTGCCTCAGTTTCACTAGTGTTCAGTGGGCTGCACATGAAACAATGGTGTCCAGTCTTTTCCCAGCTGAGAGCCAGGAGATGCCACTATTTATATTGTTTAAATTGCACATACAGGTTATCACCCGGGCAAGCTAGTAAGATTTTAAGTCATAGCCCTAAAACCCAAGACAATGGGAAACAGTAGTCATTGGTTATATCTTTCAGCATTTAATCTTATAAGGAAACTTCAAAAGTGTTATATAGATACAAAATCAGTTGTCAAAAAAACAGAAGGTTTGGGGGGTTACCAAGACATTATAAGAAAAAAACATAAGTAACCTAGTGTCACCTCAGAGCTGAGCCTGTATTTAGTAGTAGGTTGGACTAAATGACTTCCTAAGGTCCCTTACAGCTTGAAGGACTGTGTTATACCCTCAGCCCATGAGAAAACACAGAAAACCCACCCATAGCTTGGGAGAACGGGCACAGTGTCTCTGCCGTACTGTCACAGGACCCGAGTAAGCTTGTCCTACCTCTTGAAGCAAAAGAAATTGTCTTCTCTGGATTCTGTAAGGCTATTCCTTTAATAATTTCAAATTAGCAACATTTGTCCAAGGATGCAGTTTTAAAAGATGCGGTGATGTGACAGCTCAGCACAAGGGGGAGGTCTTGCTTTACCTTCCACTCCTCCAGAGGTGCTCAGCAGACACCTCAGTGGTCCTGGGCAATCCAAGAGTAGGTTTGTGAGTTGAACCTCCTCACAGAAAGACTGAGCTACTGCAATGGAGGGGGCAGGGACTGGGGTCAGGAAAGAACCGGGGAGGCAAGAAGAGGAACAAGAGGAGAGGAAACCTCCCTTTTTAAGTGGCAGGACTAGACTGTCTGAACTGTCCCTGATACAGCCTTTTTGTCACTGTCCCCTGGCCTGACTACTGGGATCTGAGAGTGCCCCAGTTTCAGAAATAACTGGTGGACTGTCCCAGCACAGTTGTTCTTATGGCCTGGTCTGGCCCTGGGGACACCTGAGCTGCCAGCACTGTCCCTCCTCTGCCCCTGGCAGCCCGCTCCTGTTTCCAGTCCAAGCTCTGCTGTGCTACACCAGCCCTGCACAGTCATTATGGACCTTTTTTGTTCTCAGCCACAAAGAGTGAAATGCAGATGCTTCTTCTGAGACCAGGGAATTGAGCAAGGCCAGAGGGTTGTGTCTCAGAGCAGTCAGAAGCTAACTCCTGCGGTGAAAACAGGCCGTGGTGGTACCCGGGGAGTGCAAGGTGGGGTCCAGAGCAAATCCCCTGGGCACAGGGTCATGCCTCTGTGCACACTCAAAGACCAAGATACTCCTGGGAAACCCCAGTTTTATATCTTCCAGTCTCAAATAAACTATCATGGTTGAAGGTGCTCCCACACCTCTCTGAAGTAAAGAGGGTCCTCAACCCAGTTAAAGCAATAATTCAGCACTGTGTGCTGGAGGGTGACAAAATTGTTAGTTAACCCTTCTAATTGCCAGTTGCTGCCCCAGACATTGTCATTCTGAATGTTTTCAGGCGAAATGGGCCTATTCTGACCTGTTCAGAACAGACCACTTCTCCCCCAGAGTCACAATTATGTGCCAACTACTTTGGCTTTGTCTTCACCGACAGTGTTTTTTGGCCGCCTTTCAGTCACCTCAGCCTCCTGTGGCCGTGCATGTCCAAGGATACCCGCTTCGGGTCTCCACATACCTCACCTGGCACGGCTTCTGACACGGTGAACGCAATTTTTTGGATGCCAAACTCTCCTTGGCAGGTCTGCCAACATGAGACTGTCTCCTGCCTCTTTGCCACACCTGATAAACCATGGTCCCTTGTGTTGCTGACTGCTGGAAGTCCTACATGTTCACTACAGAGGGGGAATGTGTTTTTCAGCATTTATGGACTGCACTTGTCAAGGCCTAGCATTCAATGTTCAGACTTTTGCAGACCGGTCCACTGCTAAAATGGAGAAATGCATGAGAGCTGCATGAATTTCAGCCTCAACAGTGCTCAACAGTGCGTGGTATGAGACACTGGAGCCCCTGCTTGGGAATTTCACTTACATTGCTTTTGACTGGCAAATCCAAAGGTGAAAACCAGAGCTGATGTCAAGGTGTCACTACTGCTGTCCTCAGGGAGAGTTCCCACCCTCCTGTAGGCACTGTGGGACATACAGAACCACAGGCCCCTCTTTAATTTTTCTTGGGACCAGCTAAGACAGATTTTTAAGTTTGAGACCATCCCATGGCCAGTCATAATGCACAATTCATATGTCTGCTGTAAATGTCTGCCTTAAAACATGGTAATAGTGCCGTGGGCTCCCTTGGGTTTGCTGATTTGATCTCTGCTGCCTGCTAAAGCAGCTTTGGGCGATGAGGGCATGTGAAAACAACTGGGTGCGGATATCTGGAAGAAACTACATGGAATCTTCCTTGTTGACCCCATTCTTCTCAGCCGTCATCGTCAGCTGGTCTCTTGGGAAAGAAAAGGAAAAAGGCTCCCACTGGAGCATTAGCTCCTATACGAGCAGAAGTGACCACAGCCAAATGGAGATGGTTTCCAACAGCACTGTGCAGGGCTATCTCAGGTGATATGTCAACCCTGCTTCTCCTAGAGGCCTGATGGAGACTGGGAAAATAAGAAGGCAGATTTAACATCAGAACTTAGGGGACAAAGACATGTCAGTGCTCTTTGATTCACAGTATCATGATTAACTGTCTTTCTGCTCCATGCAGCTGATTGAGCACTTGACTACAACAAGCCTTCTGTAGCTCTAGACACATTCTCAGATCTCATCCTGCTCTTTTTCCGTGGTAAGGCATCCCTGTCCTCATGTTCACCCACCATCACACCTAATCTTGTCCACCAGTCAATCCCTACCCCTGTCTTCCTGATGTCCTGTTGACCCCACAGTGTCCATACCCTGATGGTCATCATGCCCATTGCTGTTGACTCCACTGGCTCTCTGCTACAATGAAAGTCTACTGGAAGTGACACATGAAGACCAGTGTTGTCCTCTGTTCACCTCCAGAAATGGGGAGATTTTGATTTCTAGCCTAAACTGGTATTTCAGTGTTATAGACCTCCACATGAGCTGCTGGTCTCTGCAGTGGGCCAGGGGAGCACTGAGAAAGGCTTTATACTGGCTGCCCAGTGACGGTTTTGTATTGCTGTGGCCCAAAATGATGTCTGGGACGTGTCCTCATGCACCTTTACAAGCAGTGACAAAACCCTCCTGACCTGGTTGCTGGTGCTTCAGGGCAAGGCTGAACTGGCATGGGCACATGGCATGTGAGGAGTTAATAAAAACTGCTGGATTAAAACCATTACATTGTCAGTGAAAAACCCTGCTGCTAGCCACAGGGAAGGACCCTGTCTGCAGCTCCCTTACTGAAAAATGAAGGGTAATTTAATCCAGTCACCTGCTGCTGACCTATTTAAAGTACCCAGAGACACGGCAGAGCGAGTCGCTGCTGGTTCAGCCCACAGCAACCAGGGTCAGGCTGCAGGTGAGGCATCCCAGTGCCACCTCTTTGGGGATGGGGTGCCCACACCTTCTTCTGAGCATTAACAGTGCAAGCAGGCAAGCTGGTGCTGTTGGCAGCACTGCTCTGCCCCTGGTCAGGCTCTGTGCAGAGGGTGTGCTGCTTGTCAGAGGACGGGGTGCCTGCCGGATGCTGGGTCTGCACAAGCACGGCCACCACCAGCTGTGCCCAGGCCCGGGGAGGCCACTGTCCAGCACAGAGAGCCCAGCCAGGCTTTGGGGAGCCCTGCGCATCCTTCCGCAGCGCTTGCCCAAGTCCCTCCACCCTGCTTTGGGCTGGGGAAGGAGGAGCTACCCTGCATTAGCTGCCACTGGATCTGCAGCTTTTCGAGCGGTGATTTTAAGTCTTGAATAAACTCTTGCAGTGACTTGGTTTGCACGACCACGGAAATTGGCTGTAGTGGTTAATTGTGTGCTGGTATGTAATTGGCTTGAAAGTCAGTCTTCAAGGCATTCGAATACCAGCTTAACCAACCTCCAAATGTCACAGAATACCCCTCTGCTGAGAAGGGATGCACAGCTGCTATGAAACTCCTCCCTGGATTCATGCTGGTACCTATCAGGAATTGCCTGTCTGGGTTAGGTGGCTCTTCAGGGAAACACAGAGCTCAGGCCTTGTGTCCACTCTACAGAGGATATTCAAGGATATTAAAAGGTTATTATGACTCTCATAATATTCAGTGTTTCCCAGCTTTTGGAGTCCAATAATGACTGTGGGAGGAATGCTGCTTTCATTAAAAAATTTGGAAAGCTCTTGCAGCCCAGTTGGGACAGGAAAAAGGCAGGTGATGCAATCTTGAGAGCTCCAAAAGCCACCTGCAGAGAGAAACAACTCTTAGAAACTTCTTATTTCTAAGTATCCAAGCTGTGTCTTTCTTAGAACTTTCAGTGCCATCAGTCTCGGTGAGAGCAGGTGGCCACAGGGGACAGGTCCCGTTGCTGTGCACCCTGTCCTGTCTGCCAGAGCTCCAGGACAAGTGTTGCACGATGCTGCTTCCACTGTCAGCTGCTCCCACAGCCACACACGCACCCAGTCCCGCACAGGGTGTCACAGACACATAAGACTCACAGGTGCAAGTCCCTGCTGTGTCAGTCTCAGCCTTCAGGATGACAGTGCTTTCACCAGGTGGGGTTGTACTTGCGAGAAAGGATAAACCTGGGGTGTTGTGATTTCCCTGGTGATGAAAAAGGTTGGTTAGAGAGTGCAGCCTGGGTACTGCATCAGGCCAGTATCTTCTCTGCCCTCTTCTCTCAGCCCTCTTCAGGGTTGCTGCTTATCCATGCACACCTTTGGATCAGGCTTCCAACTCTTTCCCACCCCGTAGCCTTTCTAAGCCTTTTCTCTTTACCCGAGCAAGCTGATATTCCCATTTCAACAGCCCTCTCTGTAGCTCCAAATTGTTCTGATTTCTCACTGGTGATAGAGTGGGGGAAGGCGGCACATGAGAGGCAGTGAAGGAGACTAATGGGGTGGTCCTGGGCATGTGCAGGGTGAGGCCACAGCTGGGATGACCTATAGTTTAACTCATCCTGGCTGGAGCCAGTCAGGGTATTTGTCTCACCAAGCTCAGTCTAACCATGTCTGAGGAAGATAAAAAAACTCCTGGCTGTGTCAGGGTTTACTGATGCGCTGCATGGGTAGAAATCAATGGGGAAGGGAATTTATCTGTGAGAACGGGTGGCATGGAGATCATGGTGACAAGGTTGAGCAGAGTTGCACCAGAGATCCCTGCAGGAGGGGAGGATGGTCTGTGTGCCTGTCTTGTGAAGGGGGAAGTTGCCAGCTTGGACTTACTGTAGACAGAAAAATAGCCTGAGTGCCTGATGAGGCCCAGAACCCTCAGGAGGCCTCGAAGCATCTTTGTCACTGTCACGCACACTGCCTGCCCCCCACTGCCTGCCTGGATAAGGATGGTACAGAATAGCTGTATATGATCTTTCCAGCTTTCTCTGCCCTTGCTTTGAATGTGTCTTTCTGTCATTTGAAGGCTAACTTAATCCTGGGCTGTTCTAACACAAGCACAGCTGGCTCATCAAAGGAAGTGATCTTCCCATTTACTCGACACTCATGAGAGCGCATCTGGAGCACCATGTCCACTTTTGAGACACCCTGCTATGAGAGAGTTGCCGATGAACCGTAATGAGTCCAGAGGAGGGTCACTGGGGTGGTTTGAGCTGGACCACAGGACACATGAGCTGAGAGCTGGGTTTGGTCTGACAGAAGGAAAGGAGGCCGAGGGGACTTAATAGCATCTTCCACTGCCTGAAGTGGAGTGGAAGAAAGGACAGAGGGTCCTGAAGAAAGGACAGAGCCAGATTCAGGTGTACAGAGAAAGTACAGCAGCAATGGGCACATGTTGCCATACAATGGGACATACAGAAAAAGTTCTTCCACTCAAAAGTGGACAAGAACTGGAACATGGTCCCAAAAACCTCTGTTCGAAATCAGGTGAAATGAGTCCTACCCTTGAAATCAGGTTTCCTTCTTGTAAGGAAGACTAGAACCTTTCGATTTTCAAAAGGCAGTATTTAAAAATGTTAAAAATTGCACTTCCAGGCCAGGTCTTTTTAACATACTGGCGATTGTGTGTGTTTTTCTGTCTTACCTGCAAAGGGAAATCATCATTTCTAAGAGACTTTGCTAGAGGCAAGAGATGGATTACTAAAGCTGTGTCCTTCATTTAGGAATAATAGCCATTAAACTCCTTGTTGCTATGGGGCTGCAATTTCCACAGGCGATACCCATTATCAGAGAACTGGCTGCTGGCAAGCAGTTAATGAGAGAGCTTTGAAACGACTCAGTACAAATCCAGCTTCCCTGCAGACTTCTGAGACACATATGGAAGAAGAAAGGGAGCCAAAGCTGGATCCAGCTGTGATCTGCACAGATGTGGGGTGGTGGCAGCTTCACTGTTGCTCCATGAACTGAGGGAAGCCCCTTTCAGACCCAGCACAAGAGGGTTTTTTTCAGAGCTTTAGGGGCTCTGCTGGCCTGTCACAGGTCAGGGCTCTTTGCCCTGAGCTCAGACCCCCGCCTGTGGCCCAAGTCAAGCCCAGCATCCTGCTGAGCCAAGAACATACAGAGGTGTCTTTAAGCCATGAGAGAGCACACGTGAGAGCTGGGGCACGGGGTGTGAAGGAATTCTTACCTCACAGCGTGATTCTTCTACTTGTGCTGTGTTTTGGTCTCTTCATTGTGTCTTCCCAGCAGCAGAAAGGAGCTGGGACAGCAGCGAATCCAGCTGGATGTGGCTGCTGAATGGACGGAGGAGCTGCACACCGTGCAGCAGCCCAGCATCCCTCCGCAGCACAGGGTGTCTCACCAGGCTGCAAAACGGAAGCAAGAGAAATACCACGGTCCTCCTGTTCATCTCCACTGAACTAAATCTGCAGTATATAGTGAAGATTCTTGCACGGTGGCATGTCATTGGGCCTAGTTCTCAGGGACAAGCAGTTTCTCTGAGTCCCAAGGCAGCTGGATGAAATAAGGCAACCAGCATGCTTTCAGTTTTACTGTTTTTCTTCCTTTCTGTTTGTTTGTATTGTGAGAGCACTGATGGGAATTCGCATTCAACATTCCCTTTCTGAGATGAGAAAGTCTTCATTTGCTTCGTGACACAGGAAGAAGAGAGGAAACACAAAACACCAGGGCTGTGCTGCTCCGTGGCAGAGCGGGGAGGGATG
Organism: Columba livia; assembly: GCF_036013475.1. Lineage (NCBI taxonomy): Eukaryota > Metazoa > Chordata > Aves > Columbiformes > Columbidae > Columba > Columba livia. The sequence goes on from NC_088622.1 coordinate 7,223,997, forward strand.
CCCAGGCACTGCTGCACAGACTGAACACCTCTGGGCATCACACTCCCACACAGGGTCCTGTTAACAGGGCGAAGACGCTTTGCACCGCAGATCCCATGCTAGCAGTGGTCCCTCTGGTTGCATGACATTCTCCCTGAAGCAGACATGCTGAAGATCCCTGCTTGGAGTGCTGAACTTTTTAATACCCCTGGAGTTGTAAAGTCTAAACGCAGTGTAGCTCAGTGACGCTTTAGAGAAGACTACAGGATGCACCAGGCCGCCATAGTTATGCTCCAGGAAGTGGAGGGAAATTCCCAGTGTTTAAAAAACTGATTTCATCATCAGCAGATCTAAAACATAAAAGAAATGCATGGCATTTTGGCTGACAGTTTCTGGCTTTTCATTTCTTTTGTAGAAACAGCCACTAGAATGGCATTTTCATGTTGTAACCAAGAGGGTTAGAAATAGAGGTTTTCATTGAAATGGTGGATACTAACCACATGACACCAGGACCTGTAGATTGAGGTAACCATCACAACTCTCATAATACACAGTAGGCAGTCTGTAGATTTTCAGTCACAGAAAGATTGGACTACCTCACGTTTGTTAACGACCTACAGAGGTTCAATAAGGTTGTGACATCTAGGACACGCACATTTGCTGTCTGTGTACAGTTCCAGGAGCAGGATACTTTTGCATTGGCATGTTGGCAAGTTGAGAAAGAAAAATAAGGCATTTTCTTTAAATGCACTAAATGAATCAAATGCATTGAAAGGAGTTTATTGTTGTCAGTGAGCAAGAAGATTGTATGCTTCCTAATGGATGGGGATTCAGGAGCCAAAGGCAGTAACACAGCCAAAGAGGCAGGGACCTCACCAGCCAGGACCCAGCTCCACCATATCTGAGCAAGGTGAGCAGAGCAGCACCAGATGTTGTGGCCAAGTTCAGTCAAGATCATAAGGGGGTTGGTGTTGATGGGACAGGCCCAATTTCATAGAATCATAGAAAGATTTGGGTTGAAAGGGACCTTAAAAATCAACTAGTTCCAATCCTCCTGTCCTGGGCAGGGATACCTTCCACTAGACCAGGTTGCTCAAAGCCCTGTCCAACCTGGTCTTAAACACTCCAGAGATGGGGCATCCAAAACTTCTCTGGGAAGCCTGTTCCAGTGCCTTACCACCCATAGTGAAGAATTTCTTCCTTATATCTAACGTGAATCTACTCTCTTTCAGATTAAAGCCATCACCCCTTGTTCTATCTACTACATGCCCTTGTAAAAAGTCTCTCTTCGGCTTTCTTGTAGGTCCCCTAACCCTTTAGGTACTTGAAGGTGGCTATAAGGTCTCCCCAGAGCCTTCACCAGGCTGAACACCCCCAACTGTCTGTCTTCACATGAGAGTTTCTCCAACACTCTGATCATCTTCATGGCCTCCTCTGGACTTACTCCAACAGTTTCATATTTTTCTTATGTTTGGGGCCCCAGAGCTGGATGCAGCACTGCGGGTGAGGTCTCACCAGAGTGGAGTAGAGGGGTAGAATTGCCTCCCTTGACCTGCTGGTCACGCTGCTTTGGGTGCACCCCAGGATACAATTGGCTTTCTGGGCTGCAAGTGCACATTGATGGGTCATGTTGAGCTTCTCATCAGCCAACACCCCCAAATCCTTCTCTGTAAGGCTACTGTCAATCCGTGCTCTGCCGAGACTGTACTTGTGCTTGGGACTACCCTGACACATGTGCAGGACCTTGCACTCGGCCTTGTTGAACTTCACAGGCTCACTTCTCAAGCCTGTCAAGGTCCCTCTGGATGGGTGTCCACTCCCTCCAGCGTCTCCACCACACCACACAGCTTGCTGTTGTTGGCAAATTTTTCTGAGGGTGTACTCCATCCCACTGTACATGTTGCCAACAAAGAAGTTAAATAACACTGGTCTCAATACTGACCACACATCAGGTCAGTCCACACATCGGGGTCGGGGTCAGGGCCAGTGGAGTCCATGGCCAAGCATGAGAATGGGCACAACTGCACTGAGCTATGCCTTACAACATACTTCAGGCAAGGACTAAAGGCTCACATCTTGAGCTTAAATGCAGCCCTTTGGGCCAATTGGCAGGGCAGGTAGGTGGAAGCTCAAGGTGAGGCTGGTCCAGAACATTCATGCTCTCAGGGCACAGAAATCCTCCTGTAACATAGAGCAGTATGTCCCATACCGTAGCATGGAGCAGCATTCCCCATTTCTAAAGGCTTTTGTTTGATTTTATCATAAATCTGTTGATGAACAGTTTTTCAGTAAATTCACAAACCCCTGGGTCCAAGGATTGTGACGTGTCCCAGCTGTCTCCAATACTGAATATTTCTTCTGAGACTTCTGACTCTTGCTTTGCGAATTCCTGACTTGGGTAACGCCAACAAACGTCAATGCTGGCCACCCCCTCCATCATCATCCAGGTCTGCACTGCCGCTAGCATGCCTGGATACAGGAGCGTGCAGCCAGATCCCATCTGGCACTCTGCTCCATCTTTTGACTTTCAAATCTCACTTCAACTATGCAAAACTTTCAAGAAAGTGCACCAGCTGGTAATGGGACACAAAGGCTGACAATGGTGCCCAGTAGGACACAAAGGACACCCAGGGGGACAACAAAGTCCCTGGCTGAGCTTTGCAATGGGGGACAGTGGAAGGGGGAAAATCCCCCTTCACCCCCATGCTGGTTCAGAGGCTGGCATGGAGAGAGGGGCAATTAGAGCTGCCAATTGCTTTTCCTGCTGCAGCTTCCCCTTTGTCCCTGCTAGAAGACTGACAGCCCAATAGTGAGATGATAGTGCAGCTGGACCCACATCCCTGAAACATGCCCACTGCCCTCCCCAGCAGAAAGTGCCTGGACCATTCGTTTGAGAGCCTGCCTCCATTCATTTTCTAATTCCTTCTTTTCCTTTAAGCTATTCATACACCTGGGCCATTCATCCACTCAGGCTGTTTAATTTGAGATTGTGCAAGTATTTGGGGTAAAATTTCACCCAGACAGTTTCTGTGGATTTTGAATTATCAGATACATAGAGCAGGAAAAAGGTATTCCCACAGTGGGATAGGGTCTGTTCAAGCCCCAACTTCTGTGTGCATTTCACTGCCATACTTGACAGAGACATGATTATTCTCTGCTTAGTCACCAGTCCTGTTTACTTTGTAGCTCAAAGGTGTTTGTTTGTTTGTTTGTTTTCTCCCAGTGCAGGAGCCAGAGCACAATAATTCACAGCAGTTCCTGCTACCCAGCAAAACCAAACCTTGACAAATTCTCTGTACAGGGGTTTGCTCAGAAGCAGTGGCCTGGGAAGCAGCTGAGACCTTCCTGAAGACCTCTAAGTGCATCTTTTTTTCCTGCCTGTGGTAGGAAAATGACAGGAATACACTTCAAAGAGGAGATCTTGCAGAACAGCACTAGGAAAAGGTCATACAGGAGAGCTTTTCTTCACACACGTGATGAGTGAGCCCTGGCTAACAGCAAAACCCCCGCTGAGCTGCCCACTCATTCTCCCCCCTCAGCAGAAAAGCAGGAGAAAATAGAAAAAAAAACAAAACCAAAAACAAACAGAGAAACAAACAAACAAAAAACCAAACCAAAACGAAATAAACAAAAAAACAAACAGGAGCAATAAAGCTCATGGGTTGAGATAAAGTCAGCGAAGTCACCAATTACTGTTGCAGGCAAAACATAGACAATTTGGGGAAAAATAGAATATCTTTATTTAGTGCCCATGAAAATACAATGTAATTACAAATTTGGGTAGCAGGAAACAAAAAGATGAGCATTAGACCAACACCTTTCCTCCCTTCCTGTCCCAGGCTCAATTTCACTCCTTCACTCCAGACCCCCCTACCCAACCTCCTTTCAAAAAGTGGTGCAGAGGGGGCTGGAGACAGGGTCAAGGTGGGTACAAAGCGGTTTGTCTGTGCCGCTCCCTTGTCTTCACCTTTGCTGTGCTCCAGCACGGGATCTCCACGGGCTGCAGTCATTTTGGAAAATCTCCTCCTGTCTGAGTCCTTTGTGAGCTGCGTTTTCTGCAGGAACATCCGTCTGCCCTGGAGTGGTTCCCCCATGGGTCGCTGCGTGAACATCTGTGCCAGCGTGGTCCCTTGCACAGGTTGCAGGGAATATCTGCTCTGGTGTGAGTTCCCCATGGGCTGCAGGGAATATCTGCACCATCATGGAGCATCTCCTCCTCTGACCTTGCTGTTCTTCACTTGTATCTCACTTCATTCCCTCCTCCTCCTTCCATCTGGCATTTTCTGCCCTTTCTTAAACAGGTTTTTACAGGGGCATCTCCAGCCGTGGCCTGTGGTGGGTCCATTATGGAGCTGGGTGGAACCAGCACAAGGCAGCCTCGAACCTCTTCCCATGTCTGCAACCCCCCACTGCCAAACCCTTTCTGTGTATAGCCTGTGGAGTATGGCAAGCTGTAACCCCCCAGTTCAGACAGGGAAATGGAGACAGGAGAGGAACTCAAGGAGGAGAAGAATGAGATTCTGGAAGACTGAAATGCATGGGTGCCCAGCAGGATGCTGCAGGTGGGAAGGGGTTCTGTGTGGAGCTGATATCGCATGTTGCTGTTTTCCAACGTCCTTTCATTAGCCCGGTTGGTTCCAAAGCCCATTTCAGGGCAGGGCTGGCCAACTAATCTATCTGAGGAGAGCTGCCGGGTGCTCTGTCTCACTGCTCCAGGAACAGCCTGCCCTGTGCAGCGTGATTGTGGTGTTGCATGGCTGGCTCCTAACGAGCTGGAAGTGGAGAGGGATGGAGCCAGGCTGTCTGCTGGGGTGGCGTGGGACACACAGGTCTTTGCATCGATCTGCAGCTGAGGGGGTAGAGAAGCCTAAAAAACCCTCAGACAGGTGTCTGTTTTGGTCATTCCCTATCCTGCTGGATGCTGCCAGGTCAAAGCTATTTCATGGATTGACCTGCCCAGCCTGGGGCTGTGTTGCTTTGCTGTAACTAGTGTTACAAAATATGAAATCTTTTGTGTGCAGCCACTTCTGTGCATTATATGTTTGATTAGGCAGCAGGGAGGACAGTTGCTCTTCGCCTTCCTTGTTGTGTCCCTTTGGGTCACAGAGATGCTGTGAGAGCAGCCCAGGAGGGAGCAACTGCCCTGGAAACCTGCTCAGGACAGAGTGGACATGAGCTCTTCTTACCCTCACTTCTGCCACATTTTTGAGGTTTCTCTGAGATGGGACCCTTCTCTGAGCCAGTGGAGGGTGATTTCTTTGCAAGGAGGGACTGAAAAACATGAAAGTGAAACTTATGAAACACTGCTGGGCCAGAAAAGACTGGGACTCCATCATAGTTATAGGTACACAGGTCCTTTTTGGAGGGGAAGCACAGAGACAACAGCTTTCGGAGGGAAGGTCAAGAAATACAGGATACTGAGTGAATTGCTGCAAATCACACTAAGTTGGAGACTGAAAAATCTATTTTTTTTGATGAACTCTGCAGAAATTGAGTGAAAATGAAGAAGGAATGGGATGACAATATGTGACATGTAAAGAGCATGAGCTACCTACCACTCTTCGGATTTGAGGGAGGATCACCGCACAGACTGTAGAGAAAGCCTGGTGAGCCTGGTAGCAGGGACGGAAGAAACAGGAGTTCCCAGAAATGAGGATCAACAAAACTGTGAGGAGCTTGATCTGCTCCCATTAGTAAGTAGGTCACCTGCAGCCGTGTTCAGCAAAATTTGGGCACAACTCTGGGGCACAGGCACGTTGTGCATAGGCTCCACTTCAGTATTTTGAGCACTGTCAGAGTCTGACCCACTACTGTAGATACCAAAATAAAGAGACGGCATTGAAGAGAATACCCTTACCTGTGAACATCTGACAAAGGTAACAGTGCAGCAGGACACCTGTGGTTGTTTCTTGCATGGATTTAGTGCATAACTGGGGGCATGACCATGCCCTCCTCTTTGGAAAGTATTTATAATGTACTTTACATGATAATGACAGTTCATTACTAATATTCCCAGCTCACAGTGTGTTAAGGATTCCTTCCTTCCACCCCATTTTCCACCCTGCTGTATTGTTTGGGCTGTGAAATCACCAGCAATATTCCCTTTCGGCTGCATCCCTGCACAGATGCTGTATTGCTTGAGGAGGGGTGAGGCATGGCTGATTAATCTATGCTCAGAGAGGCTGACTGTTGGGATTAGTGCTTCAGATGCTCTTAACATCTGCAGCTCCAGGACAGCCCCAAATTCATCGGCACTGGAAGCCGAAAGGTAGCAGCAAGGCTGGTAAGAGCTGATACTGGAGGGGAGGGAGGTTTTGTTGAACTGCCACTGCCAGGTAGCAAGACAGGAGGGAGGCTTTATGGGAGAGGTGGCAACCATGCCATTACCTTGGCACTTCCCAATCTGTTGTACAGTTTCTTGACTATATCTGTGATTCCCGAAACTAAGAAGGGTGGTGTTGGCTGTATAGAGAGAGCAAGGCTGAGAAGCCAGGGATCGGGCTGGAAGGACCCTGCAGAGCAAGCACAATAGAAATGCGTCAGCCCTGAGGTTCTCGAAGCTCCGGTTCCTTGTGCTGGGAGGTGGGGTGAGGATGACCATGGGCCCTAATGAGTCCCCAAGCTCGGGTCCAGCCCTTGCAGTAAACACAACGTGTTGCCGAAACAAAGGTAGAGAGAGGGAAGGGGTTACTGGGAACTTATGTGGTTACTGTGGTTTATCTCCCTAACCAAAACCAGGCCCTCCCTGCTGCTCTGCTTATCTTGGCTGGGATTTGTTACTCTGGGCTTCCCTCTGTGTGCTCTGATTATTTGTTTTTCCTGCACTAATTTTTTCTTTCTCTTCATCACAGGTTCTTATAAGCCTTTTTTTTGGGGGGAGTGGGGAGACCAGCAGCACAGGGGATGAGAAGAGGCTCCTGAGCAGCCATGGATGGGTTACAGCTGCGGGTAAGGCTCACCTCATGCAAATCACAACCTTCCACTATCCTTCAGAGTCCCCAGCAGCCAAGGGGAGAGAAAATAACAGCTCCATCTCTGTCTAGTGAGCCTGCTAGCTGGGAATTACTCTCTTGTTGTTCGCTGCAGGGGAACTCCAGGAGGCTGTTCAGGATTAAGCCCAGAGAGTGCCTGAGCTCCTGGCTTAAGCTCCTCCACTGCCCCTTCCCGCAAACAGCCCAGCCTGCCCCCTCCCAAACCCCTCCAGGGGTGTCGGCTGGAGGCACACAGGGGCTGTCCATCTCATGGGTTAATCACCTCCTGTTCAGATGTCAGGAGAAGATGAAGCTGCTATAAATAGATTGCGAAGCCCTCATGGTTTCAGCTGTGATTCACACACATGGCAGAGGAGCATTAGGAAGAATTAACATTCAATCTCTCAGGCACTTTCCTGAGAGCAAATGCCACTCTGTCCCTGTCACTTAATCTCCTTGCGCAGGGGAGGTCAGCAGCAATTTCTGGAGGCTCTGAATAGGTCAAATGGACAGGGAAACCCAGAGCAGGACTGTCCGGGTGCTAAAAACATCCACTTCATGCAGAGTGACTGAGCAGCACCTGCCAACAGTAAGCAGCTGCATTTTGGAGCATGGCAAGGCACTGTGCTCCCCCCTTGCTGGGGCTGAGATCAGACGCCGTGATTCTGTTACAGCACGCACATGTTGGGATGCCTGACAACAGCCTCTGGGACTGAGACTCCTGGTGATGGTATGTGCAGGGGACTGGGGCTCTTTCTGGGTCTCAATAACTGGTGTTGAGCTGTGTCTCTGAGCAGCTCGCAGGGCCTGTGCTGGTTTGCCTAGATGGCCATGGTGGGGCAGGACAGTTTATCTAGGTGGTGTATGTGAAATACCCATTTCTTTCCCCACCTCATCCTAATTTTTCAAAGCTCAGGGGGGAAAAATGTAGCATAGAGTTCACCTACCCATGGGCAGCTGTGTGCACTTGTTCCTGCATGTGTTTGTATTCCTTTGCATGTGTCTAAGAGCTTGGTAGCTTGCTGTTTTTGTGCTGTTAGTAGTGACGGTCATCGAGCAATGTACGTGAGATGGAGAACTCAGCTGAAGGAGAGCTGAGACCAGACGGGTCCTGCAGTGGGAAGTGTGAGGGTTCTGTTTGCAGTTATCTGTCTGTCTGACAGCCTCCCGGGTATAGCGAAAGAGTGAAATTTTTCCTGAAAGGCAGCTTAGCGAATAGAGCACCTCCACAGGATGATGAGTATCCCTCACACTTTTGCATGTTTGGTGTCCCACCAATAAAAGAGAGATCCGTGTCTCTAGTTTCATAACATTGCTATGGTTTCATTGCATTGCCACTAGATTATGGGTCAGAGAACAAAACAGACATTCAGGGCACTCATCATCCATAGGAGGTAAAAGTGAGTTTTGTCTAAAGGGTGAGAGTTCAGTGTTGGTATCTTTGGGTCCTCAGTGGTCCAGGGAGTCTGGAGTTCACGAGATGAGGCATATGCCAGAAAATCCTTTCCTTTCATCCAGCACTTAGGGACCCAAGGATCAGGGTTTCTCAGTGAAGCAAGGAAGGATGCAGAAAAACAGAGGACCTGCAGGATGGTAGGGGACTCATATTATTATGATGGGACTAAATCCATGAAAGTGACCCCATGACTACTCCAGGGCAAAGCGGGCCCTCTCGCACTCCTTGCTGCAGGAAAACAGTGTCTCATTGCAGCTCCAGGTGACATCCTGCACAGACTGAAGCCTGCCAGCATGAGGGTGATTAAAGAGTTATCAATACACAGGCTTCTCCTTGTACTGGTATGAACTCCTGCTTACCAGCGCACTATATGTGGTTGTGCATATCCAACCCAAGCTGGATTTGGTGTCAAAATGTAGTTTCCTTATTCAGGAAATCGTGTAACTCTGTCTGACAGCTGGAGTACAGACTGCATGTGTGCTATGGCAGGCTCCGCTCTGAGGGGATTTGCAGGCACCTGTGTGGTCTTAAAACACCCTTGAAGTCTTAATTATGTTATGGAAGACCCTGAAGTAATTTGCCTTTAGAAATGTATGTGGGAATGTCTGAACAGACTAAAATCCTTCAGAAGTAATTGTGACGTATTTCTGTTACTGTACAGAGAGTGGAATCACAACCTAGATTTTCAGCAGGGCCTAGATTCCCCAGCCAGGTCCTCACAGAGCCACAGGTCCACGGGCAAGTCTGGAAGCAGGTCTGCAGATGCCCTTGTTGTGAGTGACAAGGCCCAGTTGACTTGCAGAATCTTTTGCATTAACTGTCCTGTATGTCAAAAAAAATGAAAAGAAAAAAAAGGGCCATGTGGAAACCTAAAAGGAATATTTTAGTTTGTCTGTTCTGCAAGTGGGTCCAGACAACCTGAAACAGCTTTGGAATGTGGACCGTATTGGATGCAAATGGTAGGCCATATGTTTTCTAACATTAATTGCCAAACTTTCAAAAGCACCCTATTGACCTCCTACAGTCAGTGAGAGAGTACTGCTCGTTCTTAGGCACCTCATCATTTGTCATCTCTTCCTTGTTTTTCTTCAATATTTATATGGTAGTATCACCACCTGGATGGTCTCCAGTGTTGTGAGAGCTGCACAAACCCAAAATATTACCCAGTTTTCCAAAACATGGCATCTGTAAATGCCAGGCTTGCAGATGGTACATGATAAAATGGGAACTGCAGGCACAAAATTGAAGGGCAAGGGCAGTACATGGTGGAAAATTTAATAATTCATCTGTAAAAGCTGGATCTGATCAGATGATCTGACTGGTGGATGCTATGAACAGATGCTGGACTCTGGAAAAAAGGGATTGAAAAACTATCCAGGAATAAGTCATGATGGTTGAGAAGGGATGAGATGAGAGTTGTAACAGAAAATCCAGCTTGGGCTAGAGAGGTTCCTCTGCAGGGAGAGTAAAAGGTAAAAGAAGTGGATGGTTTTCATCGCAAGAACCAACAAGGCCAATAAGTGGGGAGAGTAACGTCTTGCAAACCCCATTGGAAGAGAAGTAGTAGTATCTGGTTCCAATTACTTCAATGTGGCCCGGTGTGCCCAGCTCTGATGCTGCAACAGTACTGGAATCAGTCCATGTCCCTGCAGCAGCTTCTCCAATGCAGTGTGCCTCTTTCACCCCGCTGCTGCGAATGAGAGGCAGTTTTTCTCTGTCTGAGACCATCTCTTTTTCTGCTTGCAGCCGGCATCCAGCAGCCGCAGCCTTCTCAAGCTCACTGTTATGGAGGTGAAGTGGATTCACGTGTTGGCCATGTTCTTCTTCCTGTTGTCTGTTGCAATGACGGGCTGCTTTCTGTGGCAGTACAGCCTCCCCAAGGTGGAGCCCAGTGAGTAGTCATCTTAAAACTAGACCACGGTTTGACACAGAGATTTGTGATACCAGTAAATGCCTTTCTGCTCACGTGAATGATTTTCCTCAGAGGATTTCCCCAAACTGCACAAATATTTACCTTCTCCTAGCTGGAGCAGTGACACAGAGGAGGTGAACGTTGTGTTGATGGAGTACCATGTAACTCTGCTGGTGTGCAGAGAACCTCCATTACTTCTGACACTAACCTACGTTAATTGATATACCAAGGATACATTTCATTTTACATTATCTTTTTCTTTAGCGTCCTGTTGTAAAAGTCACTACAATTTAGAACAGATTTTTGTTTTCAACTTACCATATGCTTTAGTTTATGGGTTTGCTTCCTTTCCCATTCACCTAATCTTAGAACTTTGAACCAACTCAAGACCCTGATTCACACTAGAATTCCTGTATGTTGATCATACAAAAGCCAACAGACTTAAAGCATTGTACATGCAAGAATACAGTATAACTGGATCAGAGCTTTAAGTAGCATTAAGGTGGCATAAAATCCATGGTGAAGGTTCCAGAGGTACTTCATAGACCAATGTCTGAAAAGGTTTCAGACCCTACCTTTGTATCACAGAGTATCAGAGGTTACCTGGGTTGTGTATATATCCCCATTCACCTCAAAGTTTTCATAGTGCTATTTGTCTTCTTGTCTGTATCTCCAGTACTTCATGCTCAGTTGGTAAGTGAAAAGATAGATAGGCATTTTGTTTACAGCTTAGAGAGCAGAAAACCTCTGTCCATGAAGAGATGAGCTGTGTGTATGTTTGCCCTGTCCCTGGAAGTGTTCAAGGCCAGGTTGGATGGGGCTTCGAGCAAACTGGTCTAGTGGAAGGTGTCCCTGCCCATGGCAGGAGTTTGGAACTGGATGATATTTAAGGTCCCTTCCAACCCAAATCATTCCATAATTCTGTGATTATAGAACAGCTTGGAAACAACCAGGAAAATAGTGCTTCCATGTAAGAGAGTTCCCATCTTTCAACAAGTTTAAATATTTTAGCTTGCTACAGAAATTTCTGATATGTCTCTGGGATATGGAGGATACAGCTAATTCAGAAGACAGCTAATACACTAGATATGAGCCTGTCAACTGTTGCTATGGAGTTAGATTTCATGTGGCACTCAAAATTCACTTCTACAAACATTTTCTGAGGTTACAATATGCATGGGACAACTCCGTCCTCCTGAACCCACACTCAGACTTTGCCCTAGACAAAGGGCAGGGCACTTTCATGTCGTCTGAGCCCACTGTCAGGAGCCTGATGGAGTCTTCATTAGTCCCAGTTGCTTACTCTTCTGGGTTGCAGAGTCAGTTGAAGCCTATTGCAGCTCCTGTCCAACCCGTGTGCTACACCATGTTGGACTAAACAATAACAGAGCACAGTGAACTCTTCAAGTTCCATTTTACATGAGACAGAAACAATTCAAGATTGTCTCTTAGTGTCTGCAGAAGTGTCCTTCGGCTTTGGACAACACAAGCAAGAAAGCTAGTGCTGACTGCTGGGTAACATTAAAGCTTTCTAGTGTGTCTATTCAAGTCATGTGCACCATCTTTGAAATGTTTTCCAGGCCTGTCTGTGGAAGAAGTGAGATCAGAAGCTGTGCAGATGTGCCCCCGCTATCCTGAACCCGTACCGCTGGACCACCCAATCCCTATTCTGAAGGATGCGTTGGAGAAGGTCTGTGAGGAGAAGGGAACAGAGGGAGACAGAGCTCATGACTGCTTTTCTGAAGGTGTAAAGGGGACAATGTGTATTTTGCCCCACAGCACCTCTGGGGAAAGAGGTGGGGAACTGGGGAGGTGGAGAACATGTGAATCTAGAAATGGGTATATAAAACTTCTTCACTGAACATACACAACAGATAAATAAGCAGTTATCTAAAGCATAAGCTTTGATGAAGAAACATTATTACTTGTCCATCAGAAGGTTTGGTGAGCACACATCAGCACAAAATGATGGCTCTTGGCATCTTGTCTACTATTAGGCAACCTTCATGTCCTGGAAAGCAGGTGACTCGTGTAACTCGTTCCTATTCATCCGTGACTGCCAATTCCCTATTTTATTGCTTTGCTGGCTTTGCCCATGCCACTATTTAAAAATTAGAAAGCTACTTGTAGATAACTTCAAGGAAGGAAATGGAGAGGGAGGGGAAGGAGAAGAGGCAGGAGAAGGGGAAGGAGGAGAAGAAGAGGTCTTGCATTTGAATGAGAGAGAGCTCTGCTTTTCTTGAGTATGATATACTGTGTCTGAAATGTTAGCACTGTCTGAAATTCTGGGAGGGCCTGTTTGCAATGAGGAAATACTGCAGCATGCCCTGACCATATGGACCATAAAGACGACCATGCTGTAACAGGACACTTCTGATTTTGTAGACCCCTGTCGCTTAATATGGCCTTTTATTTGTCTCTTTCTCATGGGTAGCTTAATTATTCATAATAGAAGTTGTCCCACGAGTCTGATCATTCCTTTTACCCTTCTGTGAATCTTTTCCAGCTCTGGCATGCTCTTATGGAGATGCAGGAAATCAGTACTGTATATAATTTTTAAGGTGCAAGTGGATCAGCCATTTACACAGTGATAAAATGGTGTTTTCTGGGTTTTTTTATGTTACTTCTCTAGTAAGCCCTCATATTTGTTTTACCTTTTTTTCTGCCATAGGACACTGCACAAATGTTTACATAGGAGCATCCGTCATAGTCCCAAGGTCTTGTTCCTAAGTGCTAATGACCAGATCACTGCCCACCTGTGTGTATGTGTAGTGAAGTTAGGGTTGCTTTCCTGCACGCATATCACTTCATCTACACTGAATTTCAATTGCTATCACTTCACATCCATTTCATGAAGTCTCTGCTGCTGTCTCTGGGGTTACTGTAGAGAGATATTTTATTATTCAACTAAGTCAAGTCAGAGAGGTTGAGGAATGTGCAGAACATTGAGTGTCCATCAGAGACTCATCTAACCTCCCTTCTTTGCGCTCCTCAGGACTGAAGTATCCAAGCACCTCTTTGAAGTAGGCTGGTGAAACTATTCCTGTTTTGCAGATGGAATAAGGCATGGAGAACCTGATCACTAGATGCATAGGAAGAGATAGGTATCTGAAGGGGGCTTATGCACCAGCACCTCAGAAGTGTATCTTCAGGCACCCTTAGGTTCTCCCAAAGTCTGTGGACACTTGAACCCGTACTAAAGATCTTGCACTACCTAAGGCGAATTACTAACCTCCGCCAGGCCAGGGACCCTGAACTCGTACTCTGGGCAGTACCAGATGCCGCTGCACACAGGGCAGACTTTTCCTAGCAGCCTGAAACAGGAAAGTGACGTTCACTCATGCATGAGGCTTAAGGAAATAATTATCTTCTAAGGGTGAATACTTTTGTTTATCAGAAAGACCTACATTTTCCTCAGAAGAGTCTTGTTAGTGACCAAATCCAAAGGTGAACTATTGGATTTAATGACACTTGAGTCTAGAGGAGCAACATGTATTTCTGTTAACTACCTGCAGGTCCGGGCGGGTCTGCATGCCAGAGTCTCTCTGACAAAACTCTGAGGTGGACCATGCTTGCTGACATGAGATCATTCTGTTCTCTGGAGGTGCTGATGTACCTAACCATAATAGATGGGCCACTGGTGCATGGGGAGGGGAGGGTAAAGAATCATTACAGAAGGACTTGGCACAATTTGGATGTTTTCACTGCTGGCAGTCAGTGCACCTCACTAGTCAATCCAATGAAGAGGTCCTGAGAACATGACTTGGCTTGGCCTTGTCTCAAATTCTTGCCCTGGAAGGCCATTTCTTATGTCTCAACCTTCCTATACAAAAGATAACTTACGCTTGATGATAAAATAGCTTTGAAAAAGTCATAAAAGAGCAGGATCAATGCATTCTGCTTGCAGGAGGTGGGTGGAGAACAGCTGGCTGATTAGATCAACACAACCCTGGCACAACAGGGATCACAGAGTAATCACAGCCATCTAATTGGTCAGTGCTGTTTCTTGGATTGCAGTTTAAACAGGAGCCCAAGCTCTAACATGTTCCATGGCGTGAAAAGTGTCGTGGGATATTTGAAAAGTCTGGATCATTTTCTCATACATCTTTGAACCTAGAAGACTAGTGCAAATAACAGATGTGCACAGTACAATTTAAAAAGGAAGACATGTACAGTTATTAAGTTTTAGCATTTGTTTTAAACCATATAAGCACCAAAAGTATTACAAGGATGAGCACCACATTCTTCTACACAGGGGACATGTAGACTGAATGAAAGATACTGGATAATTCAGCATAATCTATTCAAAGGAAGAGTACAGTTAAAATATTTTGTTTTGCCAAAACACATTTGAAAAAATCACTTTCAAGTGCTTGGAAGTGAAGAGGGCTGGTGGTCTGGGTCTTCTACTGCCTGTTGCAGAATAGATGCATTGTAAGACTCTTCTTTATTTGGAAATTCATAATTTCCTCTCATTCTCCAGGTAGATATGATGCTGCGCCAAAAGATTCATAATTCTGGTCTCCCTGCCATGTCTGCCATTGTCATCTACAATGACACTGTGCTTTGGACAGGCAACTTTGGGAAGAAGAATGGTTCGGACCCATCTTCAGTGGTGCCCAATGAGTACACTATTTACAGGTGAGACAGATGTATCACAGCCATGAGACCTAGAAACAGAGCAGATACACATACAGAGGTCTGATATCTGGAAATAGAGCCAACGTCACAAACTGCATATTCCACCAGTCCAGGTCCACTGCAGAAACCTCTTCTGGGTTTCACCGAAACTTCTTAGGCAGTGTTTCAGCTAGTCCCTAAGTTAACATATACTTGTGCTTTACTCAGTTGCTAACTTTGGATATTTTTTTTTTTTTTTAATTTTTAACTCGATCTGACAGTATTTTAAATTAGAATAGTGGCGACCATCCTGGAGAACCTGAAAACATATTACTCCTGACATAGGAATGTATCCATGCTTTGAGGAGGCCTAGGGCACAAATCTAAGACTGAGAGCTAGCACAGATTTTGTGAACAGAGAGCAAACAGTGTCACAGGATTGGAAAAAAATAGTTCAGTGTAGCAAAAAATGCAGTTTGGGAAGGGTATCTACTGAACATAAAGTAGACTTGTATGCTTATTTATTCTCCCAGTGAAGTCAAAGCCATATTGGCCATTATTTTTTAGACGAAGATTTTTTTTTGTTAAAAAAACAAGAACAAATACAAAGGAAGTATTTACTTCCTTTAAAGATACACATAAGTCTCCTTTCAGTGACTTACAGTTGTGCTATATTGAAACATGTGGACTGCACTCTGACTGTCAAGTGTTGTCCTCAGCATAAACAATTTTGGAAAGCTTTAGCAGCTGTGATTACCTCTTTTTTCCCCCTCTGTATTGTGACTAAATCTCTGTGTAGATGACCTCATGCTATTTCTTCCAGAATCACAGAATCATAGAGTTGTTTGGGTTGGGGGGGACTTAATGGTCATCTAGTTCCAACCCCCCCACCATTGGAAGGGAAAGGGGAACATGTCCCTAGATGGGCTCGATCCACCAACCTTGCCTGTTAACAGCCGGATGTGCTGGCCCATTGCACCACAGAGACTGCCCCCAAGAAACTTTTTCACCAGTCAGTGTAATTTATGGCTGGAACTACGATGACGTTTGGTTGTCTTTGAACCTCTGACTTTCGTTCCTGATTAATGAAAACGTTCCTGGCAAATGCCTTCACTCATGCACTAGTCCAAGAACTTCACCTCCAGCAGCACCATATGAATGTCCCTGGCCGTCTCTCTTAATGATGACTCCATTTCTGAAAACAAACAGAGTAGAATCAGAGTCCTGTTCCAGAAGACCTTTTGTAAGTTTGGTTCTGTTCTGAAGCCACCCAAATATGAACACTGAATATGAAACATAAACCTTCGTGGCATTTTAACCTTAAAATTCCAATAAATTACTTGCAACTTGTTATGGCATTTACTAAGCAAT
Organism: Columba livia; assembly: GCF_036013475.1. NCBI lineage: Eukaryota > Metazoa > Chordata > Aves > Columbiformes > Columbidae > Columba > Columba livia. Next base: position 7,240,306 of record NC_088622.1, read on the forward strand.
ATTTTTTAAAAATTGTCATGCGTACTAAGTAAACAGAAGTTCTGTAGCCCACTGCACTATTAGGGAGCTACTACTGAAGGTCGTGTTGCAGTCCATAAAGGCCAGACTTAAGGATATTAATTCGGGCTTCTTACCTGCATTTTAGCGATTCACTTCTGAATCAGCAAAAGTGTTGCACATAAAGCTACAGGCATTGGATCAGCTGGGTGATCTCATGTACTGACCATTGATCTTTTTGATTCATGGATTTCTTAATGCTTAATCTCTCTAAACGTTTGTCCCTTTACAGAATTGCTAGTGTCTCCAAGATCTTTCCCACCATTATGTTGTATAAGATGTGGGAGGAAGGAAAAGTCACATCTCTTGATGACCCGTTGGAACGTTATGCCCAGAACTTTGTTATAAAGAACCCTCTGGGAAGGCTCAAGGAATCAGAACAGAGATACACAGCAGATGGGCTCATTTTTTTGGAAAAAGGCTCAATGCCACTTAAGCCATCACCTGTTACCTTGCGTAGAATGGCCAGCCAGCTCTCAGGTGAGACAACACTACTACCTTGCCCTCTCTCCATCACTATGCCAGTTGAAAGAGAAAACAAGGAGCACAGTCATGTGTCAGGGTTAAAAAATGTTGCTCTTGAGGACTTTTTCCAGTATGGGCTCTACACCTTTGCACTTTCCAGAGGACAGGCAGGACCCTTTGATCAAAGCTGTCAGCAGCTTCACTGAGTGCTAAAAGGAAACTCTTGTCCAGGCCACCTGCTAGGAAAGGGGGCAAAGCTGCACTGTGGGCAGGGCAATTGTTTTTCCAGTGCAAGGTGAATATATATTTCTGTCAATACAGTTGCATGACCTGAAATCAGGCTCCGGTTCCATAGCAGTTTTTTGTCTTCCAGCCTAGGATGCTCTCATTTTTCTGAGATGTAGGGTTGAGGGTCAAAGTGGCACCAAACCTCTTTGCTTTGAACAGATAGACCTTGATCACTGAGATAAAATTAGCTGTCAGTGTGGTTCCTGATCTGGGATTCCTGAGCTATTAATAGCTTTGTACTTGCTGGCAGAAGACTATTAATCTGCTGCTACCTTCATAATTGGGTAACTCTTACATTAAGTTAAAAGGAGCTCACAGGACTCAGGAGAACTTTAACCTTTCTCAGAAATAAAGCTGGTAATACTTGACTCAGAGATTCCAGAATTTAATGACCAAAGAGACTGTGCTGATATCTTACATGGCATTTTGATTAAACTGGAGCACCTGCACTATTCCAGGTTGGAATAAATGCTCTAAAACTTGGACCTAAGATCAAAACAGCATGTAGGCAAATTGCAGTACCTCAGGACAAGGTACAGCACCACCTGAGGCAACCCCGTATCAAAATAAGAGTTGCCCAAAGAGGAACGATGTAACTGAAATCGAGAAACAGACAAATGACCCAGAGTGGTGGAAGGAAATGGAAAGGAAGACGTGTGCAAACCCTGCCCAGCCCCCCTCCCTGCAGACACAGGCCTTGCTCCAGCCAGCCCGATGATGTCCATAGGGGCACCAAATGTGCTTAGTCCCCTTGACTCTCAGGAGCACCTGGAGCTGGTCTGGATGCTCCTTGCAGGAGCAGCGTGTGCTGGGGCTGCAGCTCCCAGCCCTTCTGCAGTGCCCTGTCACCTTCTGAGGTGTGAGGTTTGCCCTAGAAACACTTGCAGGAAGCATATATCAAGAGTCTAATGTGTCATAATATAATTGCTTGTATTGTGTGGCCATTGCATTGCTTTCATCACTATGCTAGATTTGTGCCCCTCCTTTAGTTCCTTTTAAGTTCCTATGTCTTTTTGTTTGTTTGTTTTTAGAATGTGGCCCAAATTTCCCAGACCACACCAGCAGGGCACACCAGCCGCCTTGGACCTTGACAATTTAGTAGAAGAACACGCACAGTTGCAAAATCCCAGCTTAAAATAAAATCAATGTTGAGGTCACATGTTACATTTCCTGTCTGTCAAAACCCGAAGAGGAATAGGTTCTGCTCAGCTTTGAGATCAAAGCCACTGTGTGATGTATCGTAAAGTGGTTTTCATTTCAATTCTTCCAGTGCAAACTGATCTATAATATATCCTTGTTATCTGGGCTTTTCTACATCACATATTGCAAAAATAACTCCAAAGATTTTTCTTCTCAACACTTGATGGGTACATTGCTAGAGGGAAGTTCCAGCTTGTTAAGACTGTGATTTTCAAAAGTATATGAATCACAATAAGAAATGCTATTGTAAATTATTAACAGCATGCTTGTCACGTCAATTAGCAGCCCACGAAGTATAAATCAACAACTATGAATTTTCTGTTGCGCTCACACATTCTCTGGTTTATCACTTCTAGTGAACCTCAAGAGATACACTGCACTGCGGACATGGTGCTGGTGAGCTCTCCCAGGGGTGCAATATTTCTTTACTGTCATTGTGGCAAGTAGGAAATGAAGGAGCCCATTGTCTACTGGAAAATACTCAGTGCGTCTCTTATCTGGTCATTAAGCTGCACAAATAACTACAGCCCAGAAGCAGAAAAAGTGCTCTTGTTCCAGTTCAAATCCCCAGGTCAGGCCAATTGAGAAAACGTGTTGCTACTATGAAAGAATAGAGACTTATTCAGCTTTGCCATGGTTAAGCACATGCTCACTGAGCAGATGATTGCAAGTCATTTTTCTGTCAGATACCCTTCCTGATTTTCTCCTAAACTCTAAATCAAAGTCAGCTGTAAACTGCAATGAGGATTTCGTACCAGATGTAATCCAAGTTCTGGACTTAGTGAGCCATAGATTCTGTGCACGGAAACTGTGGTATTTTTAAAAGTCCCATCTAAAAGCTTTTAGGAAATCGATGTTCAATGTTGTGGATTTAAAAAGCTAAAAGATCTTCAGTATTTCCACATTCAGAATAAATTTTGCTAAAGCTGGAAAAAAAAAAATAAAAAAAAGCTAAAAATACTTTAGGCCAAGTCTGGAATAGTTCAGGTAGGTTCAAGCTCTCTGTAGTGAGACGCAAAGAACAAAAACCTTTTTAGAGTAACAGTTGCACACCTTTGTAGTCAAGGGAATACAGTCACATGGAAATACAGACAGGGATTTTCCCAACATTTGATATTCCTTTTTCTTCCAAAATACACTTGAGGATGCAGGGGTTTTAAAAATCATTTACCAAGGTATTTTTACTGAAATGTGGCAACCCAGAGTTGGTGCTGGGCTAGGACATACATCACCCAGATTCAGTGGTCCATGGCTTGACTACTGTACCCTACAGGCCAGTGTGAATAGAACCTTGCAGCACATCTGCGACGTGTATAAAGCACATCTGTGCATCATTGTTGTTCCCATCTTGCCATTGAGTCTTGCCTTTTGCTCATTCTTCACTGTTTTGCTGTTGGTTTCTTCTCCCAAACAATAAGTATTAGGACAAGAGGAAATGGCCTCAAGTTGCACCAGGGGAGGTTTAAATTGGATATTAGGAACAATTTCTTCACAGAAAGGGTTGTCAGACATTAGAACAGGTTGCCCAGGGAAGTGGTTGAATCGCCATCTCTGGAGGTGTTTAAAGGATTTATAGATAATGTTCTTAGGGACATGGTTTAGTGACAGTGTGAGTTTAACGGTTGAACTCAATGATCTTGAGGGTCTTTTCCAACCAAAATGATTCTATGATTTGTTTCAAATTGTTGACTTCTCTTTTCCGTGCAACAGGTCTGCCCAGGAGGCTGCGATCTACCAGCCTGCTGTGGAAGGGCAATACACAAGATGCTCTAGCTCTCCTGAAAGATGATGTCTTGGTTGCTGATCCAGGAACTAGGTCAGATATATTCACTTACAACCTTTTGGTCTGAGTTTGTGTTCTTCACTGATCCTAGCCCCATCTGCAGTCTCCATGGCCAATGGGTAAAAGACAGTCATTCCTAAAGAAAACTTCAGCCATCTACTCACAATCCTGTCTTAGTCTAGAAAGAGTGGCTGTTGGAGGTGCCAGGGTTTGGTTTTGTGTTTTTTTTTGGTTTTGTATGTTTGGTTGTTTTTTATTTTGTTTTGTTGTTTGTTTGTGGTTTTGTTGTTGTTGCAGTTTTTTGTTTGTTTGTTTTGGAGGGTTTTTTTGGGGGGTAGATTTTTTTTGTTGTTTTTTGTTTGTTTTTTTAATGGAGAGCAGCTCCATGGAGAGGGATCTGGGGTTCTGGTCGATGGCCAGTTGAACATGAGCCACCAGTGTCCCTGGAGCCAAGAGGGACCCGTGTCCTGGTGCATCCAGCACAGCACGGCCAGCCGGGCAGGGAGGGGATTGTCCCGCTCTGCTCTGGCCTCACCTGCAGCATTCACTGTGTGCAGGGCTGGGGACACGGGATAAAAGGAGATAAAGCTACTGGAGAGTGTCCAGAGGAGGGACGCAAAGTTGGTGCAGGGTTTGGAGGGGAATCCGTGTGAGCAGCGGCTGAAGTCCCTGGGTTTGTTCAGCTGGAGCAGAGCAGACTGAGGACAGAGCTCATGGGCTGCAGGTTCCTCAGCAGGAGCAGGAGGGGCAGGCTGAGCTCTGCTCTGTGACAGTGACAGAGCCCAGGGAACGGCAGGAGATGTGCCAGGGAGGGTCAGTGGGACATGAGGAAAAGGTTCTTCACCCAGAGGTGCTGGACACTGAACAGGCTCCCCAGGGAGGTGTCATGGCCCAACCTGACAGTGTTCCAGAAGAGACTGGACAATGTCCTCAGACACACGGGGTGACCTGTGGGGTGTCCTGTGCAGGGACAGGAGATGGAACCCATGATCCTGGGGGTCCTTCAAACTCGGGACATTCTGGGGTTCTGTGAACCCATGGGCAGGGTTCAGAGCTCACTTGCAGTGTCACCCCTGGGTGAAGCCAACACCAGAGGTGAGGTGACAGATCAGGAGCACAGCTCTGGTGGCAGCAGATGCTTCGTCCGTCCTCACTCCTGCAGACACTCCAAGAGCACCCTAGGATGAAGCTCCAGGACCACGCTCAGCGTGTCACCCACCGCTCTGGGGACACTGGGTGCATCTGGTCTGGGAGCAACCCCAGTCCCAGCTCATGGGGCGATCAGGACACTGCCAGCACCTGCCCAGTTTCACCCCCACACCGTGTCTGGCAGCTCGGCACAGACCCGGACACGCTCATGTGAGCGGGGCAGATGTACCAGACGAGGTGCCACACCCTGGGGTTCTTCCCCAGAGGTGCTGGACACTGAACAGGCTCCCCAAGGAGGTGTCATGGCCCCAACCTGACAGTGTTCAAGGAGAGACTGGACAATGTCCTTAGACACGCTGTGACCTGCGGGGTGTCCTGTGCAGGGACAGGAGCTGGAACCCACGATCCTTGTTGGTCCTTCAAACTTGGGACATTCTATAATTCTGTGATGCTGTGATTTTATAATGTGTACAGAACCTGAGTGAGAAGCCTAGATGAGGCAAATTAAACTGCTAGAGTTAGGTCCAATGAGACTTTCAGAAGTGGAAAGGTATGTTAATTTTATCACTTTAAACCACATAAATTTAGTTTAAAATCATGCTGTGTCTGTAGACATTGTCTCTAAATTGTCTATAAGTTCTGTTAATGTTCATTACCATTTATATAGCCTGTTAAATGTCTATTACACTCAAAATTATGAACTGAATGCTGTGGATAGCTGGTGAGAGAAAGGATTCAGACTAACTGGGAAAAAATTTCTAAGTCTGTAAAATTTTTAGGGAATAGAATTACATTCTGAAATAATTTGCCTATGTTTGCTGAGGATTCACCATGACTTGAAGTCTGCAAGCTTAAAAACTTTTAGAAAACTCCATGGTTTGATCATGGCAACCTTGTATTAGTTCAATCCAATGTCATGTAGGTTATCATAGATGTTCCTTAAAGGATTTTAAGACTTGAATACCATCACCTTCTTTGGTATTTATGTTAAGCTAATCATTAAGATACATACAGACATACAAGATAGTATCTCAATCCCTTATTGTTTGACATGTTGATAGTTTTAACTCTGTCTCCCTGTTTCTGGATATGCTTCACAACATTCTTCTTAAAGAAATTTCCCATTCATTGATATAAAAATTTTAACATATTTTTCTGGGTATGTTGAACTTCAACTCCTTTTCAGGTATAAAATTTTAGATCCAGAATGTATTTATTGTTGCGGTAGAAATATATATACTCATCATGCTTTTATCCAGCTGGATGAGCTGGTAATGGTTGAAGTTTTTGAAAAAAGTTGCCCATTCAGGTATTTGTGTCGTTAAACTTCACTCGAGTGTAAAAACTTGGATCACTTTATGGATATTAAAGACTCAAGCACTCAGGTGTCTTTAATGACTAAACATTGCTGGATGCTGCTTTGTATATGGATATATTATTTGTTGCACAATTATAAACAGTAAGTCAGGATATACAAATATATAGGATTTTGCATAAAGTTTGGTGTTTTTTTAGTTTTCCATCTCCAGCTCTCTTTCTGTACATAGTGGTTAAATAGCTCTGCCTATGTTCCTGCAAGAAATATATCCTTCTTGACTTAACAACAAATCAAAGCAACAACACACAGATTTTCTGTCCCTCCTTCATCTCTCCTCTCTCTTTAGCATGTCATCTAATAAAAGGACAAATTTATTCCAGAAAAGAGAGACCTAACCATTGTTATTGCATAGTCACACCCACACTGCACCACTGAGTGATCCAGATGTATTTCTCTTTCTTTTCAGATGCCACTACAGCAATTTGGCCTTCTCACTGATGGCACACGTGCTAGCCGACCACGCAGCTGAGGGGCAATACCAGCGCTGGATCTCAGAGAACATTCTAGACCGCTTGGGCATGGAGGACACGGGCTTTGACATCACACCACCGATCCGCTCCCAGATGGCCGTGGGTTTCTACGGCAGCCAGCAGCCGGCTCCTCTCTATGACCTTGGCTGGTACAGGCCTTCCGGCCAGATGTACTCCACAGCTGCCGACCTTGCCAAGCTGGCAATGGTCTTCTTAGGCACCTACCACCGTCGTCTCCTAGAGCCTGACACAGTGAAGACGATGCTGACCCCTCTGTTTAAGTGCTCCACTGAATACTTTGCTAACAAGACTGGTACACCCTGGGAGATTAATGAGCAATCAGGATATGATGTCATTAGGAAGGACGGAGACCTTGACGGTTATTCAGCTACCTTTTCCCTTATCCCCAAGCTCCGCCTGAGCTTCATTGTACTGATGGCAGGGCCCAGGCCCCAGGGTGGAGATATTGTGACTCAGACATATGAGTATCTCATTCCTGCCATGGAGACAGCATTCAGAGAGGCAGAGAAAAGCTTGGTTCCTGCTCCAAGTCCAGGCCCTTATGTTGGCTACTATACCTATTCCAACCTGACCTTTTATGAGATTAAAGTTGGACCTGGTGGTGTGCTGGTCATGCAGCAGTTTGGGCCTCATGTGGAAGAGCTGATTCCTGAAAAGTACCGGACAATCAAGCTCAACCACCTGGAAGATCGTGTTTTCCAAGTTGTTTTTGACAAGGAGTTCCCATGTGTTCTTCACCTGGGCTCTGCTTCCATCTCATTGGAGACCCAAAATGGTCAGCTCTTTAACTTTTACCCATTCGATCGCAAGGGTTTGTCTCCTGGCTTTGATGCACCGGGGCTGAACACATACAATGTGGTGCGTGTACTTCGCAAACCTATATTCTATAGCTAAATATCCTCTCTGCTCTTCTCTCCACTTCTGGGAGGTGGCTCCAAATCTGTGTCTTACCAGACTCTCCTGTCTTTGTGACTTTATTTAAAAGGGAAAGATGGTGGCAGATGACTCTTTTGCCCAAAAAATATATCATATCCCTCTCCTAAAATTACTTCAATGGTTTGCGATCCCTGGCAGTGTGCGAAAGGCCAGCTAGCAACTGGATATACCTGTGGAAAGAAGAGGTGGGAATGTGCTGGATGCATGGTGTTTGGATGCCATAAAAAAGCCCCAGCACTTAAGTTGCCACATTTACATTTTATGTTTGATAACCATTCTCGTTATTGACAGTTATCATCAAAGGGCTGAGAGTTTCTTCAGGAGCCAACCTACCATGAACAAGATTCCTCACCTGGATTTGCCAAAAGTATTATGTGCTAGAAAATGGCATCAACCTGATATCAGGCCCTACCATACCTGGGAAGTGAAGGTCAATTTCTTTCCTGCATCACAACAAGAAAACTGTAAAAAGTGCAAACAGCAATGTGGTTATGTCTTGGTTCCATGGATTTCTGCAAAAGCAGTGGTCACACAAAGAATATTGTAGCACTTAAGTAGACAAACCAAAGCTTACTCCTCGAGCAGGGCCATATGAACATATACTGGTATATTCCAGCTGGACAGTTTGTGACTGTCTTAGTATATAGGCAAGTGTGTGACGGTGGCTTTTAAGTACAGGAATGCATGGGAATCTTTATGTGTGTTTTGGTCAGGGTATCTGTATGGATATGTGCCCACTGTGTTTATGCAGGTGTGAGGGAGGATGCCAAGGGAAAGTGCATTAGCCTGGGAGCACTGCCTTTAGGACAGGTAGACCTGCAAGTGATCCATAACGCCACTGGTGCATTTTCTTCTCCCTTCTTGTGCCCACTCAATGCCAAGGCAGGCAGGACAGACGATATGTCATTAATAGTCATTTCATTGTGGTGGGGGCAGTGTCAGGCACGAGTGCAAGACAGGGCAAGTGCTACTGACTGAGTAGTCTTGGCTCTTGCAACGCTCCTTCAAGTTTAAGAGAGTATTGTGACTGCAGCCCCAAATAGAGCCTAAAATCAAAGCAAGCAGAGGGTTAGGGCAAGACAACTCTTACTTTAAAATGAATAGCCTATCTGCAGAGTATGGCAATGGCTGTACAGCAAGGGAATCATGAAGGAAGTGCAAAAGGGCAGGCATACTAGCACATAGATCCTTCAAAGTGCGTGTCCTCCCATACCATAACTGGTATGAGGTTGGATCCTCTTGCAGAGTGACCTCCTGCTGCTGCTTGTCCACGCAGAGTCTAGAAAGTGGGCAAGTCTCAAAGAGGATGAGAAGATACATCTCCCTGCCTCTCTTCTCTCTTGTTGTCTTTCACTGTTTTCACTCTGTGTGTTCTTCAGCTTCTGTTTTGGGTAGAGAGACCTTCTCTGAAGGCCTAGAAATAGTGGTTCCCCGTCTTTTTTTTCAGGTAATTTCAGTTCCCTGGTAAACATATGAAACAATGTAAACCTTGTCTTACAGGCAATCACGGTTGCTGCTGTGTTGGTTTCTTCTGGACATTGTAGCTGATTACATTCTGTACCTTGTACAACCTCATATGTTCAAATATTTAATTTGGGCTATAGCAACAGCAATAAATTCTATGCAAATTTTTACTGCTGTCATGTGTCACCATGACCAGAGGTATGTGTGCAGGCAGGTACGTTGCACTATGGCTGATCAGTAGATGTGCCTACACTGTCATGGCACACCTGACACAACAGTGCTCTCCAGGCTATGTCTGACTGGAAGATATTTGAGCCGTGTAACCCTGGCCTTTTTGAGTGAGAGTGCAAGACAGGGCAACTGAGTGCCAGGTAGAGTCCGTTCTTCCTTTGGAACAGAAGAGGTGACTGTTTACCCATCAGTTACTTTTAAAAGCTTTCAAGAAAAATTAGGAATTATATCCCAAGTCACTCACAGGTCAAGATGAAACACCATACTGTCTCCTGTCTGATGGAGAGGTTAAGATGTTTTACTTTTCTATTAGTAATGCAGACAATAATGAGTCTTTCCTTTTCTAATGAGTCACCCTCAAATCTGTACAGTGACATGTTTTGGTGCTCTTGTTCATTCCTGTAACACCACAGTACAGCTCTTCGCTGTTCATAGGATGAACACACACCTGCAGTAAAGCTCATCTCATCAAACCTTGGGTCACACTGGGAAGGCGACCAAGAGCTTCCTACACTGCCCCTTCATGTGGGCGGGAGAGCACCTTTACCTGGTATGAAGAGGAGAAAGGAGACCTTGGGACATCTGTACAGAGGATTTGGGAGAGGTTGTATGTGGCAGGCATGAGAAGATGGAGTCTTGGAGGACCCCAGTCATCCACAGAGAGCAGAGTCACAGTGCTGAGTCAATGCTACAAACACAAATATCCAATTTCTTTCCATCACTTCATGGCAAACAGTATCCTAAGAGGAGAACCAGCTTCTGTGACCTGATGTGACCTGACTCATGTTAGCAGGTGTTCTATGCCAGCTTTAACAGTTCTTCATAAACTTTCAATTTAATAGAGAATCTAAGTTAGCATTCTGAGTGATTTTTAGGATTTTGTGAATGCTTGTTGCTGAATTTAAAAATATCCCAATGTCACTTGATCTGTGTCAGAGACTGGGTCCAACAACAGGTAGAGCAAACGTAAAAATCTACCCATCTGCCCCTGCTTCACAGAAATGTGTGTTTTAAAAGGTGACTAGATATGTCTACAGCAGTCTATAAATCAGTGTGCTTAGAAATGTTTTTATAATTACTCATCAGATTGCCAAACAAGTAGAATATGCTTCATTACCACTCACAGCATCAAAAAGAGACAAGAACAAAACTTTTTCATTGGTTCAGGAGACCAAACTCTGCTCTAAGGAGAACTGGTGAAACCATGTAATGTTGTAGCAGTGTCCCTGAAAACTGTATTTAGTCTCCAAGTTTAAAGGCTCTGGACCACAAAGAATGAGCTCAATATGGCAAAATACAAACAGCTACATCTGAGCTAGCCCATTTAAACTCCTTTCTACTCAGTGAGATTTAATAATTCTAGGCAATAGAGTTGATTCATCTCATCTTAAAGCACATATCTATAATAAGTTTATGAATTACACTCCATGAATCTCCAGCCTCCAGCTGGTTGAGATGGACCCAGTCCTCGCTGTCACAAGCAACTCTTCAGTTAGAAGCCAACACTTTCATAAGATGCCTACCAGGTAAGGTCAAGTTCTCAACTTGCTACATCAACATTGCCCCAAAGACCTGAATTTCACTGATTAGTAAGCCCAAAGCAGAACGTGGTGATGTTTGCTGTGATCTCATGCTAAGACAACATCAGTTAAGACAACTTCTTCTCTTTTAGAACTCCACCACCAGGAATATTAGCTCAAGTGAGGATGATATCAAGCTTCAAGCTGCAACCTACATTTTGAAAACTGCAGTTTATCCCTATGTGTTTCATTTCTTCATACTTATACTTCTTCTGAACCAGAGAAATGTGGCCTAGTTATTTACTGAACAGCATTTTTGCAGAGCTTTTCTGTTTCAATGGGAGTAAGATGATGTGTCTGTCTGCCTGATTATGCTGAAATGCTGTGTCATGTCCTGAGGCCCATGTACAAATTATGTATCTTACAGCTAAAGCCAGGAGAGGTTCTAAAACTCTTGTTCTCTGCCTGGGTGACTCTCCATCAGCATCTCTCTGCAACTTAATTTCTGCACTGAGGTGCCAATAGCACGGTTTTCCTTTGAAACAAAGTGGGCTTTATTTCATTACAGCAATGAGTCCAAGGAGCCTGAATGCAATTGTCTCAGATCAGTTCCCTGTTCACAAAGAATGACATTTTTTCCTGTCCTGGTCAGTGTTGGACCCCTGTAGCCAGGCGAATAGATCTCTACCAGACAGAACCTGAAGGATCATCTGTAGAGAAAGAGACCAGAAAGTCCCTAGCTCACGCGGTTTGGTTTCTCACCCAGTGACCACACAACATGTCCGATATGGGACTAAACAACTTACTCAACTTTACAGCTGTTTGCTCATTTCCCTCAGCTTTCTGTCAGATTTCTCACTTCTTTTCAGACTCAGTGTAGTTGCTTCAGCTTCTGTTCACAACTGCCATCTCTGCACACAGGAATGAGTTTTCTCCCATTCTCTTTTGCAGCTGTCTCATTTATTCCCAGTGCTCACTTCTCAAGATAGTGTGTCTTCTGGTTACTCCAGCACACAGAGTAATCACCTTCCATCCCTTTCTTCTCAAAGCCTAAAGTGGACCATGTCCCCCAAGCTCAATATCCACACATTGTCCTGGAAAGCACTTTATTTTCTTAACTTGCTGGACTCTGGCACACCAAGTCGATCCCCTCATAGCTAACAAGCAGACATAATTTTAATGGTAAAGGTAGAATTATTGTACGGTGCTGGCATTGCCAGGCTGAAACACAGTAATATTGCAGTCTCTAGCATTAGCCACACTGAAAAAGGATTAAAATATATATATATAAAGGACCTTTCATGCCCCCTGACCCCCCCAAAATTTCACTTTCCTAGTTGGACAGGAAAATTCAAAGCCCTTTGTCAGTCATATAAACAGGAATTGCAAAAATGCAACAATAGTTTAAGAATATGATGCAGTCACCAGCCAACACTGAATTGGTGTGCTCAACCTGCTATTAAGAGTTTAATTATTGACCAGTGTCACTCGGGAAACTCACAGACCTGCATCCTGACAGCCTGCAAGCTCCCGTTTTCTCATCCCACTGGAAGCCCACTGCATACCTAAAGCCACCTATCTGCAGAGCATTTGGCCACGGAGACCTCTGGTCATTCATTCCAAATCAAAACACAAAGATCAATATGAGAGAAAGACTTACATATCAGGACAGTCTTCCTTCTTGTTGCTCTCATCAAACAGTTTTTCTAGGCTTTCGGAAGGAAATTGGATGGAGGTTGCAAGTCTGGACTGACCAGTGTCATGCAGCCCCTCACAGAGATATCTCACATCCTCCCCTTTCCTTCAGTTCTCAGCTTGGTGGTCCTTGGAGTGGTCCATCTCTCCTGATTTCTGCACTTCTCCCTCATTCCCATGCTGTCCTTATCACAGGTTCTGCATTGCATAGTGCCACACCAGTAAAGCAGGAGAGGAACAGGGAGGGGTATGCCTTCATCCTACCCATTTGTGGTCTGGTAATAATTGCTCTCAGGCAGATGCCAAGCCTCCCTTGGTAGCCATTCCTTTTTCAGAACCCAATTATCAGACTCATGGTTTAATGCCAATTCTTTCTGGAAGCTGCTCTGTCTACTTTCATTTAGCTCACAATTTATTCCTCTAAGGACTGATATTTCTGCTAGAAATGGTCAAGCACATTTCTTTTAATTTCTGTTCCACCTGAGCACCATGGATTAGATGGCCTGATGCAATTGCATCCTGCTAATAAAATGTTGTGGAAAAACATGAGAAGAGAGAAGGCAGCAGGAAGATGAAATGAGCAAAAGGAGGAGCTGAATGTAAAGTGATTCTGAGATGCTGTTTGGAATAAAAATGTCCAGTCATAATTTCCAATTTCATTTAGATAATTATTGAATATATTGATGAAGATATAACAAAACCAGTTACTTAAACAGGAAACCTGAAAGTTAGGAGCAGTGTGCTTCCAAAAAGGCAATTGAAATACATTACACTCTGCATTCACCTAAACTGTAGGTGAAACGATCTCTTGCTGACAACAGTAGGCCAATTCCAGAATGAAAAATGAGATGCATAAGAAAGAGTCCCTAAGCTGCGACACCTCCTTACAATATCTGGTAAACTCTTCACTGCGGTAGTGTGCAATGCAGATTCTGCTATGCCAGCATGTTCGAGTGCAGTTGTTTTGGGTTCAGTCTCATCATCCCTGCAGGTCTGCTGACATTGTCCTTATTGTAAGAGACAAACTCTCTCAGGGGTGTTATTCTGGTTCCCCCACCTGCCATTGCACTTCTGTTCCCTTTCCTGGTGAATGTGCAGAAAAGCCTTTTGTCACATAATTTAACACTGTCCATGTGTATATATGATCTCTGATGCATGCCAGGAAAGTTGGGACAAATCAGGACAAAAAATGGCACACTGTCTCTGGATCATCTTGCAGATTGAGGAGGATTACTAGCTGGGGGCATGGGGCACATTATAAGACATACGGGAAGAGCATTTGAGGATTGTGCAAGACTTATTATGGAATATTTAGGGGAGGTGGGGAAAAGAAGGAATCAAGGGGCTTTGGAGAGGTACAAACATAGGAAAATAAAGGGCTAAGGGAATAAAAAGAGCCTTCAGTTTCCCTTTCCCTCATTGAATCTGGAAGATGTCAGCCCACAGTCTGGCCCTATCCCAGTGTCGTCTCATGCCACAGAAACTCCTGTATCTATGCTTAGCGGTCTCCTGACTGATCTGTATGAGTCAAGAGGGGCCAAACTTCACTGGGGTAACGGTCACTTTTTTCTATGGCAATGCATCCAGAAGGAGGAGATACCCACAAAGAAGTGTGTGTATAGTCTCTCGGATGTCACCCAGGATGTCAGGCTTCCTAGAGTTTTGTAGCCCACATTGGCTGATGAATATATGGAGAGTAATTTAATTCTTTCAGGAATCAGTGGTTTCAGTAACAGAACTATTATCCTCATCTCTTTCTTGCATACGCTTGAAGGGAGGAAGCACAGGTAACATGCTACTGTCCTGACACCCTTGCTTCTAAGATAAAGAGTGAGGTCCTTGAAAGATGTTTGGGGATTTCTTGAGCGTGATCCTTTGAAGTTGAAGCTGTGGTGCTCCTGGCAGCAATCAAGAGTTTATCTGCTATGTGAGTTCAAAGCTAAGCAGATCATGAGCATGTTCATGAAGTGCACATGACACCACTGAAGTTGAAAGAGATTGAACACGTGTGGCGGAGATTCACAGGCTTCAGCAGTAGCTAGGGCATCACAGCATGCTCCTGACGACATGCAGCTTGGATTCAAGCTGTCACTCCAATGGCCTGGAACGTGATCAGTATGGCAGTAAGCCAGTTCACACTACATATCCTGGAAACCACCCAGAGCTCCCTGGTTCATAAATCAAATGCTCAAGATAGTCATAGGTACAATCACCAATTACCTCTCCACACAATGTCAAGACACATGAGACAATTTTTTTTAATGTAACTAGAGTCATTACGTGCTGATGTGTTGGTTTTACGCTATGTACCATCTGCAAGAATGTCCTCTGGAACCCACTCTGAACAGTCAAAGCAATGCTTAAAATTAACATACTGGCAGCAGCTTTTTTTTCATCTAATTAAAATTGTATCACTGAGTTTTGCACCAATAGAGGAAAAGGGATTGTTAAAGGAAGTAGAAAGGATAAGGACAGACAAATATTTGTACACAAAGCTAAGAAAAGATACGGAAGAAAGAGACAGCAGTGAAAGCAGATGTTAGAGAAGCAGTGTGGAGCATCTCCCGTGTGAGGAAAGGCTGAGGGAGCTGGGGCTCTTTATCTTGGAGGAGACTGAGGGGTGACCTCAGTAATGTTTATAAATATGTAAACGGTGAGTGTCAGGAGGATAAAGCCAGGCTCTTCTGGGTGACATGCAATGGTAAGAAAAGGGGCAATGGGTACAAAGTGGAACACAGGAGGTTCCACTTAAATATGAGAAGAAACTTCTTCACAGTGAGGGTGGCAGAGCCTGGCCCAGGCTGCCCAGGGGGGTTGTGGAGTCTCCTTCTGTGCAGACATTCCAACCCGCCTGGACACCTTCCTGTGTAACCTCATCTGGGTGTTCCTGCTCCATGGGGGGATTGCACTGGATGAGCTTTCCAGGGCCCTTCAACCCATGACATTCTGGGATTCTGTGATCATCTAGAGAGACAAAGCGTTGCTTTTGTCACAGCAGTTGAAGACTCTGGGATGTGAAGTTGCCCCACCAGAGAATAGTAGGGTGATCTTACACCACCTAGCAACGCAGGGTTGATATCTACAGAGAATTCATGCATACAGAGAAGACCTGCCTTTCTGCTATCCACAGTTGTCTGCATCTTCTCCCTGAAAAATTGCTTCCCGTTTCACTTACTAGGAGGAAACACTCATAACTTCATAATGCTCCAGTTTAGCCTTCACTGATTATTTTGAAATCTTTGCCTATAAGCACGGAAGTGTTACATCAGGGAATCTGTTGTGCCCAGTAAGATCTATTTTTACAAAGACCTTTTCCAAACAAATTACACAACTCAGGATCCCAGGAAACTAATAAGTAAATTAAAAGCCAGTGCACAATCGACAATTCAGCTTTAAAAAAATACAAATCCTAACAAATGAATCAGAATAGGCCCCATTCCAATCAATAAAGGAATATTAGTGGAAGCAGTATGGCTCTTGTAAAGCGTTGAAATGTCTAGAAATCACAGAACCATTCCAGTTGGAAAAGACTCAAGATTGAGTCCAACTATAACCTAACTCTGTCACTAAACCATGTCCCTAAGAACCTCACCTGTGCACCTTTTAAACACCTCCAGGGATGGTTACTCAACCAGTTCTTGGGCAGCCTGTTAGAGTGCTTCACAACCCTTTCCAGGAATAATTTTTTCCTAATATGCAATCTGAACCTTGCCTGGTGCACCCTGAGGCCATTTCCTCTTGTCCTATCACTTGCTGCCTGGGAGAAGAGACAAACACCCTCCACGCTACAACCTCCTTTCAGGTAGTTGTAGACAGAGATAAGGTCTCCCTTCAGGCTCCTGTTCTCAAGGCTAAACAGCCCCACTTCTCTCAACTGCTCTTCATAAGTCTTGTGCTCCAGTCCCTCAGCAGCTTTGTCGTCTCCTCTGTACTCTCTATAGTACCTCAATGATGAGGGACCTAAAACTGAACACAATATTCAAAGTGGGACCTCACCGGTGCTGGGGACAGTGGAATGATCACTTCTCTAGTCCTGCTGACAACACTATTCTTGATGCACACCAGGGTTCTGGTGGCCTTTTTGGCCACCCGGGTACATCCTGGCTCATATTCAGCTGGCTGTTAATCGACACCCCCAAATCCTTTTTCCTCTGGGCAGCTTTCCAGCCTCTCTTCCCTGAGTCTGTAGCGTTCATGGGGTTGTTATGACCCAAGTGCAGAACCCAGAACTTGGCCTTGTTAAAACTCATACAATTCACCTTGGCCCAATGATCAAGCCGGTTCAGATCCTTCTACCTTCCTACCCTCCAGCAGATCAACACTCCCACCCAATTCAGTGTCATCTGCAAACTTACTGAAGGTGCACTCAACGCCCTCATCCACATCATTGAATCACAGATCATCACAGAACTGGCCCCAATACTGAGCCCTGTGGGACACCACTAGTGACCAGCCAACAAATGGATTTGGATCCATTCACCAAAACTCTTTGGGCCCAGACATCCAGCCAGTTTTTTATAGAGCAAAGACCCATCCATGCCATGAACTGCAGCTTCTCCAGGAGAGTGCTGTGGGATAGTGTCAAAGGCTTTACTGAAGTCTAAGTACACAACATTCATATCCTTTCCCTCATCTACTAGGTGTGTCACCTTGTCATAGAAGATCAGGTTGCTCAAGCAGGACCTGCCGTTCATAAACCCATACTGACTGGGCATGATCACTTGGCTGTCTTGTATGTGCCATGTGATGGCACTCAGCATGATCTGCTCCATGACCTTCCCTGGCACTGAGGTCAGACTGAAAGGTCTGTAATTCCCCAGATCCTCCTTACAGTCCTTCTTGTAGATGGGTGTCATATTAGCCAACTTCCAGTTATCTGGGAGCTCCCCAGTTAGCCAGGATTGCTGGTAGATAATGGGAAGTGGCTTAGTGATCACCTCTGCCAGCTCCCTCAGCACCCTTGGGTGTATCCCATCTGGCCCCATAGACTTGAGGGTGTAGCAGGTCACCGACCATTTCCTCTTGGATTATTGGGGCTTCATTCTGCTCCCCATCCCTGTCTTCTGGCTCAGGGGGCTGGGTACCTGGAGCACAACTGGTCTGACTATTAAAGACTGAGGCAAAAGAAGGCATTTAGTACCTCAGTCTTTCCCTCATCTTCTGTTGCTATGTGTTCCCCCACATCCACCACAGGATCCTTAGCTCTCCTTTAGTTGCTGATCAACTTATAGAAACATTTTGTGTTGCCTTTTACAGCAGTAGCTAGGCTCAGCTCTAGTTGGGCTTTGGCCCTTCTAATTTTCTCTCTGCATAACCTCACAGAATTCATCTTGAGTAGCCTGCCCCTTCTTCCAAAGATTATGTATTCTCCTTTTATTCCTAAGTTCCAGCTGCAGCTCTCTATTCATCCAGACCAGCTTTCTGCTGTGTAAAAATGTCCAGCCAGCTTAACACAAGCACTGCTGCTTTGCCTTCACTGAAGAACATCAGATGGTTTCTGAAAGGGACCATAGA
The DNA here is from genome assembly GCF_036013475.1 of Columba livia. NCBI lineage: Eukaryota > Metazoa > Chordata > Aves > Columbiformes > Columbidae > Columba > Columba livia. Next base: position 7,258,477 of record NC_088622.1, read on the forward strand.
CCTCCTATATATTTTCTTTCAAAGAAATAGCAAACTCATTCCTGTAAGCAAGGCTGTAAGCATTAATTATGTCCAGTGCAGAGCAGCTGGGTTCTTGTGTGAAAAGAGAACAAGGCCACAAGGTAGGCCATGGATTCAGCCTCCTGCTCAGAGTTGAAGGGCACTTGGGTCAAGTCTCTCAGGTGAATAGGGCCATCACTTCTCAGCAGCTGACCAAGACCTTTCTAATTCATTGTTCTACCAGGTATCTTCCCTGGCTTCTTCCTAGCTGCTCAGGAAGACCATGAGATGCTGAAAAGCTGGAGAATTCACTGGAGGGTGGCCAGAATTACCATGCCTGGATCACAGGAATGATAAGGAGAGATGGTGGGATCTGAGCTGGGTAAGTCAGATGAAGAGAGTGCTGAAGGACTGATTTACTAGCAGTTATGGCTACTTGGAGGACAATTATGAAAAGGACAGATGAAAACTGAGTGTTATCAGATAGTACCACAAGGGGCAATAGCCACAAAATTTACCTTGGAAGGTTCAGGGTGGCTTTTAGGAAAATATTTCTTCCCAAATGTTTATGCAGCCCTTGGACAGGTGAAGTATTTCTACTCTTTGAGGTCTACTATTCCAGATTTGGATTGACAAAGCCTCAGTCACCATGATCTAGCTGAGGGAACTCTCCTCTGCTCAGAGTGGGATGCTTATCATCCACAGAAGTTTATGTCATCTCAGTAGTCAGGTCAGATGAACTCAACTTAGAATTGAAAGAAACAGTAGGAGCAGTTCTAAAACATTGAAACTTGAACTTTTGTGACAAATGTGGATGTGGTACAGGTAGATAAGGACTTTGATTCTCTTCTCAGCTCTTCCACTAATCTGTTTTTTGGCTTTGGAGAGTTGATTCAAACTACGTATTTATTTCTGTGGAGGCTCATGGAATACATCTGAACAACTCTAGTAATCTCACAGCAATATGAAAAATTACTGGTTGATACCCATTTTAGTACACAGCACTTTGGCAATTCTCAGGACACAATCTCACAAACCTTCCTGGAATTAGAACAAACACTGCCCATGTGTTTTCCTTTCTGCAAGTCGGGTTCAGCCTCTTTACTTAAAAAAATGTCAGATACATCTGGGGTGAGTGGTTGGAGGCCTTCCAGTTGTTCTTGGCTGAAGATCGAGCTCCATATTTCAGTCAGTGTTGATGGAGATCTCACTATGCTCATGTCTTACACTGGGAATCAAGGTCAACAGTGCAGGCTGGAACACGAAGCTGCTGCAGAAAGGAGAGTTTTCTCTTGACACTGCAGGAAAACAGTTTCTTCCCTAATAGACAGGTTTATGCTTTGTCAGGTGTCTGCTTCCCCATTCTTTTCTCTTTGCAATTCATGTGCTTATGTGAAATGCCAGTCCGGCATTAACCAGGATGGAACTGCACTGGGCTTTATGGCAGTATTGTCGGATTTATTAGATGAATTCTAAACAAAAGAGTTTAATAATAAACAATTTATTTTTATTGTATTGGAAGCAATTTACTAGGCTTTGTTTCTATTATTCATTTTGGATATTGAATAAATTTTGACATTTCTGGCAAAGGCAGACATTTCCCTAAAATTTCTTAATTGAAAAATGAACAGGCAAAATACAGGATTCCTGAATAACAGAACACATTTCTTATCACTCCCTGTACTTGAAGTAGTGGCAAAGTAATTCCTACAGTTCAGATTTCTGGCAAAGTGGCTGTTAGTCACTGTAAATACAGCAGTGTTGTGGGTTAATTACCCAGTTCAGGGCATCTTGCTTTTGGAACTGCATCCACAATCATAGTAGGTACACCTTCATCTGTCAGTTATTTTTCATAGAGAATTCTTTTTACTGTTTTGACTCATGTCTTTCTAAAGATCCATAACTCAATTTAGCACGTAGGAAGGTATCCACAAGCCGGTTCACCTTTCACACAACACATCTCCGGATTCTGCTGGCCCGCGTGGGTCGCTGCCCACAGCACCTCATGGTCAGGTTGGAGGTGCTGTGAGAGAGAAGTGAAGCAGAGTAGGAGTAGGAGAACGGAAGAACTGTGTGTGCTCTCTGTGGAACCCCAAACAAGTTAGGGGGGGGTTGTTTTATTGTGAAAAGTTCTTTGACTGTATGTCTGGCAAGGTTCAATTTTTGTGGATTTCACATGCAAAAAAAATCCCATGGAAGGTTTTACAGTAAAGTCTTTCTTATCTATGTGTAACAATAGGAATTCATGTGCCACCTGTGCTGATTTTTTGGCAATATTTGAAATGAGCAGGTACTGCGGAAACAAAGTCACATCTACTAAAACAGGAAGAGATTTCAGTCATTGCTTAAAGATATAGTTTTCTTTTTTTGTTGTTGGTTAGGATGTATTTTGCTAATGCTTATTTTATTTGAACAACTGGGAAGCAATGGCCCTTATATTTTGTTTGAAAGCTGAGAACAAATGAAGTTTCTTCCTACACTGGAAGACACTGTAGTAAATATATTTTTAAAAATATTTTGTATGTGGAGGTAAATTCATATAAAAACTTGTAAATTCATGCAAATAGATTAATGTAAATTGCCTATTAAGGTGTTTGGGTTTTGTGGGTTTTGTTTGTTTGTTTTTAATGAATATGATATAAGCTGTTTGCTGCTGCTTACATCACGCACTAGAGAGATAATACAGCAGCACATAATGGCTGGAATTCCCAGAAATTTCCACTTCTGATTTCTCTCCTGGTCTCACTATCACAATTTCGGACATCCTTGTAAACACATTACGGGAATTACTGCTTAGGCTGCAGGTACATGAGAAAAGAGGTGTTATCTCCAGGCTTGATCCCTGTCATGGAGGCACCCCAAAAGTCAATTTTAGGTGGACAATAAGTTCCAAAACAGACTTTATTCTAGCTGGAAAAGTGTAGTCAATAAACTGGCTAGAAACAGAGTCTATACAATCATTTAGCACTCCGAAAACATAAAATACAGGTTTGTATACCGGTTGAGGAGATTATTGGGGTACCACAACATAAGAATAATGAGGATCGACAACGTGCACACATTCACTCACAAGAAACAAAGCCAGAGGCCTCTCACTCAAGGGTACCCAGAAGAAACAATCACTTGCCTGGGTTAGGCGAGGGCTCACACTCACCTGGGTTAGGTGAGGGCTCACTCAAGGATATATCCAGTAAATAACCACTCAGCACAGGAGGAGGTGAGGTGCTCTCAGTTCCGGGAAGTCTCCTTAGACGGTGTCACAGTCTAAGGGGAGAGCTCCAGTTCAGAGACCCACTGCTCTGAGAAGACCACTCCAAGAGGGTCTTCGGGGACCCCCTTTTACAGCCTGGTCAGATCTGGCTGTGGGCATTACAATATGGTCCAGAAGCTCCTCAGCTTCTCTGGGCACCTCCTTTGTTAAGGATCCTGTCAATCGACTGAGGGTCCCACCCCTCCTGCCCTCCCAGGTTGGGGGAGAAGGTGACTGCCAGCACCATCCTAGGTGGGCACAGGCACAGTGGGGCACAAAAGGTGCTAAAGAGCCAACAACTGTTCTATTGAAGGGTCTATCTCATCTGGGGGTGATGGGCAACTGCCACAATCCCTCCTGTCTTTATGCACAAATGGGCAAGTAAGTGGAACTTAGTCCTTACTATGGCATGCTGGGCTACACATGCTGTGGGCTATGGACCCTCTGTTGTGTCCCACACTCCCATATCCAGCCCCATTGTATGCTTTAGGTGTGCAAGAAGTTGTTCTATTGTGGTCTTCCCTCATCTGGTGTTCTGGCCAGGGAACCAGCAGAATATGGTGCTCTCCCTACCTGTGATAGAAACCAAAACAACATAGAAAGCACTGCTTAGTGGGTTTAGGAGCTTTTCACCCGATACGAAAACTGAAAATTCACTGAGAAAAAGAGACACTTAGACCTTAAAAGAAGTTAGAGAATTTGGGTTCCCATTTCAGGCTCATCTTTTTGCCTCAGGAAAATGATCCTTGTGGAAAGAGGGAGAAATCCTTGCACAACCAACATCTTCAGAGGTATCCAAGTCAGCATCACTCCATCTCTGCTGAGGAGACTTTACTAGTGTGAAAAGGTAAGGTCTAGAAATCTTTGTCAGAACATGAGTCTGTGTCAAAGAAATTCCCAACTCCATAAACTTCAGCCATAAACCTCAAGGTCAGGGGAGGATGAAAAGGGTATAAAACATACACTCTTAACTGTTAATCTGGCTGGAGGCCATGAAGAAAAGCTTCTTTGAGATGAAGCAAAGGTGCATGTCTCAAGGGATCAATGAAGAAATGTTGGTGTCAGACACAAGGAGCCTGGAGATTTCCAGAGATATTTCCTTTTTCCCAGGCAACTTGAATAGACAGTAAAACTGATCCCAACTGAAAAGCCTTGGAAGATTTGTATGATGCTATACTTTGCAAGCAAAGACTGGTAACTCAGGGAGTGGCCTGTTGTGGTTTAGAGGAGACCTGTGGGCTAACTGCTTTGCATAGAAGTGGCTTAAACACATATATGGACATTTACATATCTTCCCTTGCCTACTGTTACTTGTTTTTGTAGTGGAACCCTACATTACCTTAACATTTTACCCACTAGTTTTTTAATACAACATTTCTCATTTCTCCCAACTGAAAAATTGAGTTAGCCATGTGTCTTTTGTGTCTGGCAGAGAGGCTGGTGAGGTTTGGCACAGGGATTTGTGGGATTATATTCGCTGAACTTGTGAGAATACTTGACAAAGATTTGGAGGTATCAGTGATGCTGGTATACCTGATGCATTTTTCGATGTGTGCAGTGACCCACCTTAGCCCAGCTTTGCTCTGAACTGATGCTCGTCAGGATATGAAAGCCCCAGTGGTCTATGGTTTGTAGGAAACAATTACCTTGCCAGTATAATAGGCTCAGGCAGGATCTCTTAGCAAAGCATATTCTATTAGAGATTTTGCAAAACTGGGTGTTCTACCCAAAGGTAGGCACACAAAACAAGGTGAAAAGCTGCTCCTTATATCCCCTCTGAATCCTGGCCGCAGTTCCCTCCCCTCTTCCCTCTTGGTTGGGTACTGCAGGATTTACAGACTACCCAACACTTCCCAAGATGCCCTGTCTTAGATTACCTATCTCTCTAATCTAATTATAACACCTCCCTCCCCTTATTTATTTATTTCCACTGAAGGTATGGTTTCTTGGCTCTCTGGCTAACCTTCCCCCCAGCTTAACTTTTAACCACAGGAATCAGTTTGCATTCTGAGATTAGAGCAAAAAGACTTAGTTTTACATTGAAGATCTGATAGCTGGATATCTCTAAGTCCCCACCCACTGGAGTCAGGCCTCAGATCCCCAGCTGCAAAAACAGCCTTCCTCTTTCAATGGCTCCTTACACAGTTCACCTTCATTGCACCAAGGAAAGACCACTCTTCTGATCATCTGGGGCATATCATGGTAGATAGTCAAGAACCGACACGATACCTGTCCCCCACATTTATCTTGACATCAAAATTAGGATTAATACTCCTCCTGAATGGTGTTCTCCTCTGCTCTGGGACAATGTGCCTTGTGTAACCCCACAAAAGATTAAATCAAAATTTCAGCTCAGCTTTCATTGATCAAGAGCTTTACAGAACCTGGACCTGGAACATATCATGGTGGCTGTGACTCACAGCTCCATCTTTTGGGAAAAAGCAAAAACAAAAAAAAACCCCAAACAAATAAAAAACCCCACACCAAACCAGAAAATAAATGTTCAAAGTCTGAAACAATTGAGAGAATGCTATTCCACTTTAGAGGGTCACACAGGCTGGGAGCTATGGGGAATTTCAACTCACAGGATGAGGACTTGTGGGAGGGGATGATAATATGAGCCTCTCTGGGGATTATATTTACATCATACAATTTGTGAGCCCAGATTTTTCTGGGAATTAGCAGAGTGACGGCAGCTTCCCAGCTACATGATGGAAGGTGACACAAATCACTATGCAGAGAGCTGGATTTGGAGTGTGGCCCCTGTTAATCCGGGCAGCACTGCAGGTCTGGGATTTTGCACAGACAGCTCCAGCAAAAGCTGCAGCTTGCAAGCACTGTGTTCCTCCTGGAAGTGACGGCATGTACTAAAGGTATGGGGTACAGCAAAGGTCACAGAGATGGGAATGCAGAAATCTCACTCCTGTCACTACAGGCTTATGGGAAATACCATCTGCTGCTGTGTCAAAGTTAGTTATAGTTTTGTGGCCCAGTCAAAAAGTGGTCCCTAGGATACAAGCTGCTTTTCTTTGCTGTGAATCAGAGTCTGAAGATTCATTCTGGATCTTGGTTTTGTTCTAAGCTATTTGGGTACATTCTCTGAATATTCATTGAGTCGATTCCCATGAAATCTATTGAGCTGTATCAGTTTTGTACAGCTATGAATCTGAATTCAGTCACAGAAGATTCAGGGGATGTCTCACCAATGTACATAAATATCTGATGGGAAGGAGTTCAGAAGATGGAGTCAGACTCTTCTCAGTGGTACCAGTGATAGGAAAAGAGGCAATAGGCACAGACTTAAATACAGAAAGTGTCAATTAGAGTATTTTTTACTGTGAAGTTCGTCAAATATTGTCACAGGTTACCCAGAGAGGTTCTTTGAATGTATCCTTGTATATATTTAAAACCTGAGCAGACACAGTCCTGGCCAACTTGCATTAGTTGACCCTGCCCCGATTGGGGAGGTTGAACCAGACAATTTCCAAAGGTGCCTTCCAAACTCAGTGATTCTGTGGCTCTGTGACAGATCCCTGGAAATACAGTGACCTCAAAGATCAAAATCACACAATCCCAAAAGGGCTCATGTGACAGGATCACTGGAGCCTCCTCCTCACAGTAAGACTATTCACAATACTAGATCAGGATAGCCATGGCTTTGTCTAGCCAAATTAATCTCGCTAAGGACAGACATCCTCCACGACTCTGGTGACTTGTACCAAGGCTGCACCATCCTCTTTAGGAAACATTTTTCTCCCCATGTCCAGCTTGAGGCTTTTAAAGCACTGCCACTTTTTACTCCAGAGTGACAATAAACCGTGGCAGATGCTCTCTGTTAACCCCCACTCTCCCCACTAAGGAAAGGGAATATGAGGAAAAGGGAGAGAGCCTTGCAAGTTGGAAAAGTTAAAAATGCTTTACTAATGCTACTAATAAATAGATAAAGTAATACAAAATATACAAAACCAATCTTGAATTTCCTGGGGCAGCGCAATTGCTCCAGCGGCTGCAGGGCAGGTATCCAGGAGTCCTGGGCTGGATTCTGCAGTAAACTGGAACTGGATTCAGGTATGCGAGGTCAGGAACTAGGCCTAGGATCGCAGGCACAAGAGGCAGGATCCTCCTTAGATGCTGGCCATGGTTGAAGACAGTGAGACCCTCATGATCTCCCACTTTTAAAGGGTGTATGATGTGGATGGGATGGAATACTTAGGTCAGTTTTAGTCACCTGTTCTGTCTGCCTCTCCTTGCAAATACGCCTCTCTAACTTATGGGATATGCAAAATTTATCAGTAACCTTTGCTGCCATAACAATAGGTCTAAACATGGGGCTTTTCTGCATACCATTGCTACTGTTACCAGCTCTGGAGTAAACAGTGTCTGAAAAACATGCAGACAAATTCAGAAAAGTGCAGTTACTTAGAAGAACTTAGCTGAAAGGAACATTCACTAATAGAGAACTGGTTTTGTTTTTAACAAAACGAGGACAAACACACCTTGTGGCTGTTGGTCCTTTTATGTTGTCTGTCAACACTGAAAATCATTTGCCTCTGCCCTGTGTGTAACGGCCTTCAAGCTGTTCCCACAGCTTCATGCCCCTCAGCCTCCTCGTCCTGACTAACACAGCCCATCCCGCCCAGCTCTCCTCACAGCACTGCGCCTCAGGCCTGGCCATGTCCACCATGGGGCGCCCATCTCTTGATGTTCATAAGAGCAGTGTCTGGCAGGGTAGCCTGGGCCATGGGAAGTCCAGACGAGATGGTTTCCACTCTAAGATAATTGCAGGGAAATGCCAAGTCCGAAAGCAGTCTTTTGTGTGTGTCCAGATGCCTAATACAACACTCAAAACTAGCCACCTGTGTCTGTGATTTCTAATGACCAGCCTCCCCTGGCCTAGAAGGAGACATTTACCTCAGCATTAGCAGGCAATGAAAGTGTCTTGCCTCAAACATTGGTGCACCATGTTGCCGTCCCTCCTTCTTCTGCAACACCCCCCCTGGAAAGATTCCTTACACCAACAGCTGGTCTTAATATCTGGAAAGGCCTTGCACAGAGTTAGTCCGTCACCATAATCTCTGTGTGATGAGCCTGTCCTGCACAGCGGTGGGGATCTGGCCTTGCCTAGGTACATGGCTTCAGCACTGGACGGCCTGGCGTGCCTGCCCTCCTGTCCCTGAACTGTCCTCCTTCTTCTGGCCAAGGAAATGCTATTTCCTATAAAGCCCTCAGCTATGTTATTTGCCTGTTATTTTTCTTCTTTTATTTCATGCCTCACATCAAATTTCTAATCCATCATAATCCCTAGATTTTTAAAAACTGCTCCATGGCCACTTGTTCCCATGTGGTTATATGGAGCCTCGTACTCCTGCTGAAGTTAAATGGCACACACCTGCCCGTGTTCAACCATACTCATTAAAACCAAAGGACTGCATCTCCAGGCTGACAAGAAAGACCACTCTCACTCCAAAGTGTCTCCCTGTACAACTCATCCTTCACAGTCTGGTTTTATCTGCAAATGTAAGCAAAATCTGTTCAATACAAGGTGTTAAGTGGAAATATTGAATAGTGCTGACTCACACAGACTCCTGCAGAATCACACTTGATACAACACCCTAGTTTGACAGTGAACCATTCGTAACTCCTCTCTGAGTGTGTCTTCCGCCAATCAGTCTTACAAGGATGTTGCAATTATGAGATAATTTTATCGAAAAAAAGTACAATAAACTCAAATTTTTCAGTTAAGGTTACACTTGAAAGACATGCAAATATGGATAAGTGGGAAGTACACAAACTATACAGCCAGATAAGGGATTTTTTCACAGATGAGTTACTTTCTTAGGCACAAAATATTGCAGAACATGTGTGTTTCTTTTTAAAGATAGCATGATTTGGCAGAGGAGCCACAAAAATACTTCTCATCACTTTTGGCAAGATATAGGGCAATCTGAAGTGCTTTAACATATTTTGTTCCCTAACTATGGGTGGGTTATTTTGATGTATAGTATTCACTTCAGAATTCTTGAATTTACCACATGTGCAACAACAACGTCCCTGTGGTGATTTTTAACCCTCCCCAACTGGTCTGTTCTTTCAGTCCGAACTCTGCTTTAATATAGGCTTAATGCAAATTTTGTTGGAAAATTCCATCTAGACCCAGGATATCAAGTGACAAGCATTGCAGTCTGATATACAACTAAAATGCCCCCCAGGCAGAATGCCTAACGGAAGAGTAAGAGCCTACTCATTCTTTGCTAGTTTCCCAGTGAGCATATTGCAGATTTTAATTAGTTAAGAGTCCCTTTTCAGGAGGGCTCAGGGCCCTGTGAGAAGCACTGTGGAAGCAGGTATTTGAAGCACGAAGACCATGATGGCTGCGTTTCCTTTCCCATCTCCATCTCATGTCACCTTTTTCATAAAATAATGCACATTACCCCATGTACTTCTACTCTGTAGCTGGTTTAATAGCTCCACTAGCTAGCCACCACAGATATTTAAATAATAATAATAATGCTGCCATCTTGAATGATATTCTGCAACTCTCACCATGGCTTTGAGCAAAGACTCCCCGGGATGCTCTTCCCAATTTCCCTTTGATTTTCTACCTTGACAAAAATAAAAAGAACAAAACCAATTAAATTACCAATATTTCTTGGCTGCTTCTTTTTTTCTTCACACAAGGTCTTCTTCTTTCAAGATGTCGTCTCAGGGACCTGTTAGGAAAATATAATGACTTTTATTATCTCAGTAGATAGAAGCACAGGTGAAATTTCTGTTTGTATGTTTAGCAGAAAAACAAATAAACAGCTTTACTGACCTAGAGCAGGTGTGATTCTATGCAGGTACCGGGTTTGTCAGCTCCCAGCCTGTTTAATCTTGCCAAGAGGAAGACATGGAAAGTCTTCCAACAGTTGCAGTCAGCAGTGTGCATAGGTTAGTTATTTCAGATAAAACCTCCATTAGGAGCAATAGAACTGGTAATGTTCATCACATACCTGGGGAGGTTGGTGGAAAAAGGCAGAACCAAAACCCAGAGGTCATCTTGCCTAATAAAAATAGTAATAAATTATTTTAATAACCAATGAATAATCTATATCAACAACCAATGTATAATCAAAGCCATTCAGTGGAGTGCGTTGTACATCTTGAAGGTGTGTTTACATTTTGAATCCCAAAGTGCTCATCCAATTCAAGTATGAAACTTCTGAAAGTAACTTTCGTGGTACTGGCGATGATAGGCATACAGTTCCCAGGGTTCTGGTGGCTGGAAGAACAGCTTCTATCCCCAGAGGGACCACCACAGCTAAGCTGGTGTGCATGCATGTGACACGCAGACAAAGGGAACAATTTTCATTATACGGGTTTTTCAGAGTAACTAGTTCCAGGTGAACTAGGACAAAGATCTTAGGGAATACTTCAGATGTTTTAGTCACCCCTTGAAAACACAGTGACATGGTAATTAATAATTCTGTATTATGGCAAAATGAGTCCATTTTTAACATAGTGAGATAAATGAGCTCCTTTTACAAATACGGCTTCCTGTATTACTGTGATCCCTGCACTGGTGAAAGGCAGGTTGTATCCAAGATCCCTGCTGTGGGGAGAAGGCCATTAACCTCATTTCCAGCAGAGAGCAATTTCTGCAGAAGAAAAAGGGAAGGCAAATGCCATTCCAGGCTGCTAATTGTTTAGTGTTGTTCAACCCTTTTTCTGACCTTTGTTCTGCATATTCCCCTTATACAACATCATCGTTCTGACACCTTCAAGTGTTAATGTGCAAACTTTTATCTCCTCCCCAAGGGTGGCAACTGTTCTGCTCAGGGGCGGATTACATAGAGCCTCAGAGCATCCTGTGGCACGTCTCCATACTAGTCACAGCTTTGACCTCTTACCCCATGAAGATGGGAATGCTTTTAAGCTTAAAACAGTTTAAAAAGTCTCCAGTTCAACTGAAATCTAGAAATTTATTGTCCTAAGCAGAAAACCCAAGTGACCAGTGGCAGCAAGAGACATAAAGGTCTGTGCACAGCCCTGTCCTGCCCTATACCTGCTGCACAGCTGAGATTGCAGAGGAAGCCTCCCCAGCTCTGAGAGCAGCCGGAAAAAAATAAAAGGCAAAAATTAATAAAAACATGTTTTAAAAGGATTTCTATTTGTTTATATAGGAAGCCTGCAAGAACACAGAACATATTTTGAAGTGAAGAGGATGTGTAATTCATGGGCCATTGTCACCGTTTAAGGCTGGGCCAGCACTCAAACAGATGACAGGTGCTCTCTATTAACCATTTCCTTCCCAGAAGGGAAAAATGAAAGGAGAAAAGGGAGAGAGACTTATGAGTAGGAAAATGAAAACAACTTTAATAAAACAATGACAATGAAAAAGAGTATAATAAAAGAGGATGATAATAATAATTGAAATAATGAAAAATACACAAAACCAATATTGAGCTTCCCTGATGATGATCATGGAACTGCATGTGGAGGTGAGCACCGCTGATGCTCCAGGGGAGGTGCTGGGAGGTCTCAAACCAGACTCACAGAATCGACTGGGTTGGAAAAGACGTCAGAGATCATCGAGTCCAACCATTGGTCCAACTCTAGTCCGTTTACTAGATCATGGCACTAAGTGCCATGGCCAATCTCAGTTTAAACACCTCCAGGGCCAGTGAGTCCCCCACCTCCCTGGGCAGCCATTCCAATGCCTGACCACTCTCTCTGCAAAGAATTGCTTTCTAATCTCCAGCCTCAATTTCCCCTGGCAGAGTTGAAGCCCATGGCCCCTTGTCCTATTGCTGATGCCTGGGAGAAGAGCCCAATCCCCACCTGGCTAGAACTGTCCTTCAGGTAGTTCTAGAGAGTGCTGAGCTCAGCTCTAAGCCTCCTCTTCTCCAGACTAAACAAGCCCAGCTCCCTCAGCCTCTCCCCATAGGTCTTATGTTCAAGTCCCTTCCCCAGTGTTGTTGCTCTTCTCTGGACCCGCTCCAGCACTTCAATCTCTTTCCTGAGCTGAGGGGCCCAGAACTGAACACAATACTCCAGGTGTGGCCTCCCCAATGCAGAGTACAGGGGAAGGATCACTGCCCTTGTCCTGCTGACCACACTATTTTTGATACAGGACAGGATCCCATTGGCCTTCTTGGCCACCTGGGCACACTGTTGGCTCATGTTGAGCTTCCTGTCCATTAGCACCCCCAGGTCCCTTTCTGTCTGACTGCTCTGCAGCCACTCTGCGCCCAGCCTGGAGCGCTGCAGGGGGTTGTTGTGGCCAAAGTGCAGCACCCGGCACTTGGCCTTGTTGAACTTCATCCCATTGGAATCAGCCCATTTTTCCAGTCTATCCAGATCCCTCTGCAGAGCCCTCCTGCCTTCCAGCAGGTTGACACTCCCTCCCAACTTGGTGTCATCAGCAAATTTGCTGATGATGGTCTCAATCCCCTCATTTAAATCGTCAATAAAGATGTTAAACAGGACTGGACCCAACACTGACCCCTGGGGAACACCACTAGTGACTGGCCGCCAGCTGGATGCAGCCCCATTCACCAGCACTCTCTGGGCCCGGCCCTCCAGCCAGTTCTTAACCCAGCGTAGAGTACACTTGTCCAAGCCATGGGCTACCAGCTTTTGCAGGAGTATATTATGGGAGACAGTGTCAAAGGCCTTGCTGAAGTCCAGATAGACCACATCCACGGCTTTCCCCTCATCCACCAGGTGAGTCACCTGATCATAAAAGGAGATCAGGTTGGTCAGACAGGACCTGCCCCTCCTAAACCCATGCTGGCTGGGTCTGATCCTTTGTCCATCCTGAAGGTGCTGTGTGATTCCATTCAGGATGATCTGCTCCATAACCCTGCCAGGCACCGAGGTCAGGCTGACAGGCCTGGAGTTGCCAGGGTCAGCTTTGCAGCCCTTTTTGTGGACTGGGGTAACACTGGCCAATTGCCAATCATATGGGTCCTCCCCAGTGAGCCAGGACTGTTGGAAGATGATGGAGAGCGGCTTGGCGAGTTCTTCTGCTAGCTCCCTCATCACCCTAGGATGGATCTCATCTGGTCCCATAGACTTGTGAGGATCCAGATGGCTCAGTAAATCACCAGCTATTTCCTCCTGGAATACAAGGGGCCTATTTGGCTTCCTATCTGTCAACCACCTCCAGAGATGAGTTGTCCTGAGGGCCACCTGTCTTACTGGTAAAAACTGAGGCAAAGTAGGTATTAAGTATCTCAGCTTTCTCCTCATCTTTGTTAACTATATTTCCCTCAAAGTCCAACAGAGAATGGAGGTTTTCCTTGCCCCTCATTTTGTTATTAACATATTTGAAGAAGGACTTTTTATTATCCCTGACAGAATTGGCCAAATTAACTTCAAATTGCACTTTTGTTTCCCTGATTTTTTTTTTTCTGCATGATCTAGCTATTTCCATAAATTCTTCATAAGTAGCCAGCCCTTTTTTCCACAGTTGGTAAAGTCTCTTTTTATTTCTGATTTCATTCAGAATCTCCCTGTTTAGCCAAGCTGGTTGTCTTCCCCGCCGGCTAGCCTTTCAGCACACCGGTATAGCCTGTTCCTGTGCACTCAAAACCTCCTGCTTGAAGCATGTCCAACCCTCCTGGGCCCCCTTGTTTTTAAACATTGTTTCCCAGGGTATGCTCTGTACTAGACTTCTGAATAGGCAAAAATCTGCCCTCCAGAAGTCCAGCGTAGAGGTTTTGTTAATGGTTCTCCCTGCATCTCTGAGTATTGAAAATTCTATTATTTCATGGTTGCTATGCCCCAGGTGGCCTCCAACCTCTACATCTCCCACCAGCCCTTCTCTGTTTGTAAACAGTAGGTCCAGTGGGGTCTTGCCCCTGGTGGGCTCATTTACCAGCTGATGAAGGAAATTGTCCTCTATACACTCTAGGAACGTCCTAGACTGCCTCTTCTGTGCAGTATTGAGCTCCCAGCAGATATCCGTGTCCTGGTTTTGTTAAAAACAAGTTTCTCTTTCAGTGAATTTTGCCTGTCAGCTAAAGCCTTCATATTAACTGCATTTTCCTGGAGAACCAGACACATGTTTTGGTAAACCTAGCAATGGAATGCAAACTTATTGATAAGCACGGATGGACATCTCGCGAGAGGGGCGACAAGAAACAAGTGACCAAGAAACTGACCAACTGTGTATAACATTCCATTCACGTGAATACCTCATATAAAAGTGGGAGATCACGAGGATCTCGTTCCTTTTTATTTCCCTTTTTCCTTACGGCCGACATTAGGAGAGGACCTTGCTAGTCGTCCCTGCAAACTGAGGCCTAGTGAGAGACTGAATCCAGCTCTGCTTGGCTGCAGAGTCTAATCCAGGACTTTGGTTGCCGGCTCTGCAGTTGCTGAGACTTTCAAGATTGGTTTTGTATATTTTGTATTGTTTTCTCTATTCTTATTAGTAGCATTAGTAAAACATCTTTAATTTTTTCCACCTCGCTTCTCTCTGTCCTTCTTTTCCTCCCAATCGCCTCTCCTTAGTGGAAAGGGGGGAGAGGGAGGGACAAAAAGGGGGAAGTGGGGGGGGGAAGAGGGGGTTAACAATACATCTGCCAGGGTTTTATTGTCACCCCGCAATCTTAACCCTCGACAATCTGGCAGGTTAAAGTCACCTTAAAGTCACTCAGCAGCAGATGGGAACTAAATTCAGGAATACACAGGTTGAGACTGGAGGCGGCAGAATGGGCAGAGTCCTTCAAGGATGTTGGTCATGAAAGAAAACAGCACAACTTGCCCTTGATCCTTCAGCTTTAAACTGAGTATGATATGTACGGGATGAAATTCTCCATTGGTCAATTTTTGGTCACCTGCTCCATCTGCTCGCCATCATAGGTGCGATCCTTTCGTATACTTTCATACATAAGAGATTTTTCAGTGTCCTTGGTTCCTGTAGTGATAAGTGATGCGCCTTTCTGCTTATAAATCCTACTGTTACCTTTGTAACAACTATAAACATCAAGCATTATCAATTCTAGGAGCAGACACTGTCTGAAAAACCTGTAGTCACTTTCAAAAAGTGCAGATAGAAGAAACTGAACTGAAATGAAGAATTACTGACAGGATAATTGGTTCTGCCCTAGTCCAAACCAGGACAGTCATCTACCTCTGCTGCAAACTGTGAGCCATGGAGTGACACGGTCACCTCCAGCCAGCTCAGATCATGCCTTTCTGCTCCACTTGGTCCTGTGGTTCCCTGCTCTGGGCAAGAGGCGACTGCCCGAGGGGAACAGCAGGATGAGGGATCAGCGGCTGCCTCAGCAAAATGCTGGAGAAAATAGCCAAGCAGTATTTTAAACGTTTTAAAAGATAACTGTTCGGGGTTTTATTTTATATATAGATATTAAGCAAGTTGCCTTTGTGCTGTCCTTGTCCCCAACTCAAAAGATGTTCTTCACTGAGATCTTTGGTTTGTTGTTTCTCAGTAGGTAGGCTGAGCCAGGTGAACACCAGTTCATTTTAAATTTCTTTAAACTTAAGATTTAAACTTAGCAGAGATCAATCCAGTGGCTGCTAAATTTTGCATTTGGTGCTTCAAACTGTCAGTGAGGTTCTAGCAGAAATATTTCCAAGCAAAAGGCAGATTCAATTATACCTGCATCATGCAAATTGCAGCTTGAATTTACTGAAAATCTCCTTTTTTCTTTTAGTTTTGTGTGTCAGTTTGATGTGCAAGAGGGTTTGTGGAGGAAACTTCATGGCCAATTCACCATCAGAAGCAAGTAAAGTTGAAATCCTAAATGCTTTAAGAAATTCCTGGGCAGAGATAACATGTAACTACAAAAATCATTGACTATATCATTCCAGGGTCACAGACAGACTAATGTGCTTTTTAAGTACTAATTCATTTTCAATGGAAATCTTGGAAACAGTTAAATAGTTTAGATTCTTGATCCAGTAAGTGAGATTTTTTCACATGAGATCTTTATTTGCAATAATGTTATACTTATCTATGAAAAATGAGTTAGAAGGTCTTTGTTAAAATGTAAGGGCAGTTATTTTTATATCTTGAAAGAAAAGATTTTTGTAGCTCTTGAATTAATCAAATGTAGACTACAGGCTGGGTAGGGTGTGCAGCACTAAACGCAAAGACCTCACAGACAAAACAAAACCAACACTTCAAAAAAATAAAGCACCATGACTAAGTTACCTAGTTAAAACTTAATTCTTTTGTACAAAGAAACCACAGAACAACCACTGCTATGATTGCAGATTTTATAGTTTCAGATAATGTGGGTTTTGAAACATACAGTAGATTGTTTTCACTCTTCTTCCATCATGGTATCATTAGACAACAGAGATAAGGCAATTGTTGCTTAATGAACTCTGCACTTGTCGAAAACATGCCCTTAGTATTTAGTTTCCTTATTTGTGTTGTGTAGGTCTGTAAGGTCTGTAGTATGTCTCAGCTTACTTTTAAAACTGCAGGTTTCAAAAGCCGATCAATAGCTAAGAGCAGAAGACAATTAATTTGTTCAGAATCAGTCTTTGCTCCCCTACATGCAAAACCCAGAAGAGCAGATCTGAAATGTCTCACATTGAGGCTTTTCCTCCCCTGCCTGTTAAAGATATACAGCTTCCTATGAAGTAGTTAAATATTCATAGAGCTAAAGAGAGGCTGTTTAGTCTGGTAGATCAAGAGCCCCTTTCTGGAAAACAGCCTGTAACTTGCCAATGAAGGTGTGTTTCCAGGAGGTGGCTCAAGAGAGGGAGGGATTTGAACCAGGTCTTTTGCAGTAGAAAAGCATTCCAGCTATGGAACAGCTTGGGTGACGTCCATGCCCTTTAGGCTGGCCAGCTGAAACACTCTTTGCTATGCTGGCTGTGTTGTGTGTGTCCTTTGACTCCTCCATGGGCTGGGTGCATCCTACGTGATGTGCTGGCACTGTTGCTGGGTGGATGACCAGGAAGCCTGATGCCTGCAAGGTGCTTCAACACCACACTGCGACATTTCAGCAGGTGTCAGTCGTGAGCTGGGGCAGCTCTGACTTGCTTTCAGCCAGTGCTGCTGCCTGGAAACCCTGTTCCTGACATACGCAGTCCCATTTTGCATGCAGGTGCAGGAGCTTTGTCTAAACTGCACAGCAGTGCAGCACCTTCAGTCCCACTTTCTGCTGCCTCCCACCCACAGATTTGTAAAATGTGCTTATTGTGGCCTCTTTTTGAGGAATTCAGTCCTGCAGTCTGAGTTCTAAGTTAAAAACTGACACCGTCATCCCATCCTTCCTGACCCAAGGTCTTCCTGACAGCCCAGCCCTTTACAACCTCCTTTGATCCCACCTGACACATTAGAACTGACTTTTCATTTCAGCCAGAGGGATGGATGACATGAAATCAAGCCATAACACATCACTATATGCAAAGCATGAGGACATAAATTTAGACATAGCATGAAAAGCCATGGTTGTAAATCTGTAAAGTTTTGATCGTTTGCATCATACTTCAACAGCTCTCTGATTTTCCCCCAGCTTAAACATCAGTCACCCAGCAAAACGACATCGTCATCAGTAGGGCTCTTCTGCCATCTCCTGGCACAGAGGTGCAAACAGCCTCAAGACGGATTTTTACAAGAAGATGCATTAGCAGACCCAAAGCTACAGAAGATAATTTGAGTATTAAAAAACAAAGCAAACAATCAACAACAAAGAAACAGGCAAAGTGCTCCTCAGTGTTTTCTCAAGGGGGTTCTAAGACTTATATAATTTGTTTATGCCTCTTGGGTTAAAAAAAATAAATGTTAGGCTATTAATGGTTAAGCTATGGTTATAGACAGACTTTCCAGCCAAAAGCAATGCTGATCTGTGTATGAAGCCCAGTCCAAATGAAGCACCAATACAACAAGACAAGTAAAATATATTGGGTTGAAAGCAGTGTATTTTCCTCTTTAACCCCAACTCTGTGATGCCAGCATGCACATTACTGTACAGAATTACTACTAGGATATTTTTAAGAAAATAAGTCAATTTGTTACAAACCATTTAAATCAATCTGAACTGAAGTATCACTAGTTATTTGTGTTGTCATCTCTTAGTTTTCACCCTGGCACCTTTCTAGCCTGCTCTAATGCAGAAGTAAGGTTTGAAAAGCTACCAAAAAGACCTTAAGTGTGACTGCTTGATCCTGGACAGTTCCTCTGGTTCATGCTCAAGCAGTACTGACAGGCACTTCGATAAATTTGTTGCTCAGATGGACATTTACACTTGGGATGTAGCTCATGGGCCCCCTATGTCTTTGCAATGGTAGGAAAACATAAATGTTCTCTGTATGTCTAAATCTGAGCCTACCTGGGAACAAAGGATGAGATTTGGATAATCTTCTAAAAGTTTTCTACTAATTACACCAATTACAAAATAGAACTTCCCTAAGTAAAACATATTCAATTCCTGTCCAGCTCAGAATGAGCAGGAATGAAGCCAGTAAAACCTACTGTAAAAGTAGCCCCTTCCTCTCATTCCTGTCCCTGTGTGGAACCCTATCCTGAAATATGTTCTCGCTTCTGCCTTTCTAGCCATCAGCGTGCAAACTACATGTGCAAAGATCGTGAACTCACACCTCTTTTCCTGGATCTACATTAGCTCTATGGTACCCAAGAAGACTTTTCTGTGGGGAGAGATGTTCAAGACAGATGCCTTCCTTCCTTTGCACCCTCTGCTTCAGGCAAAGCAAGGTGATAAAAAGATGTCTGAACCAGCAAGCTAAAGTCAGGTCCTGCTGAGCAAGGACATTGCCCAGAGATGCTTCTGCATTCCCAGGATTTACTTGGCTTGCTGTTCATTTGATTGATCCCTTTCCTGTTTTCAAGGCCAGCTGGCTTAAAGCAGGAGAAATCCGTGGGCCAGGATCAGCAGAAGGTGACTACCATTGTTCCAGCTTTGCATTTGGATTAAAAAAGCAGTTGTATCAAGCTACACTGGTGAGTCGTTTGATCTACTAGCAGTTCATCTTGCATGCAACACCCAATCTGCTCAATCTTCCACCCAGAGTAGTATGGGAGGGTGGGCAGCATAACTGCTGATGCAGCATGAACATGGGGCTGATCAGCTGCAGGATGGAGAGTACATACTTGAGAGACAGATCCTAATGCTGTCTACAGGCCATGAGTTAAAAATCTGAATGCTTTCTCTGTCCTCAGAGTTCCTTTTCTTCTGTCTACAATTATTACGTTAATAGTGAGTTCTCAATAAAGGGAAACCTCAGTCCCTCTATTCAGTGTGGTCTTCAATAATACATGTCACATAAGGCTTGTTTTCTGAGTTTCTGGCCCCTTGCCTTTCTGTTTGAAGAGGATTTCACTTTGTGAGCAACCAGGTTGGATCAAGACTGGCCTCAGAGAGGCATCTTCATTGTAAACAAAAGCCAAAGGAAAAGCTGAGTTTCTGGGATGTCTTAGCTCATTCACTGAAGGTGACCAAGTGAGTTTCCCTGCTCTCTGATGCACATGGAGCTCCAGGCTCCAAAGTCCAAGGGGTGCAACTTTCAGATTTGATGAACAGATGAAACAACAGTGTCCCACTTAAAAGAATAGTCCTTTATCATCACCATATGCACTCACCATGGCACAAACACACTGGGCATGAGTCCACATTGCAGATCCTAGCCTATAGACAGCACCAGTTCACAGGGAGATGGGGGGAGGTCCTAGGTCTAGCACAGATGTGCAATTTGGTGATCACAGCACGGCAGTACTTGCACACTGAGGAACAGACAGATTTTTTGGGATAGATGTTCCTAGTACTGCCCGGGAACCAGCTGAGCCGTCATCATCACCTCCACTTCATTAAGTGAGAACCAGATGTGCTGGGAGAGATTCCAGCAAACTTCTCACTGGTGCATTCAAATTGCATGATTTGAGCAACTGAGTTGTTCAAAGGTGTCAATAGTCCAGTACAGGCCAGGTATGTTTTATAGAAGTATTTATGAAGTCCATATAAGAGTGAATGTGCATGGGAAACAGACAGGTTGAGAGAAGCTGACCTTGTTTAAGCTGAAGAGCTATGTATGATCTGACATATCCTGGCCTGTGAGTTTGTGAGTTCTCAGGGGTTATCACAGCAAAGAAAACTCCCAAAAGAAAACTCCATCCCACCCAGTCCACAAACTTTAGACAGTCTCATAAGCAAACAGAGGTGAAAATACTCCTGAGGTAGTAGAGACAAAGACAGACACCAAATGCAAAGGACATGCCAAGCACAAAACATCACTGTTAATTTTTAACAGCTGCAAATTGTATTTGCTTTATTAATTTGACTAGTAGATACACTCTCCATCTGTATTTGCATATCAGTCTGGAGTCATTGTGATCTGTGCTTGCATGGCTTGCATCACATAGATACAAACATGCCTGGTCATGAAGTATCATTACACAGAGGTGGTTTCAGTCATCTGTAGATTACCAGCTTGAGTTCATTGCCCTGAAATTTTACAACTCTGGTAAATTCAGGACTTTTGAGCAGAGACTGGACAGTTTCACAGGCTACTAGTAACCACTCCAGTCAGTACTTACCAAAAATTTCTTGAAGAGTTATGAAATTCAGCATTTAACCTCCTTCCCATTAGGCATGCGAAGAGATCATTAAAATGTCTAAATATCTATTCCTATCTTCTTATGTCTTTCCTTAGACTTTGTACCACAAAACATCTAATGTGTGAAATGGCAGTTAGTTCATTGATTCACAGGCAATAAAGCATCTTCTAGCAAGCTCAGAGTTCTTGTGAGCTCCAGAAGACCTTCTGGAGCCCAGGATGGGTGCAGCAGTGGTGTCTGCAAGGTGCCACAACTTGGCCCAACGTTCATTATTACATTGATTCCTACAGAACCCTCAGGAAGGAACTGTCTCTCACCAGCTTGTCAAGAACTGTTACGGATGTTCTGTCTTTCCTGCAGAATGAGACACCATTCAACATCTGAAGCTGTTCGAGAACTGCACATACCTGCCCATGGTGCGTACCCATAGCACTGAAACATCACTGATCCCTCTCTTCTCACACTACATTATGAATCTTTTGAGGTTTTGCACAAAAATATTTAGTTTGAGGTGCTGGTCAGTGTTTTGTGCCCTGCAGTATCTCATCCCTCCTGTTTGTAGTTATCTTCTTGATGCCTATAACACAAAAGAACCGCCCTTTCAGTCTGATCTTCCTTTCCAAAGACAGAGACTTCACCTGATTTTAATTGATCTAGCATCAGCTTACATTCATTAGTAAAATACAATTCACAACAATTTTGAAGCTTCCAAAGCTTCAAACACTGACTTTTGTTCTGCCCTTGTCTTCAGCAAAGGACAGACCACTCTCAACAGAGGGCATTACTGAAAGGAGAGCCCTTATGCTTTAAAAGACAAGGCAGATCTGACCTGCTCTCACAGCCGCATCCTTACGGTTGTCATCTATAATTTTGGAACTCTGCTCAGTCATTTTTGGTGTTCAAGTTCTGATCTTTTCTTTAAATGTTATTTTTTTCTGGGAAACACAGGCTTTGGTGTAGCTCTAATGTGCTGGGCCTGTGATGATCCTCACCAAGGTTCCTTCACTGACAGCCTCTTCCTTCCAGATTGACCTGCAGTTTAAAAGCATCCTGCTGTAAAAAATATCTGCTGTTCTTTAAGAACTGTCTCCATCTGCATCTGTGGTTGAAGTAGAGCATGAAGGCTTAGCACTTCCGTTCACCTTCTGGGGAAAACCAATCAGTCAGAACTCTTGGGCCCTTCAGAGATATTGGAGGAAAATCTGGCTTCATCAGGAGCATCTATTTTTAGTTCAAACCAAGGGTACATTTTTTTAAAGCAAGTCTACTGATTATCCTCCCCTGGGAGACTGGCTTGCATTGTCATTTCAGAGCATAGAAAATTCCCTTGGGACAAAAATGAAAGGAAAAATGGTCCAGAGCTGCTGATAGGCAATGGGTCCACAAGGTCACCACAGAGCAAATTCACACAACAGCTCTGGATTCCCACTGACTATTCGCTCCTTGCTCCCCTCGTCACACCTCACATTTTCACCAACCATCCTTTTACTTCAAACTGAATTTTAAAATTAAATGAAACTCAGCACAACTATTCTCAGACAAAACTTCACTAGAAATTTGCAGTTTCTGGTTAAGACTTGAAGATGTTAACTGCTCCAGAGCATTTATCTTTTTTCCAGTTGTATCTGTTGGTTTAATTAGAGACATTACCTCACTCTGCAAATCTTCACTTGCTGGCACATGAATAGACAGGGTGTAAAACTTAGGGTATATGGTATTTTCCAAATACCATTAATCATAAAACACCTTCTATACGATCTGTTGCTAAATATTATCAAATGCCAGAGGCCCTCAGAGTGAATTTTGGGCCAGCTGAGATGGCAGGGGAAGGGGGCAGAACAGACACTGTTAGGGTCAGGTGTGAGCAACAATTTATGCTACCATCTTATTGAACAGAACCAGAAAATCTGGTCTAATTAGGGGAAGAAAGGGAAATAGTTCATCCCAAGCTCCAGGCAGCCTCTGTGCCGGCAGGGAATGCTTTGAACGAGGTCACAGCACCCCGTTCTGGCACGTCTGAAAGACTCCCTGGTAATATTGTTAAAAATGAGATAGAATAACACTTCAGGGGTTGTTGTCACTCTTTTGTAATGTGATAAAAAATCTTTAACCTGAGCCCAGATAAGCAGATGTTTCGATTGTTTATGAAAGAATAAACATACTTTTTTTGTTTAACATGTTTGGTGTTAGAGTAAAACCAACAGAAGGTGTATACTTCTCCCCAAAGGCAGCTCAGAGAAAGAAGCACTGCCAGGCTCAGGCACAGACTCCCCTGCCTTGCTGCTGGGCCTTTCTCCATGTCCAGGAAGGGCACAAGGACCGTCCTCAGAGGCTTGTCCACAGTCTCAGTCCAACCATCAGCTTTTGTTAGCCAGACTCCCAGCAGCATCACCTGTCTTGGGAGACATGCCTCCAGGCACAGTTCCACCCCCTCCGGTTCCACAGTTCCTCTTTACCTACTACAGACATGGACTTGCTCCCTCCTGGTATCCTTCATCCCATAGGCAATAAGAACCTCACCCTCTGCTGACCACTCTTTTTCCGTCATCGGTCAACTGAACGGAGCCTCAAAGCTTCTGACCGCACAGCACACCAGGAATCCTGCTGAAGAGTGGATGACTCCACTGGAAAGGCTGAAAGGAGTGTCCAGAACGTGTCTGGAGAGAGTACTCTTGCCCAGGAAGGAGAATGGAGGTGCCAGTACAAAAGCTGAAAGAAGACAACAATAGCATCAGTGCTGGAAGTTCAAATCCTTTGAGAGTAAGAATATGTGTCCTAATGAGCTGTAGCACCGCTGTTGAGATTGAGAGAAAGGTGTGTCTCTTCTTTTTCTGAGAAAGGCAGAACTCCACAGGGCAATTATAAGGTTCACATCCTCTGCCAAGTTTTTGTTAAACTGTCAAGAGGCTGATCCCAAGCACTGAAATGTAACATAAAAAGCTGTGAATGTGAGGCAGCAGCTTGTGTAAGATGTCAGTCTATGTCAGACCCACATGATGTTACAGCATTAAATACAAGTTCATTAACACTGGCTTGGTATGCCATCTCCCACCTATACACATGTGAAACGGGTGGCCTTGTGTAGGTGTGAACTGCCTGAATGCACCTGCTAAAGCCTGATATCTCTGTCCAGATTCACCCCCGATAAGGGCAAGTTAAAATCCTCATTCAGAAGTAGGCACCCTTGAGGATGTAAAACACCAGGGAAGGCAGATGCTTCCTGGTGCAGCCACACACACAACGAGGTTAACAGGAACCTCACCACAGAGTCCCGTCAGTGCAGCAGGTGAGCTGCCATCGTTTCTGTGACATCCTGCCTCTTGGAAGAGAATAAGACCACTTGACCACTGAAGGTATCAAAGAGATGTCTGGAGGAGACCCAATTCCACCACTCAGCAGCAGGGTTAGTGGACTCATGTTTTCCAGTGTTTGCACTTATCTCCAGAGCTTTTCACATCACTGCAGATAAGTCTACCTGTTGGACCCTGCCAGGGGGCAGCTATGGCTCCAGGAGCACATGTGGAGCAGACCTCTCATCCCAGAGGAGGAAGGAGATGTCTGGGTTTAAGTTTGGTCAGTTTGTACCTTATCTGAGTATCCAATCTAGTCACATATATGTGTGCAGGTGTTCAGCAGAGAGGTTTCAGTGCAACGGCACACAGGCAAAAGCAAGGAAGGCTGGCCTGAAAAGGAGAGAATATGTAAACACCCCTTTCCTTGGCTCCGTGCAGTTTCCTCTCCTCCAAGGACCCCATCTTGTTGCCCTTATCAGGTTTGCTAGCAAGGCCCACTCAGGGGGACTAACCCCCACCCCGTGAGGTTTAAGTAGATGGTGACATGAAGGATGGGTGCTGATGATGACCTCCTCCCAGACATTGGCGAGGGGATGCAAGGCCAGCAGGAAGGTGTCCTCTGGTGTCCCACAGGCTGCTCCCAGAGAAGTGAGAAACTGGACCAGCCTGCTATTGCTGCTGGTCGTCCGATGTAGCCCAGAAGAGCCATTCTTATGATCCCTATACCAAAAAGCACAGGGAGCAGTAACAGATGCAAAGCAACAGCATACAAACCATGTTCAAGGAGCGTGATGTTCCCAGCTGAGACTGCAAGCTTTCTACAACGTGCAGTTCAGCAGTTTTCTTGAGCAATATGTGGAATTTTTATGCTTAAATCTCCAGGAAGATTTTCTTGTACGGTTTTGCCTTTTACACCCACTCATTCTCAAAATGTCTTCCTGATAAAATTTGTGAAAATACACACAAAGGTCAATATCTCCAGTTTAACAGAAATTGGGACATTCACTTATTCATGCAAGATTTTTATTTCAAATCTAATGAGATCTGATTTTCACTTTTATATTTATTTTTCAGATTTTGTCTAATTAAACATCATTCTTACTGGTTTTTTTTCAGTGTGTGCAAGAGAAGACTGTGTTCCAGACAAAGTATGATAGGTCAATATACCAATACTGCCACATTTGTTCATGATTCCTGGATCTCAGCCTAACAGATCCAAACATCAGGTTACGTTTACACTACATACACTGACAGCTTACAGAAATCCTTTGAGGTACAACAATGTCAACAAAAAAATCTACAGAGGTGGCCATTAGTCTCAGAAGCCATCTAAAAGAGGATATTTAGTCAGAATACTAAAATCAGTTGCAAAAGTATGCATCACTGTACTATGAACCCTAACAAAAAGTTTCATCTTATGAAACAGAAGAAGAAAATATTAAAAATTTAAGATGCAGAATAATGTAGATGATCCCAAGGCAGCTTTTAGGACCATTGAGACACACTCGATGGGCTTTTTATAATAAACACAAAACTAGGAATAGCAATAATGACCTTGGCTAAAATTACATATCAGTATTATTTAGCGAGATGTTATACTCTCAGCAAATGAAAATATCTATATGTGCAGCACATCTGCATTATATAAGTATAACCTGACAATTTGGACTGGTGTCTCATGGTTTAACCCAAGCCAGCAATACAACCACGATAGCAGCTCACACCCTTCTCCTCCCCGCCAAATATGGGAAAGAATCGAAAGGGAAGGGAGAAACTTGGATTGAGATAAACACAGTTTAATAAAATAACAAAATACTAATAAACTACTAGTAAGTATGTAGATAAATTAGAATATTAAATAAAAGATACTCAATGCAGTTCCTCACAAGGCCCATCCACGCTGAGCTGTCGGTCCCAGGATACAGCACCTGGTCCCAAACAGCTGACCCTGGAGAGAGAAAAGAGGAGAAAAGGCAAAAAGGCCCAGAGGCCTCTGCAAAATGGCAAAAGGCCAAACTAAACATCCCAAACAGAACTGCCCCAGCTCTGACAAAAAGACTAAAGGAGAACATGAGAGAGAGTGTGTGACCAGAAGATCCTGACCCTCCTTAAATACAAAGCATGAAAATAATGGGATGCAATAGTCTTATTGATTAGTCTGGATGTCAGTCAAACTCTGCCCTGTCCATCCCCTTGATGCTTCACACTTGTGGGCAGAGCACTTGGAACGTTCTTGGCTCTCAGACCAGAGCAATTAAAATCGTTAACTCTGTTCTGGGTGTTATCTCTTGTTATCAAACTAAGTTCAAATAATGACTGTGCTAGCTATGAAAAAAAAAAAAAAAAAAAAAGTTTTCTAACTGCATGAAGAAAATTAAGTAACTTTCAGTCAAACCAGCACAGTATCTCACCCTAAATCAAGGATTACCTATTACCTGAAGCCACTGTGGTGGGCTCATAAACACAGCATTGCCAGGTTATGCATATTCAACCCACAGAAGGTGGCAACAGATTCAGAGTTTACAGCATTTCTGAAAATGTACTCAGATCTCTGTTTTGTTTTCCCTTTTTGAGAAGAGGCTACTGGGAATGGCAATCATGTCACAAAAACTAAAACACAGTGAGATGAGGATAGCTATTCAAGAGTGTTTTGTCATATGAGTAAAGTTGAGCTCTGCCTCAAGAGTTGACAGTTCCCAACTATGGAAATGAGTATGTAGGAAAGGGGACAATATCGCCCAGCTTACCAATAACACCAGTGTCCCCATGAAAAGAGCAGCTGGGTGGAATGGGAACCCTCTTCTCAGGTAGGTCCAAAAGAGTGAAATTAATATTATTCTTCTTTACCCACCACACTCATATGTTAGTAGAGTGACATGTGAAGCATTTGTATATGGTGGTGAAGAGAACATGGTACCATGGTTGGAAGTCAGCTCTAGTACCCACACCCTATCCTGTCTGTATGCTCAGCAAAAAAGCCACAAGCTGAAAGGTCTCAGCCAACTCTTTTAGGACTCTTGGTTGAAAATTAGTAATTCTAATTTGCTCAGCTAGAAAAGAAAACAAGTGAATCCTAGCAAAGCTGGTGCAGTCCATATAGCCCCTGACATTATACAGTTGGCAGCCCTGCTATAACACCTCATTTGTTTGCAGAAAAGGCAGCCTGACAGATAAGGAGTGTCATCCAGATACATTGTGAACTATTGCTAACTTCAGTATGCAGTTAATAATTTCAAAGGATCTTTTGATATCAATACAGTTTTCTTTCAAAACAAATGAGAAAAAGACAAAGTTAAGAAAATAATTCCTGTGAGAGCGGTCCTAATTAAAGAAGGTCTCTTAAAACAGCCCCTGCTTTCACAAGGTGGTGCTAAAAAAACTCATAACATAAGATCACTCACATTTCCCAGCATCCACATCAGCTTCTGTTTTCAAGTCCTTATGCAACACCCTTGGGCTGGTGCTGACTCAGCCACCCCTCGAATTGAAACAGGAGCTTCTCCCAGGATATTTAGCCATACAAGGCAAGAGATATTTCTTGGAAACAAGTAATCTCTAACATAGACAGACCACTTTGAGGCCCCATGCCCACCACCTTTGATTCTGAGGCTTCTTCACTGATTTGTTTGTCCTAAAATGAGTCATGTCCCAATTCCAGCTGTTTTTTTTACCTTTGTTTGCAAATTGCAGGAACTTAGCAATAGAAAACAAAGTATTGCAATGCCTTGCCTCACAGAAACCACTTTCTACATACAACATTTTTTCAGAGGTGCCAGCTGGTGAACCATTAGACCTGGAATCCCAGCCTGAAAGGAAAGAAGTTTTCCACTCACAAGCAACATTTTCTTCTTCTCTAATTAACTTCAGAATATTAGTCACATTTAGGATTTAGTTTAATTTTGTATTTCATAAACAAAAGCCTGTTATGCAGAATCTGAGAAATGGGGACTTCTTCTGCCTCTTCAGGGACAAGCAGCTATTTTGCTACTGGTGCTTTTATAGATCAAATTTTCCACCCTATTTTCCTTTCTAATCCTGAAGATTTTTTTTTGTTTGTTTTTCTGGCTTCTTTCCTAATCAAAACTAAACCTCAGTTTAGACTGCGCAATCTGAAAATATGCCATTTTGGTGGCTGCAGCTCACATGGTTTGTATCTCTGCTGGTAAATCCATAAGTGCACTCCCTCCTCTCCCCCCAGTCCTACATGGAGATAGGACCCAGAGAGTACATTGTCATTCCTTATGCCTTGGTTTCCTCAAGGAGAAAACCCAAATACTTGAGCTGGGAAGTACCAGGATCCTGATCTAGACAAGCAGGGTTCAAACCAAGCTGTGCTACCAAGCACTTGCTCTCCTTGTGCAATGGTGACCCGATGGTACGTTCCTGTATCTGCATCCACCCATTCTGCATCAGATCAGTTATCATGTGTTGCACTTCTCTTCTTGCACAGGTCATGCAGTTGATTGTGATTTTAATTTCCCATATGGACTTTCTGAATGGTTTTGACTACGTGCTCAAGCTATTTAGAGGGTGATTTTCTGTTTTCTATTCATCTTGTGCCAATTATTCTGAAGTGTCACTGTTTAAGACTGGGCAGGCAATTAAGAGGTGTTAATCAGATGTTCTCTATTAAATCCCACCCTCCTCACCAGGGAAAGGAGGAAAAGAGAGACTTATGGGTTGGAAAGTTAAAACAGCCTTACTAATAAACCTAATAATAAGATAAATAGTGCAAAATACAAAATCAATGGTGAGTCTCCCAAATGATCACAGAATCGTGCCCTGTGGTCAGGCCAGCAGCTGCAAAGTGGACACCAGGAAGTCCTGGACTGGACTCCACAGCAGCTGGAAACTGGATTCAAGAACACATGGACTGGAATATGGATTTGGATTGAAGGCAGAAAAAGGGGAAGGGTCCTCTTCAGATGTCAGCCATGAAAGAAAAGAGCTAGCACCTCATGATCCCTCAGCTTTAAACCAAATAAGATGTGTATGGGATGGAATAATCAATCAATTAATCAATCAATTTTTGGTCACCTGTTCTGTCCATGATTCTTTTATGGCCCTTCATTTGTGGAACATGAAAGATCTATCTAGCGTTCATGGGGTTGTTATGACTTCAGTGCACTTGGCATTGCTGAACCTCAGACAACTGGCCTCAGCCCATTGATCCGGCTGGTCCAGATCCCTCTGTATGGCCTCCCCACCCTCCAGCAGATCAACACTCCCACCCAGCTTGGTGTCATCTGCAGACTTACTGAGGGTGCACTCAACCCCCTCATCCAGATCATTGACCAAGAGATTAAACGGAAGTGGCTCCAATACTGAGCCCTGTGGGACACCACTAGTGATCGGACGCTAACTGGATTGGACTCTGTCCACCACAGCTCTTTGGTCCCTGTCATGTCCTACCCAGAGGAATGGTGGGGGGAGAGGTGAAATACGGATATAGGAAAAAAAAAAAGGAAAGAGAACAAAAGTAAGAAAGGAAGAAATAAAGTGAGGGATTCTACCATGCTCGTGGCTCCACAGTATGGATGATGGGTCTTGTAGTCTGGGTCCAGTGATGTGTGGCCTCTGGTGTCTCAGGATGAGGATGCTGGGGTTTGTAGTGAAATGCAGCGTTCTCAGGTGTCTGGTTCCTGCAAGGAGACTGATGGTCCTCAGGGCTCCCTGCCAGTGGTGGTATAGGTGAGCCTTTTTATAGCCCTCTGGATTGCCTGCTTGCTTAATTTTTGGGCTTTTGCACGGGTGTTATGGTGAAAGATAGAAAAGTCTGTGGGGTGATTGCAAAAGATAGAAAAGCCATCTTGGCAGGTCTTGGCTTTTCCCTTTGTGCCATGCTGGGCCTATCAGAAGACAGAGCTATGTGCCTTTGGCAGTTCCTCACCTCCTGCAGTCAGCCAGCTGGCCTATGTCCGTGGCTTGTTAGCTTGTCATTTGTGTGTAAAACACAATTCACCTTATCCTGAATCTCCCATCTCCTGCTACTAGGCCACAATGTTTGAGGCATGATTCTTTTCAGTCTCTGACAGGCACAGCCATTCAGCCAGTCGCTTACCCAGCAAAGAGCACACACATCCACACCATGAGCTGTAGCTTCTCCAGGAGATACTGTGGGATACAGTGTCAAAGGCTTTACTGAAGCCTAAGTACACAACGTTCACAGCTTTTCCTTCATTCACTAAGCAGAGACTTCTCCCAGCTACCTGCAAAATATTCCATCTGCCTCTTTCATCCTGGTTGGGTGGTCTGTAACAGATCCTCACCAGGATGTCCGCCCTGTTGCCCTTCCCTTTGATTCTCACCCATAGACACTCAACCCTATCATCACCCTCACCAAGCTCCAGACAGTCAAAACACTCCCTAACACACAGGGCTACCCCACCTCCTCTACTTCCTCACCTGTCCCTCTGAAGAGTTTATAGCCATCTAATGCAGCACTCCAGTTATGAGAGTCATCTCAACATGTTTCTGTGGTGACAACCACATCATAGTTTTTTCTGCTACACAATGGCTTCCAGCTCCTCCTGTTTGTTGTCTATGCTGTGTGCATTCACATAGATACACTTCAGCCAGACCACTGATCCTGCCACTTTTTCTGCTGAGAAGCCCTAATCCCTTGGTAGCCATTCTCAGGCACTATCATGGTTTCTAACTCACCTATAATCCTTCTACTACACAGCTCTCCATCTACTACCTCCACTGGGACAGCAGACCAAAGAGCACCACTGGTACCCCTTCCCTTGAAGGCTGGCATGCCCCCCTTGGGATCACCTCTGACACACATGTTTTTTTTCTCTCCTTTAAATCTAGTTTAAAGCCCTTTTAATGAGTCCTGCTAACTCTTGCCCCAGGATCCTTTCCCCTTTTGAGACAGGTGCATCCCATTTTTCGCTAGCAGGCCAGGTGCCATGTAAGCCAACCCATCATCAAAAAACCCCAAATTCTGCTAGTCACACTAGTCCTGTAGCCAGGTATTGATCTGCTGGATCTTCCTTTATCTCTCCTCATTATACCCTGCAGCTGGGTGGACAGAGGAAAAGACGGCTTGTGCTCCTTATCCCTTGACCAGTTGTCCCAAGGCCTTGAAGTCTCTCTTAATTGTCTTTGGTTTTCCCTTTTCAGTTTCATCACTGCCTACCTGAAACATTATTAGGGAATAACAGTGTGAGGGCCTAACCAGGGCAGGACGTTTTCACGTCTTTAACCCTGGCCCCAGGGAGGCAGCAGACTTCCTAATAACTGTGTCAGGCCTGTATATAGAACCTTCTGTTCCCTTTAAAAAGGAGTCTCCTATGACCATGACACGCCTTTCTTTCTTTGTGGGAGCTTTTATATGGAGGGTGCAGGGTGACTGTTCCTCTGTGGCACCTCCAACTTAGTGGAACTGCCTTCCTCAACATTGTTGTTTGGTTCCACTTGCAGAGCCTCACACCTGTTTTGCAAGGGAACCTTGAAAGGTGGGATAGTCACAGCAGGGCCCCTTCTTCTTCTGTGCCAGGCAGGGAATTGCTGCCATTATATCTCGCAAAGTATGCTCTTGTAACTTCGTGTGAACAAGAACTGCACTTATTACCAGGAATCCCTGTCCTTGGACCCTGGACTCTGGAGGGTGAGCTTCTTTTATGATTTGCTTTGCTATTTCCCTAGTTTTCATTCTATGTCATCAGTCCCTACACAATAACAAGGTAATGATTGAAGCAGATAGCTGATAGAAACATGGTTTTATAAGTGCCATGGTAACTGGTCTGTACTTCATTCACTGCATCCAATGGTGATGATTCTGAACTGCTTTTCAGAAACACAAAAAGACTCTTCCACAGCAGAGTGGGGAGGATTGCCAGTAAAACAACATCTTCACTTTCAAAACCACAATCTTTCCCACAGAATTCTTCCAAAGAGTGTCATCATAACATAGCCTGTCTGGGGAAAGAAGGTAGTAACCATGATGTTCAGAAATTGTGGATTTGGTATGGTTTTGGTTAAGACATTTGGAAAGCCATCTGATCCATAAAGAAAGGTGAAAGAATAAGATAAACATAGAGTGCTGTTTCTGGGACAATTCTAACAACAAAGTATGCATTTTGTTCAGTAGCCCTCCATGGACTGACCTTCCATGAGCTTTTCATCCCGTTTTTAATCTCGTGAAAATACTTGCCATCTGTTTCTGCATGTGACAAGGAGGTCCACAGCCTGGTTATCGCATGTGGGAAGAGAGAAATACTTGTGTTTGTGTTCTGGATCAATTCACCACCAGTCTCTTAATCTGTGGCTGCACCACCTTGCTGACAGACTGTCTTTGTTATTTTCCCTTTAGAAGTCAGCAAGCTTGGATGCTACATAAGACTTATTGCTTAGTCTGAAACTTGTCTTCTATCTAGACCATGGTGTCATCTCTTGCAACAGATTAGTTCTGAAGCCAAAGCTGGAAATGTCTCCTTTCTTGATCAGTCATGCCTGTATCAGATGACGTCTGTATCTCTAGAGTATACAAGAGTCTTCTCTCTATAGTTCTCCAGTGCTGTTTTATCCCATTTATTATGCATATTGCTGGTGTTCACCTATCAAAATAAAAATAAAGATGGATTATGGGGAAAGAGTTCCAAGAATTAGTTGAAGTTTGGACACATTATCTTAAGAAACTGTCTATTGTTTACTTAGGAGACTATTGCAATATCAACAGTCTTCATAAGGAGGCATTTCTAACAGCAGCAGGGAAAAAAGGCAAAAACAACACACAAAGCAAACAAAAATATAAACAAAACAATCCCCCCTGTTTGGTAAATGGCAAAAAATTAATGTAAGCATATTTATTCTGTAAAGAATGTGAACAAAGGAAGGAAACTCACTGTACTTAGGACACTGAGAGACATTTTTGTATTCTTACCATATTTCACATTAGAACAACTGGTCATGGATCAAGGAACAATGCTAGCTTAAATCAGAGTTAAGTATCTCTTTTGCAGCACCTCGCTTCAGGCATGTCTTTACTGGAGAGGGGACTGACTGGGAAATGCTCCTTTTTCATTTTTGTGTTATGTGGAAGGTCAGACCACAGAAAGCAACCTCTTCGCCTGCCCTTCTTTCCCCCTAACCTTTTTATTACTCTGGTTCCTTCCATCAGGAAAAGGTCTCATTGATGAGCTCCCATGAATTACCTCAGAATCAAAGAGAAACCAAAACTGGAGACTTTATGGGTGCACCAAGTCTGTGGGGAAGTTTCAGGGTAAATTCGCACTGTTTCAGACAACAGAAATTTATGTGCAAGGGAGACATTAAAAATTTCTTTATCTGCATAAGACGAGCCTTGCACACAGCCCGTTTTCCTAGGCACTGGACAGACTGAACATGGAAAAGCCCCGCATGAGAAACTCCAGAGGAAACATTAGCCAAAGCTCTACTTTCACGATGCATCATGCCTCATATTCTGGATTTTAGGCTGAACACTGTGTTTTCTGTTTGTGTTTGGAGTTGTATCCATAGGCAACATTTCCTGTTATAGGTTTTATTTCCATGCAGACTTAAAGACAAGAGAAAAGCGCAGGGGCACAGCAGGTCCCAAATAACTGCATGCAAAACTTAATCTAGATCTAGTTTAACCTTGTGGCTCTTAGTGGGTAATCTCCTTCCCCAGGGACAAGATCCTGTCTTAGGCAGAGAGGTACTTCTATAGCTGCCATCCATTTTCTGCACTGCATTATTGCACACCACCAGCGTCTAGTGGAAGGGATATTTAGTCAATCAACAGGTTACCACCTTTGCTCTTTGAGTCACTGTGGAGCTTGGAGGTCGTTCTGAATTTTACATTAACAGAAGTACATGTTCCCACCATAGACAGCTGCAAGTCAGTTATTCTCAGAGAAGCTGTAAAACTGACCTTTCCAAAAGGATATTTGAAGAAATTATTTTTTAATTCATATTGAGGCAAGTAAGAAGATAGCAGTGAAAACCAAGAAAGTACAAAGAGAGCACAAAGTCTTCCTCTTCTGGACATCCCTGTGGTACACAAGATGGCAGGTGCTTCTTCCTCCTGGTGTCTCTACATGACAGTTTGCCCTCAGATGCCCACTTGCTGTGCCTGCCTCTACAACAGATGGAAGCTTACTGTGCCCATGCACAAAGCAGATTAAAAATCTCATGAACATGCTGAGCAACACACAGAGCCTGAACTAATTCACTTTTCTGGGAGGCAGAATAGATTAGTTTGATATTCTCTACTCATGGTTTCCAGCTGGCCCACATTGTGGCTGAGCAAGTTTGTGCCTGCCCAAAGTACAACACAGAAATGCAGTTTCAGGGCTGGGGACTTAACTGGTATCAATGTTTTTATCTTCTGCTTGTTTCATGATCAGTTCTTCCTCTGTTTTCTCCTCCTGAGCTATTATTTAATGTTTACTACTAGCCACACAGCTCAAGCTTTAACCTCCAAACGCAGTTACATTTATGTCAGCCACTCCTGAAGACATAAAAGATGCCTGGGAAGCAGTCCCCTGGATCATCTGATTAAAGCCAGAGCAGCATTGCAATGCACAGGAGCACAGCTAAGGAAAGGATAAAGAAAAGCAAATCACGTTAGACACAATTACCTTGTGCTCAGGAGTCTAAGGTGTAGGGGGGAAATCCTTTTTAATTCTAACCACTGCCTTGCTGAAGATTTCTTCATTCTCTAGTGGTGTTTCTCTTTCTTATCCTATCAAAACTAGTGTTCAAAATGTTTTCCACCGTTTTGAAAGGTCTCTGGATTGGGGGCAGAATGAGTGGTTCCTCACTGAGTTGATTTTCTCTCTGGGATCAGAGACGTGGCAGAATATTTCTTTAATAGCCTTGAGACTACAGTCTCTGATGATGCAGATCCTTCTTTCTCTGTGGGCTCTGTTATACAAGTAGTGTATAGATAGAGATATACAGAAAGAACATCCCCAGCCTGCTGCTGCTTCAGGTAGGAGCTGAGCCTCTCTGCTGCTCTACCAATGGAGTGGGGTAACGATAATTTTGTAGTGATATTTATTACAGCCTCTTGAGTTATATCATTGCACAGAGCTCATTTAACCACAACTAAAGATACGAGTGTATTGAACCAGATGCTCAAGGCTGCTGGCAGTTGTTGCATCTGCAGGAGTTCAACAGAAACCTTTGACCTGTTTTCCCTGCACTTCAGTGGCCCCAGGAGCCTGCACTGAGCTTCTGCTTTGGATCCACTGTTAACAGCATACAGGTTAACTACTTTCCACCTGTCTGCACTTATTTCCCAGCAGTAACTGGGACTGAAACTTAACTGTCAATCCCTTATGCCACCAGACAGGTAGACGTAGAACTGTTTACTTTTGACTGAAATATGCTAAAGAAATCCTTTTCTAGCAGATGCATTCTGCTGGTTCTCTGCATACACTGTTCATGGTGAGAAGCATATATTGCTCAGCTCAGTGTTTACACCTGAAAAGATATGTTCAGTTGGACCTTGGTGAAGCTTATAGGATGAAAGAAGCCACCAACTGCATTTGCTTGCTGGCAACAAGGTATTACGGGCTGCATTTGCTGTTTTCATGCCTCCCTCAGTTTTCCCCGCTGAAGTCTGCCCTGAAACAGTCCTGTCAGAATCAATGGTAGTACAGCACTACCCACAGCAGAGGAAGATACAAAGATACAGCTAGGACTCTTGTCTGCCTGTTGGACACAAAGGTCCATGGGATGGGGAGTGATGCACCCAAAGCACAGAGAGAGCTGGTTGAAATCATTGTAAGACTGTTTTCCATCATCTCTAAAAGGTCAGGATGAAGGAAGAGTTTTCTGTTGCAACAGTCTTCCAGAGGAAAAAGAAGGAGAGTTTGGGGAACTACAAGCCAGTCAGCTTCACCTCAGTTCCTGAGAAGGTCTTGGAAAAAAATCCCTGTGGATCTATTTCTAGCCATATGAAGGAAGAGAAGATGACTGGGAGCACCCAGCAGAAATTTATTAAGTGCAGATCATGCCTGAGTAACGTAATGGCCTTCTGTGCTGAGATGACTGGTTCTATGGACAAGGGGAGAGCAGTGGATGCTGCATACCTTAAGTTTAGCAAGGCCTTTGACATGGTCTCTCGGAATATCCTTAGAGCTAAATTAATGATACATGAACTGCATGGAAGGACTATAAGATAGGTGGAAAATTCACTGGCTCATCAAACCCAAAAGGTGTTGATGAGTGGTACAAAATGCAACTGATAGCCAGTCACCAGTGGTGTCCCTCAGGGGCCAATATTGAGGCCAATACCATTCAATGCCTGTTATAATAACCTGGATGATGGGACAGAGTGCACTCACAATGCATTAGTAGATTATACAAAAGCAGGCAGGGGGAGTAGTCAATACACTGGACTTAAGAGCTACTATTTGGGGGGACTGGAACAGACCAGAAAAATGGACCGAGAGGAACCTCATAAAGTTCATTCAAGGGAAATGAAAAGCACTGCATCTGATACAGAATAATCCTGAGTGGCAAGTCAGGCAGGCAGGCAACTACCTAGGAAGCAGCTTTGCATAAAAGGAGCTTGAGGTCCTGGCTGACAGCAAATTGATTTAAAGTCATGAGTGCGCATTTACAGTGAAGAAAAGGAGCCACATCCTCATCTGTGTTAGCAGCAGTGCTGCTGGCAGGGTGAGGAAAAGGATACTCTTCTGCTCTTTGGCACTTGTGAGATGATCACACAGTCCTGTTGGAGACTTCCCAATATAAGAAAAGTATTAACGCCCTGGAGCAAATCCAGCTGGGGACAACTAAGGTGACTGAGAGCTGGAGCACATCATGGGGAGAGGCTGAGGGAACTGGATTTGTTCAGCCTGGAGAAGACAAGTATGAATTCCTGCTGGAACAGTGTGGAGGAGATTGAGACAGATTCCTCTCAGCATGCACAGCACTCGGGCTGGGATAAGAGGCAAAAGGTGCAATCTGGAAGATGGAAATTTCTAGTTGAAATTAGGAAAATGTTTTGTGCCATGAGCATGGTCAAATACTGGAACAAGGACCCAGAGAGGCGGCAGGACTACCACCTTTGGTCATAATCTGTACTCAAGTGGACAACCTGGGCCTACTTTGGTCAGGAGACTGGACTACACCGGGACCTTCTGTGGTCTTCTTTATGCAATTTTGTGGTTCTGTGAGTTCACATACCAATAGCTGGGGAATTATGACATTGGTGGAGCACTGGCAAGTGCTAATAAATGATGAGAGGAGGAATGGAGAAATATATTGAGAAGGAAAAAAACTCCTTCACAGATGCTTATGGGAATTGGTCATCATGATAATACTAGAAGAAATAGATATAATCTTACTGAACTTTAATCATGTGATTTGGGGTTGAAATGTATGTGAGAGAGGACAGCAAATAAGAAAGGTATAAATAGAAGCCTGTTAGCATATAGTATATCGTACATTAATTAAAATCTCTTGGGAGCATCTGTTACAAAGATATCTGGTCTCAGTGTTCATGCTAAAATATCAATGTCTGAGGAACAGAATTAGAAAAGTTAAACCAACTTTTATGCTTGTGATTGTCAGCCTTTCCCTTCCCTCTCAAGAGCCTTGACTATGAGACCTGATGTGGGCTTCTCATTCCTGGCTGCTAAAGACAGGGCAAGCCTTTGTCCTACCAGTACCTTTTTAATGCAAGGAAAAGTGTAACAAAAGCTTTTGTTAGTATTTTCGTTACATCTTCGGGTTAAATTCTGCCTTTTAATTCATCTCTCATCAAAGATGAATGTTTCTGTTTGTGCTCTCTGCTAGGAAATACCTGTTGAGAGTCTCCTTAACCTTTGACAGGGTAATTGAGCACCTTTCCTATAAATGACAGGGTAAGGTTGCCCTCGTGTGGTTAACAAGAGAACTAACGGGGGAAAAACAAGCTCATTTGGCAAAACGAGGTTTCTGCTGTCCTGCTCATAGGCATTGCTTCATCCTTCATCTTCCCAGCTCTTTTAAAAATGTGCAAAAAAGTAGCTCCTTCTAAAGAATATGTGCACTCTTCAGCCCTGCACATACATCTACCTAATGCCCCCTTAACTCGCAGGATGTTTGGCACTTTCAGATCTTCTCTGATTTCTCATGTTCATAGCATGTGGACAACTGAGACTGACGTACTCACAGTGGGACGTCAGCTGGACATGAGCAGCTGGGTCACCGTGTAGTGAAAAGGGCAAGCACAGCCTGGGTGTGAAAAACCATGACCCACAGAGCATGTGGATTAACCTTTTGCATCCATTTAGAGAGCTGCACTTCAGAGAAGATGTAGGCCAGCTAGCGTGACACCAGAGAGGACCACGAGTGTCCTTGGAGGGACAAACCAATAAGGGAGGACTGAAAAAATATGCAAAAAATAGATAAGATAGGGAAGAGGATGAAAATAGCCCTTGCATTTGTAGGCAGATCTACATTTGTAGTCTGATCTCCATTTCCATGAACAGAACTTGGAATAGTGGCTTTAAGCTGCAGTAAGGAGTTGATCCAAAAAGAAAATATTTAATTTGGATTTTTCTGAAGAAATTGTGGAGTTCCCCTTTCTTGTAGGTCCTTAAGAATAAGGTAGACATGGAACTCCCAGGAATGGCTCAGAAAGAATAGCTTCTGCTTTGTCAGGAAAATGTAAATCTATGTGGATCAATAGATCTGTAGCTCACTACACATCTGTGTAGATTAAAAGTTGTGTGAACTATTCTTGTTTCACATGGGCACATCTTAAGCTCCGGGGAGGCGGTGTGCATCTTGCTGGTACTTGCATATCTCTATTTCTCCCCTTTAATTCCTAATGAACTAGACCAACTAATTAGGGTACAGGTTCACATTAGTAAAGGTGATCTTCAGAGTCAGACCAGTGGTTTTGTGTCTGGTTACCTGGCTCCACATGCTGATCTTTAACCCTGCAGCACAAATCCCTTCCTTATGTTTTCACAGTATCACAGTATGTTTGGGATTGGAAGGGACCTCAAAAGACCATCTGGTCCAATCCCCCTGCTGGAGCAGGAACGCCCAGGTGAGGTCGCACAGGAACATGTCCAGGCTGGTCTTGAATGTCTCCAGAGAAGGAGACTCCACAACCTCCCTGGGCAGCCTGTTCCTGTGCTCTGTCACCCTCACTGAGAAGAAGTTTTTTCTCAAATTTAAGCGGAACCTCTTGTGTTCCAGCTTGATCCCATTACTCCTTGTCCTATCATTGTTTGCCACCGAGAAGAGCCTGGCTCCATCCTCATGGCACTCACCTTTTATATATTTATAAACATTAATGAGGTCCCCCCTTAGTCTCCTCTTCTCCAAACTAAAGAGACCCAGCTCCCTCAGCCTTTCTTCATAAGGGAGATGCTCCACTCCCTTAATCATCTTCGTTGCCTTACGCTGGACCCTCTCCAGCAGTTCCCTGTCCTTCTGGAACTGAGGGGCCCAGAACTGGACACAATATTCCACATGTGGTCTC
The DNA here is from genome assembly GCF_036013475.1 of Columba livia. Lineage (NCBI taxonomy): Eukaryota > Metazoa > Chordata > Aves > Columbiformes > Columbidae > Columba > Columba livia. The sequence continues at coordinate 7,298,001 of NC_088622.1, forward strand.
ACCAGGGCGGAGTAGAGGGGAAGGAGGACCTCTCTCGATCTACTAACCACCCCCCTTCTAATACACCCCAGGATGCCATTGGCCTTCCTGGCCACAAGGGCACAGTGCTGGCTCATGGTCATCCTGTTGTCCACCAGGACCCCCAGGTCCCTTTCCCCTACACTGCTCTCTAATATGTAATTTCCCAACCTATACTGGAACTTGGGGTTGTTCCTGCCCAGATGCAGGACTCTACACTTTCCCTTGTTAAATTTCATCAGGTTATTCCCCGCCCAACTCTCCAGCCTGTCCAGGTCCCGCTGGATGGCAGCACAGCCTTCTGGCGTGTCAGCCACACCTCCCAGCTTAGTGTCATCAGCAAACTTGCTGATAGTACACTCTATTCCCTCGTCTAAATCGTTAATGAATATATTGAATAATATTGGCCCCAGTACTGACCCCTGAGGCACTGCACTAGATACTGGCCTCCAACTGGACTCCGCACCATTGACTACCACTCTCTGGCTTCTCTCCTTAAGCCAGTTTGCAACCCACCTCGCTAGTCTATTGTCTAGACCACACCTCCTCAACTGAGCTGTGAGGATGCTGTGGGAGACTGTGTCAAAGGCTTTACTGAAGTCAGGGTAGACCACATCCACCGCTCTGCCATCATCCATCCACCTTGTTACATTCTCATAAAAGGCTATGAGGTTGGTCAAGCATGACTTACCCTTGGTGAAGCCATGCTGACTGCCCCTAATAACCCTCTTATCCTTGATATGCCTTGAGATGGCACCAAGGATAAGCTGTTCCATTACTTTCCCAGGGACAGAGGTGAGGCTGACTGGTCTATAATTACCTGGGTCCTCCTTCTTGCCCTTTTTGAAGACTGGAGTGACATTTGCTTTCCTCCAGTCCTCAGGCACCTCCCCCGTTTCCCAAGACTTGGCAAAGATGATGGAAAGCGGTCCAGCAACGACTTCAGCCAGCTCCCTCAGCACCTGCGGATGCATCCTATCTGGACCCATGGATTTATGGATGTCCAGACTATTTAATTGCTCCCTAACCCAGTCCTCATCGACTAAAGCAAACTCCTCCATTGACCTGGCTTCATCCGGGGTCTTAGGGTACAGGGCTCCCCAGGACAGCCTTTGCCTCAGGCAACTCCATCACACAGTCCATGGACTTGCTTGCTCTTGATGCTCATGTGCAGTGCCCTGCTAGTCGGAGGGTTGTTGTGCTTTTCTGATAAGCCCCTGACTTGTGTCCTGGAGAGATACTGAAGAGGTGTGATCCAAGTGGGGAAATATCTCCTTCCAGAACTGCGCACTGAGAGGATCCCCACAAGGAGGGATGATCCTCATGGGTTGCTGACCACCGTGGCCAACCACAGGGCAGCTCGCAGAGCTTTCTGGAGGCATCTTCTGGTACACCCAGGCCACACAGCTGGTGGATGCTTGGAAGATGATGCCAGAGTTATGTGCAGAGCTATATCAGGCAATAAATGTTAATGTCCTCAGCCCTGATTGACAGAGTGTTACCAGAATGGGGTTTTTATTTTTATTAAGGAGAAGAAGAAAGACTGCTGGAGAGAAAACAAACAGCTTTAGAAAGGCCCCAATAACTTGGACACCACCTGACTGTATGCAGCAGCCTTTGCCCACATTGTCCCATAAAGCTTCAGCATAAATGAAAGTGTTTTGTTACGCAGTTGTACCTGGTTGTTTGCCAGTTTTGCCCTTAGAGTGATCAGCCAGCCTCAGGAAACAGGATCTGCCATTGCCCCTATTTTACACTGAGCAAACATTATTCCTGCCATAAATTCTTTGAGCCAGGTCTCCTATCTTCTGGATTTTATTTAATCCCAAGCATGTTGATGCTTAATAAACAAACACTGTCATTACAATGTTTAAGCATTTATTTGTTCAAACCCGGCTATCACCTGACATTCTGTACTCACGAATAACACATGCTGTGTGCTTCCTTGGGGATACTCTTGTCCCTAATTTAACTGCTGTGGCTCTTTTCTGATGTTGCTTCTCATAGGGAGCTGCAGAATCTGGTACACCAGCAGAGGCAAGACTGCCACAGGTCCATGCTGCCAGGTCCAGCCAGGATCAAGACTGAGCGTGTATTTGCAGGAGGTGCACATCAGTTCAGTAGCTGCTCCTGCGTCCTTGCTCTCCTCCATTGTCTCCCACATATGAGCACACACATACATGCAAACAGATCTGCCTGTTGACCTCCTCAGACCTCATGATCTCTCCAGTAGTTGCCCTGGACCCCTCTGGTGTCTCTGATACACTCTCTGGATACTCACTGGAGCTCACTCACCCACTCACATGCCTGCACTGCTCCAGTTGCTGGCACATGAGCCCTCTGACCCACAGTCCCACTGTGGTTGCTGGCACCCAGATCTCCCTGCAGACAAAACAAACAGTACTTGACTCAGGAAAAGAGATAGAAATTGAGCTCAATGAGAAGACAGGACAAACTGTGCTGATGGGGACCAGGGCATGGCTGGACAAATATACTAACCAATAAGTTGTTTACATGTGACTGACCTCTCATGCCTCTATCCTTCTTTTTTTCCTATGTTTGCTCCTCTCCAAATCCCATAGATTGCTCCCTTTTCCCACCTTTGGTTACTCTTCTAAACATCTTATAGCAAGACTAGTGAGATCCTGAAATTATGTTCCCCCACATCCTACAATGTGTCCCATATCCCTAGGCAAAGAGACAGGGAGAGAGAGGGAGGAGAGAGGAAAAAGCTATTTTTGACTAATGATGATGGGTTTCACACCTGGGCTGTGGGGCTGAGGGTTTCCTGGAGCAGCCCTGAGAGGAGCTAGGGAATGGTCTCCTTTCTCTGACAGGAACATGAGGGTTCCCCACCTGCAATTGTGTATCTGTGCCCATATGTGTTTGTGTGTGTTCACGTAGATGAGCATTTTACAGGTTGCTCACCCTTCTGTGATGAGCCTGGGGTAGCTGGGGCTGGCTATAATTTGGGTTCTCCCATCTGCCTATGTTCCTCCATACATTATGTGCATGGAGCCAAGCTTCTTATGTTAGAAATTAACAATCTCTGTTATCTCAGGTGTCACATACCTGGAAAAGCAAGCAAGGAACACAAATGCACAATGTAGCATTCGCATTTAATTTATTTTGGAATAAAAGTTTTGTTCCTGTTATAAATTAATAAAATTTTTCTTGTTGTAATTTTGAAATTTCAAAATAGGACTTGTCTTTGCCTGTGTGCCTATATTCTCAGTCTCCCAGTAGCAAAGTGCTTGTGGCTACATCAAGACTGTATGCCTCATTTCTTTAGTGTTACATGCAAATGTTAAAAGAAATTTGTACTCAGTGGGTACTCTCCCCCTTGAGGTGGTCATTAGCTTGTCCTCTTCACCAAGGCACTGGTCATGGAGAGGTCACATACAATAAAGCATCATCTGATAAGTCACATCCTATATTGTTATACACCAGCCTTCACACACTGTTATGGCCAGCACTGTATTTGGTGCAAAATGCTATGATGTTAAGTTAAACACATGAAAAAATAAATGCACTCACTACTGCAGGGCCTGAGCACTTTTGGCTAATGAAGTCAAACCTGTATGTGGCAGTTGCTCACACCCTGATGAGCTTTCAACAGGGCAGTTGGTGTCTCTTTAAAACCTCTTGTGCCTCACTGTGACTGCTGTCACCTGCACACCTTGGTTGGTGACAATGGTCACAGCCCCTCATCCCAGGGACAGTGACTCCGCACATCCCCCTCCCCAGCCTGGGGAGTGGGACGGGTGGGACCCTCGGTCAGCAGACAAACTCCTCAGCCAGTGAGGTGCCCAGACCCAGCAAAGCTTCTGGCCCAGCCTGTAATGGCCACAGCCAGATCTGACCAGGCTATAAAATGCGGCCCCTGCCAACGATGCCCTTCGAGTGGTCTTCTTGGAGCACTGGGACTGTGGTTGGAGCCTCCCTGGATCAGGGATGCCATCTAAGGGGAGTTACTGGGACTGAGAGCCCTCACCTTCGCCTTGGTAAGTGCTCTTTTTTTCTTCTGAATATACCATGAGTGAGCCCTTGCCCTGCCCACGCAAGCGATTATTTCTTCTGAGTACCCTTGAGTGAAAGAGGCCTCTTCTTCTTTTGAGTGTGTGCAGGCTGTGCATTGTTATTCTTGTGTGGTTGTATGGTAATAACACCCCCAACTAGTACATCGAACCTGTAGTTTATTACATGTTGCCAGAGTGCTGACTGATTTCTAATTGTGTGTCCCCCCACCACTTGCATTGGTTTCTGTTGTTTGGTTTTGGTTTCCATTCTGAATTAAGGTTGGTTTATTATTTTTTTTGAGTCTTTTTGGGGCACCTCTGTGACACTACATCACGTTACATGGGAAAGAAGCAAGGAATGCAGCCCAAAGGGTGCGGCACACACAGAGAGTTTGGGCAAAATATTACTTGAAAGTCAAGGTCATAATTGTAAACTTCTAAACAAAAGGTCTGTCTGTTCTCACACAGCTGTTGCAGTTACAGATTCACAGACAAGCCCCATAAAGGATAAAATTCAAAGCTGAAGCCCTGACAAGACAAGGAAACATATAAAATGTTTCTTGAGAAACCACAATTCTGCTCTGTCATGAATAAATAAAATAAGAAGGCATGAGCTGGGGATTTCAGGCCCCATTCAGTGCTGGAAGGTCAAATTAAAATTAAGGGACATGGGGTACTCAGAAAACACTGAAAATATCAGCCATGTTATTCTGTTGGAGATAACGATTTACAGGGCACATTCAGATTTGCACATCTGGTTTCATTCACGTGCAAATTCCCAGAACTGCAGTGGTGAAAAGCATTCCTTAAGAATGGCAGCTGGGATAGGGTTCAGTGCTAGAGCTGGGTTGGGTTGTGGTTGGACTCAGTGATCCTGAGGGCCTCTTCCAACTGAAAGGATTCTATGATTCTATGATATGAAGTGTTGGAATGGAGCACACAGGAAACAAGCAGCACTTGCTGCATCCGTTTTACTTTTTACAGTGCATGCATCTCTTTGTGGTTTCTGTTTGACGCTCTAGCTCCTTATCTCTTATCCTTCATCCTTCCTTTGTAGGAACAGTCACCTCCAGCTCTTTTTGTTGGACCATAGAACAAAAAGAGCTGCCTCTATTCACTGTGTAGAATAGAGGTTCTTGACTACACTGATGTGCAGAAATTCGATCCCCTGAGATATCTAACTAGTTAATTTTTTTTTTTCCTGCAAGGAATCCCAAGCTAAAAAGGTACCTGACATGGATAAATGGTCAAAGAGAGAAAGTATGAATGAGTCTCTAGGAAACTAGGCCAAAAATATGGTGTTGGATTAAAACTACAAAATTCCATCGAATCTTCTCCCTTGATATTCAATCCCATTTTTGTTTGGTGTTGAATGTTTTACTTCCCCAGCAGATATTTGCCTGAATATTTCCATTTGTTAGAATGGGCAATCTTGCAGTTAAGGCTATGAATCATTATCTAGAGATCTATGAACTGCTCTTGGCTCTGAATGTTAAAGCACTGGTGCCTATAAAGAAATTACACCCTGCACGCCCTTGAGAGAGAAAGCTGTGCTGCCAAGTTAAAGAGCTGTGGGAGGAGGGAGGCAGCCTGCCCAGTATCAAGAAAGATGCCAAAGAGATTGACCAGATCTTCACTGATAACCTCAAGAGGCAGGATCCTGAACCCTTATCTGCAATGAAGGAGCAGACAATCTATGATCAGCTGTGGGTCAAATGGAGACTCCCAAGACAGGGAACACTGGAAGCTTATTACTTCTGGCAGTGGGAGGAAGGCTGCTTCTCCACCTGCAGATCTGCAATGGCAGAATAGGTTTGGTGCCCTGGTTACAAAAAAGGTAGACAAAGCCATGTCATGGGAAGCGTAAGCACCAGCTGGGCCTGAACATCAGCACCAATAGAAAGCAAGTAGTAGTGGTGGGAGGTGACCACCTGCTGACCTGAGTTACTATGTAGGGAGGTTTGCTGCCTACTAGGGGCTCAGGTCCGTCACGCTACAGAGAGGCTGCTGAGGCTTGTCTGGGGTTGGACTGCAACCACGCACTCCTCATCTGCATATAAGAGAAGGTGTCATGGAAGAGCCTGAATGCATAAGGAGTGACTACATGGCTCTGGAAGTGAGGGCTGAGGGCACGATCAACACCTTGTGCAGTTAGTGGTGTTGTCAAGGATTTGGTTTTTGCAACCATGGGACCTTCTTTTAGGAATGAGGACTGATGTAGAAAGAGGAGATCCACCTCACAAAAAAACCCAACTCTGCCAGCAGGTTGACCCATCTGGTGAGGAGAGCTTTATACTAGGAATGTCTGGAGACGGAGGCTACAAGCAGGGAATACAGGGTGATTGGTACAAGACACCTCAGCAGTGATACAACAAGGCCAAGGGGGTCTCTCTGAAGTGTATGTATGCAAATACACAGACCCTGGGAATTGAGCTAGAAGAACTAGAGCCCCAGCTGCAGTCATGGATCTTATAACAGTATTGGAATGGCTGGTGGCATTGGTAGCTCACGCGACTGGGATGCTGCAACAGGTGGATACAAGCCCTTAAGGAAAGGCATGGAAGACAGGCAGGGTATTCCCTGGAAGAAAGAAAAGGTGTTGCCTTCTCAGGTTAGTTTGTAGGGGATTTGACACATGCACTTTCTACAGGGAAAGGTAGCACTGACGTTCAGTCATGTCTAAAGTGGCAGGTTGCAGCCCTCTATCAGCTCCCTCCAAGCTTCCCCAGATGGTTCCCCCCTTTCTATTTGGGCACTTTCTAAATAGGTCACCTCAGAACGTCTTTATATGAAAAAGCATGACCTCTTTTATGTCTTGACCACACTGAATGATGATTTTGTGAAAAATTAGTGTAGCACAACTCAGTGTGGTGCCTTATGGAAGGGGAAGGTGATATTCTTTTCCAAATTTTGTAAGGGATGAGATTTCATTAAACTACAGTCTCACATTCATGTATTCACAAGCACCAAAATGTGTGTATGCCAGAGGTCTGGCCAGGATCACTTGGATGCAGCATTGATGATAAAGTAAGTACACGGGCTGTTGTCATCACATCTCCAAGGCTTTTGTTGACTGGCAATGACAATCCAGTTTTTGGTCATATCTTGAATATGTTGCAGATGTCCACAGTTACTGTGGGGCAGTTCTTTGGTAGGATCTGTCTTCCTGTTGATCTGTAACAGAAAAAGGAATAGCATGTGTGATGTTCTGTAAATGCATTGCTTTCCACTGATGAGTTATATCTGCTGCAGACTTATCAGGGTTCAGGCCTTACAGGCTTCCCAAAAGCAATACAATCATTAGTTTTATTGCTGGAACCAGCAACCTTTGTTATCAGTGCAAGCCAGTCTTTTGAGTGTTGTTCTGCTGTTTCTTCGTGTGCTTACTCAAACACATCTGTCTATTCAGACTTGATTGATACTAATCATAAGATCTCTGTTAGATTACTTTACAGTCTCAGTCAACAAGGCAATCAAAGATATAGAACGTCTTTAAAACATGAAAGGCTAATACTGCAAGACAAAAAGGATTCAGTGAAATGATCAGACAGCAGGTTCAAAATAATCACAAATATTTAAAGAAGTATTTCATTCACAAATAGTTAAACTGTGTGCCACATGGACTTGGTACAATCTTTTGTAAATACAAAAAATATCTTCAAGTACTATGAAAGGCAATAGCACTCCAGCTCAGAAGCAAACTGAGTGTGCTGGTTTGACTGAAAATGGGTTAATTTTCTCCATGCAGTTAGAAACCTTTCTTTTCCATAGCTAGCACACTCATTATTTGGACTCACTTTGAGAACAAGAGATAACACCCAGCACAGAGTTAATGTTTGTAATTGCTCTCGTCTGAGAGCCGAGGACACTCTGAGCTCTGCCCACAGGTGTGAGGCAGCGAGGAAGGGGATGGATGGACAGAGCTGGACTGACACCCACACTGATCAATGATCAATTCCACCCCGTTAGCGTCATGGTCCAGATTTAAGGAGAGTTGTTTCTTCCACTATCTCTTGCTCTCTTTCTGGAGCGCAGCCGGGGGAGGTCTGTGCTGAATGTTTAGTTTGGCTTTTTGACATTTTGCAGAGACCTCTGGGCTTTTCTGCCCTTTCCTCTCTTTTCTCTCTCTGGGGTGGGCTTTACGACGAGATGTGACTTCTGGGACTGGCTGCTCAGTTGTGGACAGAGTTTGTGAGGAATTGCTTTGAGTATCTTTTATTTCTATTATACATATATATATATTTACTAGTATTGTATTAGTATTTTGTTATTTTATTAAACCATGTTTATCTCAATCCAAGATTTTATTCTCTCCCCTGTTGGAGTGTGTGGGGGTCAGGGAGGGGGTGAGCGAGCAGCTATCGTGGTTGTATTGCCAGCTTGCCAGCTGGGGCTAAAACACTTGGAATCATCAGGAAAGTATCACTAGATATTCTTGTGCTTGTCCAAAGCTGCCTCCAACCATCTGCTGTTAAAGACAGGCCACTGAGAGAAATGGACTGCTGGGCAATTTGTGTTTCTGTGTCTTCTCTTTACATATATATACTTTTTTTTTTTTTTTTTTTTTTTTTTCTTAATGAAGAACATGCAGAATATGCACCAAGAATGTGGATAATATCCCCCAGGTACACAGTGGTTTCATGAATCCTAACCTGGTCTTTTAGACATAGTCTCAAAGAGCTTAGGACAACAATTTGTAAGAGGTTGCACCCCATCTCTTTGCTTTCTCTCTCTAGTGTATGTCACATCTATCCATACTCAGGAAAAAGGCAGCACAAGGGAGGATCCCAACATCAAATATAAGCCAAAATCCTTGCACAGGACAACATCTATGTTAAATAAAATAGGGTAGTGACTATTATCATTTTCTGCAATGTTATAGAGATGAGTCTTCAAGGATGCTCTGGAGTATCTATGTTATGTTGTTCATTTCTTCTTAAGTTTCCGCAGATCTTCTGCCAGGAAAGATTCTGTGGCAACCCCTTCTGCTCAGACATATGAAAGCTAACCTTTCCATACTCACTATCCAGACAACTGAAAACAGTAATTCACTCCCCAGTGAAGGTCATCTGGTCCGGAGAGTGGCAACTGAAGTTACCTATAGCCAAGTGCTATAGATGGTGGGTGTCCACTCTTCCAAGATGCTCCATTGGAGCTTATATTGGAAGGAGTCAACGCTGGGAAGACAACTGTCACCAGCATTCTAGCAGCAGATGGCAAAAGATGGTGAGGAATGTGCAAGCTTCAGGAAAGACTGGGTGGTGAGTGGGAACCGTATGGATGCAAGGATACAAGATGTTTGTATATCTCCTTCTCTGGAGATATTCAAGACCTGTGTGGACACATTCCTGTGCAGTCTACTCTAGGTGAACCTGCTTTAGCAGCTGGGTTGGACTAGATGATGTCCAGAGGTCCCTGCTTTAGATTGGATATTAGAAGGAATTTATTTATGGAAAGTGTTGTCAGGCATTGGCACAGGCTGCCCAGGGAAGTAGTTGAGTCACCACCTCTGGAGGTATTTAAGACATACATAGATGAGCATCTTAGGGACATGGTTTAGTGCTAGAGTTAGGTTGTGGTTGGACTTAATGACCTTGAAGTTCTTTTGCGACAAAATGATTCTGTGATTCTCTGATTCTGTCCCAGTGGAGCTGGTAGAAAGGACTTCTGTGATTTCCCATCCAACCTTCTGTTCACTGCAGGACTATAAAAGATCTAGATTAGGGCCGCTGTGTCTTTATCCAGCCAAGTTGTGGGAGGCTTCATAGTCAGAGATCTTTCACCTGCCTGTTCAACTGCCACAGCACCAACATCTGGGTAAGGAGTTTTTCCTAATGTGCAACTTTAACCTCCCAGGCAGCAATTTGTGGTGTTGCCCCTTCTTATGTTGCTTGATGTAACTGGGAAGAGCTTGGTTCTCTTCTCTTTGCAACCACCCTTCCAGTTATTTCATTTATTTCGCCTGTTATTTCATAGAATCATAGAATGTCCTGAGTTGGCAGGACCCCCAGGATCATGGGTTCCAGCTCCTGTCCCTGCACAGGACACCCCACAGGTCACCCCGTGTGTCTGAGGACGTTGTCCAGTCTCTTCTGGAACACTGTCAGGTTGGGGCTGTGACACCTCCCTGGGGAGCCTGTTCAGTGTTCAGCACCCTCACCCTGCTCCTCCATCTCCCTTCTTTTTCTTCTCCTGTTTACCAGATTAAAGAAGTTCATCTCCGTCCACATGTCTTCACAGGCCAAGTGTCATAGATCCCTCACCGCCTTGGTCCACCTTTACTGGACTCTTTACTGGTTTTGCCCAGGTGTCACCTAGGAGAGAAGCTGGGCATGTGCCATTATTTATTGAGAAAAATCAGTTGCCTGGACTAAATAAATTGAATCCCAACTAAATGCAGGTACTAGCTATGGGGAGACATCAAGCTGGGCTGTATTTACTATTTAAAGCAGATGAATGCTAAGTGGAATATCAGGATTCAGCGTATCCCCTAATCCACTGCAATAGGAAAGCAGAAAGGATGCTGATCTGGTTAAATCATATCTCATCACAACTGGACTGACAAACATCAAAAGAATACCTGCATCATCATCTCTGATTCCAGTGTCTGGTAGTGAAAATACTTCTTTGCTGTGCAATTGGTTTTATAGGCTTTTTATTGCTTATAAACCAAATTGTGTAATCATTGATACTTTATATGACCCTAGACATAGTTAAATTATTACTCAAAGGACAATCACACCTTTGTGTGTTCAGTGTTTGCTGAGCGCTCATTCTGGACCCTTGCATTTACATGACTGGTGGGAGGGAGAGCACCACCCAGGGACAAGACCAATACCATCAAAATTGTTTGCAATCATTTCGCATTTTTCTTTGCGTAAGCTCTTGACATTGAAATTTCTTTTCCTCATCAAACAAAAAGACCTAAGAAATGATTTTCAGCCTTTCTACTTTTGAGCATTTGAAAGGAAGGAAATGTTTTTACTGGTAAGATAAGGTCTTTTCTACCTGCTTCAAATTCTGCCTGGATTTCAACAACAATAACAACAAGAAGCCCTTAGGGGAAAAGAAATTGGGGGATTAGCAGACTTCCTGAAATATAGGAAAAATGGGCAAACCACGGCATGATAATCGTGAGATGGGTGCAAAGATGGAGGTTAATGGGAATAGAAGCAGATAGACACAAAATGTCTGGGCAGAAGGGATCCAAGAGTGAGATTAGGGACCAGTGTGGGTGGGAATTTGGAAATAAATTATGATATTAGAATTTTAATAGGATCTAAGTCTGGTTGTTTGAGAACACTGGTAGCTAGAACTAGAGTAGAGACCCAAGGTATGAGAAATATGTAGAAATGGTTGCCTTTTAAACTAAGAAAAAATACCTTACTGCCCCAGAGAACTTTCACAGAATAGAAGCAGAAATGAGCAGGCAAATCACGTAAGGAACAAGAGAGTCCAGGGGCAGAAATGAAAGGAAAGTAATAAAGAAAGCTGGAAAAAGAGACACATTGCAGAATCTAGGAGAAATAAAAAATTCAGACTCCAAAAAGTAAGGGAAAGAGAATGGGAACTCGGTCTCAGTAGGAAGAAGGACCAGAATTGGCAGCCCTTGGAGACCAATAAGTAAAGGGATATATCTGGGAAGATCTGGAGACTGATGCAGAATTTTGGAAGAGCTAAGCAGAGTGTTGAGAAGGGTAAGAGAAATTTTGGGGGAAAGATGAGGTAAATTTAAAGAAGAGCAGGCACAGAAGTCTCTGCATACAATAAAAGCAAGAAAAGGGAGAAAAACCAGGTTACTGATGATTGTAGACTTACTGATGAACATTGTAATACCAAATGACAGAGTAATATAATGACAAGGGGACTCAGAGGCAGTAAGCATAAAGTGATGAACTTAGGGAAGAGCAACCACGCTGCAAGTCTCTGAATTAACCAGAGCTTTAAAAGCTCTTGGAATTACATAGTTGATTGAATCTCTTATCTCAGTGCTCAACAACTGGAAAAAAAAATCCAGTTTGGGGCCTTACTAGTAAAAGAGCAGAGGGGACAAAACAAAATATAACTGAACCATTGCATAAATCCAGGGAACATTAAATTTTACTCTGCATTGCATCAAAAATAGAGGCAAGGTGACCAGTTACTTTTCGTCATGCAGTAGTTCTGAGCAAAGCCTGACAACATTCATGGCAATACAGACCACACTTTCCTTCCTATGACTCATAAGGGAAAAGGGTGATGATTTAAAAACAAGAACTCATAGATGGGAGTTCTGGACTAAAAGACCATTCTGCATACCTAGTCTGAACTTGGATTTAACTTCTACTAGAGAAAGGTAAGCATGTGTTAAGGAAGAATACGTATGTGATAAGGAAGTGGATGCAGAGTATGTGTTAACAAAGATAATTCAGGAAATACTTCAAACAGCAGATACTCATTCTGCCTTGCAAGCTGCTCCATTATTTAATCACACAACCTAAAAAGAAATTGCATCTAAAACTTTGAATTTTCTAACTGGCGTTTTGTTAGACCCTTGACATAAAATCCTCCTTTTTATCACCTTTCCCTCTGTGCAAATATCCATCTGTGTTAGGAAGTCATCTCATCTCCTTGATGCACTACATTATAAAATACAACTGCATACTTTGTGTGTGCAGGATTGAGCAAGCTGTGGCAGCAGTAATGGGAATGCTGCAGTCTGTCAGAACTCAGCGCCATTGCCAAGAGGATTTTCTCCACACTGCTACTCCATCCCCATGTGCATCATCTTGCTTCCACCTCTCTAATGCCTGTGAAGCTATTCAGTGTGACACCCTGGGGAACCAGTTCTCCAGAAAGCAATTATTTATTTTTGTTATTGGGTCAGCTTCCCAGTGTATCCAGTTTTCTGCACAACTCCAGAGATGGGATGAGAGTAGCGGCTTTCATAGAATCATAGAATGCTCTGAGTTGGAAGGACCCCCAGGATCATGGGTTCCAGCTCCTGTCCCTGCACAGGACACCCCACAGGTCACCCCGTGTGTCTGTGGACGTTGTCCAGTCTCTTCTGGAACACTGTCAGGTTGGGCCGTGACACCTCCCTGGGAGCCTGTTCAGTGTCCAGCACCTCTGGGGAAGAACCTTTTCCTCATGTCCCACTGACCCTCCCTGGCACATCTCCTGCCGTTCCCTGGGCTCTGTCACTGTCACAGAGCAGAGCTCACCCTGCCCCTCCTGCTCCTGCTGAGGAACCTGCAGCCCATGAGCTCTGCCCTCAGTCTGCTCTGCTCCAGCTGAGCCAACCCAGGGACTCCAGCCGCTGCTCATACGGCTTCCCCTCCAAACCTTCACCAACTTTGTGTCCCTCCTCTGGACACTCTCAGTAGCTTTATCTCCTTTTATCCCGTGTCCCCAGCCCTGCACACAGTGAATGCTGCAGGTGAAGCTGAGCAGAATGGGACAATTCCCCCCCTGCCCGGCTGGTCGTGCTGTGCTGGATAAACCAGGACACAGGTCCCTCTTGGCTCCAGGGACACTGGTGGCTCATGTTCAACTGGCCATCGACCAGAACCCCAGATCCCTCTCCATGGAGCTGCTGTCCAGCATCTCGTCCCCCAGTCCATCTGTACAGCCAGGGTTGACGTGTCCCAGGTGCAAAATCTGGCACTTGCCCCTGTTTAACTTCATGGTCTTGGTGATTGCCCAGTTCTCCAATTTGTCCAGATCCCTCTCCAGGGCCTCTCTGCCCTCCAGAGTGTTGACGGCTCCCCCCAGTTTTGTGTCATCAGCAAACTTACTAAGTAATCTCTCAAGCCCTGAGTCTAAGTCATTTATGAAGACATTGCAGAGTGTTGGCCCTAAGATGTATCCCTGCAGAACTTGTTAAGGACTGGTCCCCAGGATGACATGACCCCATTTACTAGAACCCTTTGAGTCCAACCCATCAGCCAGTTGCTCACCCACTGCAATGTGTGTTTACCCAAGCGGTGTGCTGGACATCTTGTCCAGGAGGATTCTGTGAGAGACACTATCAAAGTTTTACTGAAATCCAAAAAGATCACATCAACAGGCTTCCCTTGGTCAACTAGGTGGGTAGCCTTGTCGTAGAATAAAATTAAGTTTGTTAAGCAAGACTTTCCCCTCGTGAACCCGTGCTGGCTGGGACCAATGACTGCGTTGTCATTCAGATGATTTTCAAAAACTCCCAGAACAATCTTCTCCATGATTTTGCTGGGCACAGAAGTGAGGTTGACAGGCCTGTGGTTACCGGGGTCATCCCTGTTGCCCTTCTTGTAGACTGAGATGTTTGCCAGCTTCCAGTCAACTGGGTCCTCCCCAGATTCCCAAAAGCAAAAAACTGTAATTGAAAATTGTAATAATTTTCAAAAAGCCAATACAACCTCAAAGGTATGGATGGATAAGCTTTATTTTTATGGTTTAGGTACTTCAGTTCTTCCCATGCTGAATGAGAAATATGTTTGAAAGTCTAACATTATGGCCGTGGTTCTTCTGTGTGTAATGGTTTCTGCTTAGCTAGCACATGAATATGTCTGCAGACAAACTCAACTCTTCAACTACTTTACCAGCAGGATCAAAATGAAATAATAAACTAGTGATGACAGGAGATCATTTACACTTTTGTACGCCATGTATCGATATCACTTGATGAAGTAGAAATTAGAGTCAATCCCACAAGATAAGATAATGTATAGGGAGGTCATGTATGCAGGTGCCTTCTGGGAAGGGGATCAACAGACACATCTGGACATGAAAGGTCACAGTCTATCAAAAACCTACTGTTGTGACAGAATGTGGTGTCCAAATAGATGCTTTGTATTGCTGAAAAGTGCTCCTGACATGGAAAGCAATATTAATGTAATCCTCTATAGGAAAATGTAAATGCCCTCATTGCACAGAACATTTGGCTGATTCCTGGGAAGGTGTTTGTTGAGAAGTGAGATGTTCTTTCAGGGATTAGTTCCTGAACAATGTCCTTGTGGCTGAACTGGTGTGAAGACCTTGGATGGAAAACAGATAATGCATGATGTGTTCCTGGCCTATGACCCAACAAAGGAGAAACAGATAACTGTTGGAGTATGCCTTGTTGCATGAACTCACACCTGGAAGGTTTAAGTACACAGCTAGCAGAGAGGTGCTGGCTGATGTGCTTCTGGAGAAGGATTTTACAATTCAGAAGGTAACTCAGAAGAAAGAATGTATCAATACAAAATACCTGAGCTTGAATTGGCAGAAATGCACTACCTGACAGGAGCTAAGGGAATTAATACCTCATTTTTCCTGGTGGGAGCCAGCTGCTGATGCTGGGCCCGTGCTTACCAATTGCCACTGTGTCAGGTACTTTGCCGGGGTTACCTGTGACGTTCAGTTCCTGATGTGCTTTCCTTCATCAATAGAAATGGGGCTAGCCTGACACAGGCCAATCTTTAACTCAGCTGAACATCAGACCTTTGTGATTTTACTCATGGTATTTCTTTCTCTTCAACAACCACATTGTCAGCCACACCTCTGTCATGAATGAGAAAAAAAAAAACATTAGTCCCCTAGGATGTGTATTGTGTATGAATCCGTTTTGTACCTCCAAATGACTGGCTGTTCTCCAAGTCATTCCTCTTGGTAGTTAGCCTGTACCTTGTCTACATGTGATATCCACCATCCTTGATTCAGGTGGTGTAAACCACTTTGGTGACAGAACCTTCACAGACATCTAATGACAAATCTCTGTATGAAGTGTGATCTCTTTATGATCTATATATGAAGTTCTGAAGGCCTCATGCATAATGAAAAGACATTCCTGTCTGACAGGTGTGAGAAGTTTGGGATACCATTTTGGAGACTGTGAGGATCCATTAGGTGAGGATAGACCCTGCTGTCACTCTTCCTGCATCCCCTTTTACTAGAAGCTACAAAGGAGAAAAGATCTTATATCTATGGAAGCATCTCTGAAATTTCTACAAGAAATGAACCCATGTCAAGGCATACCAGTGTCACTAGACACCATAGTCAACAGAAAGATAAGCATCTCCCTGAAGAAGCCTAGCTTTAGAAGATGTCTCAGAGTAGGCAGGTGAGATAGTCACCACTGTGTTTTCATTGAGTAATCTCAGCTTTGAGCAGCGTGCAGGGTTTGTGCGACCAGGCTGCCCAGGACTCCGGACACAGTCTGGCTGGGCCCAGGGCACAGTGCACAGGGGAGCACAGAGCTGACCTGTGGGCTGGAACATCGACTGAGGGAAACTGCAAGGATTCGGGGCTGCAGAAAGAACGGTTCAAGTCATATTCACAGGAGGAGCAGGGGACTTTGTTAAAAAAGGGAATACCTGCCACCACAGTCACTGAAACCCTTTGAAATCTTTATCCAATATTCTTTCTTTGGGACTTAGTCCTAAATCTCCTTTCAATCTCCTACACCTTGATTTGTCTCCAGCCTTTCTTGCTATAATTAAGAACAATTTCAGTAACCAGCAGGAGAATAGAAAGGTCCTTTTTTTTTTTTTTTCCTTTTTCCAACTGTGCAATCTGCATCACTGCAGCTGTGCTTTATCATGATCATATAAACATAATTGGTTTGCATGTGTTCCCATAAATAAAGGGTACAGATAAATTTGCGTTGCTTAACACAGACACTGTTATGCTAACTAAAAGCGTAACATTTGAGAAATTTTCCCAAGTAATTAAAAAAGAAGTACAGAAATGTACATATTAGTGTTCCCTGCCTATTTTCCTTGTTAAAACAATGTCAGTCCTCTAACAAGGGAGCAGAAATAGTAAAATGTATAAGAGTAACGGTTTGATTTGCCTATGAACATGGGTGAGTTTTAAACTTCAAAATTAGTCTAGAACTATATGAGGTCAGTACATAAAACCCTGTATCTTGTTTAAAACCTGATTATAAAACTGCGCTTGTGTTCCTCCTCAGATATTGGACAAGCACTCAGAACCAAGAGCATGGCAGCTTCTGAGAAACCTCTTGATATTGGGGCAGTCCCCAAAGACTGAGTGTATGTGAAGTTTGTTCCAAAGGCATCTTTCCTTACACAACTATCAGTGACAGATTTTACTACCAGAAATGTGCTGATCACTACTCTCATAGATTAGTTTGAAGTTAACTTGAAGATGCAAGTGCATCCAAGCAATATCTCCTTGCTGAGACATGGGAAACTTGTGACGCAAAGAAACTGCTTAGTATTCACTTTGATTAGGCTTCCATGTAAATCTGATTAAGATGACCAGGGAAATGTGGACACTGCTGCTGTCCTGTACTCTCCAGAATACCTACTGGAGGTGTATTTAATCTGACGGACAACTTTGTCATCAATAAGGCATGAGAATGCATATTAAAGAATACGTGTAACAAGGAAAAAAGGACAAAGAATATCTGTGATCAGCTACAATGATTAAAATGTGATTGCACCAATATTCACATTGTGTTACTCTTCTAAAAAAGTCCAGTCTGCAGAAGATTAGGCATTTCTGCTGGTGAATATATTTACCTTTGAATTTTATTTCTCTCCTGCAATGTGTTCTTTGAACTTTACGTTCTGATTTAAAGGTTATTGATTTAGTGACATTGATAATAAAGTGTGATTTATAGCTAAATTATGGGTCCTTCTGATTCACTGATTTCATCATAATACTGATTAAACCCTGCCAGCTCTTCCCAGGCAGCACGCAATGACAGGGAACCTTGCTGGGCTTCAGGGGTTCAGCGCTGTGGAGAGGTCCCTGGTGATCCAACCTGTACTGTGATTAGAGGTAGACTGAGAGGCAGACAGCATGAACCAGCATGGAAATGTTGTATAGATTCTTTGTAGGATCTGTTCACAGCACTCCGACATAATTTCCTGCCTTATTCCGCCCTTTGCCCTTCTTACATGTTGTGCGTACTTACTACATACAGCAATATAGAAACACGATACAGATTTTTCTAACAAGAGCCCTGAGCCAAGAGTTGATTGTCTGTAAACCTCACATGAGGTGGGGAGAAAGATAGCAGCAACATGCTGACGTCTGTACTCTCATTAGTGATTAAACATTAATAGGAAAAGCAAGCAGATGCCACCATCCTGTCATCCAGCAGAGCCTGGGAATGGCGGAGGTGGCCGTGCTGCACGGCAACAGGGAGGTCAGTCCTGAGGATTTCCTTCCTTGGCTGCCTGGAGTGGTTAAATGCTCCTATAAGGAATATGCTGGATTCCAAGATTTATCCCAAATCCCAGTTGTCACTGGACTAAAAGAAAAAAAACACTAGAGATGGGAGGATGTTCCATCATGCATGTGATGCTGTTGTTGTGGAGACAGCTCCAGGCTGTAGTTATCACCTGCAGACTTTGAAATCCATTCTTAATCTCCCCGTGTGACGTTTTGGCCTTGAAGCAAAAGCTTGTGCAAAAGGTAATATATGATATGACACTCTTATTACACTTATATAATAACAGTATAATTGTGTATTAAATTTCAAAATGCTTCTGGTGCAGCGGGCTTTACCAAATTTCAGAAAAGGCTTTTCTTTACCTCTCTCATATTTCCTTTACCGAGGGGACGCCATTTATTTCTGTAATTTGAGCACTCCAGTCAGGAACACTTTGAAAAGCCGCTGGTTCAGCTGCAGAAAAGGAATTGAACAGGGTTCCCATGTCCCACTGGGAAGAGGTTTAAAATTCAGGTAGTTTCTATGTGTTTACATGTGTTTACTCCCTTTGGTCACCTATTCCTCAAGCCTAGGCAGGAACAAAATCATTAACCTAATCAAAATCATTACAGTCACAAACTGAACTACAGTCACAAACTGAACTACAGTCACTAACTAAAGACCACATCCTTCCAAGATCACGTCTGTCTTCTGCCCATGGGCTCAAGGCAGATGTGAGGAACATGGTATGAGAAATAACCAGGGAAGCTCTTGTGAGTGAGTTTCCATGTTACCCAGGCCAGCAGCAATGGACAAGGTTATGTTCTACTCTTTTACTATCCCTTGGGTACTTTGTGCCATATTTGTCACCACATGCAGTACATGCTGTCCATGACGCAAAACTCCTCTATCTAGTCCTCACACATAAAATAAGCAGAGCATGAAACACAAACATGGACAGTAAGAAATATTTTTCACAATGATTTGTTTTTCTACTCCCTTCTGAATTTACACAAGAGGAAGTGTTTTTATGGCTGCTTCATTGCTGCTTGCACATTATAGGAACTTACTTTATATGTTTATCTAGCAACAATGTCATAACATTGTTTTCATCTTCCTGGAAAGATACTAACCATAGAGGGAAAGGAAGTAGACTGGATGCAAAACATGCTGAATATTTTGAGAAAGGACCTTGTGAGGAGTGGCGAATGTTTTCTTGATGAGAATGCTTCCATTGGGGGACATGGTGTTGATCTGATGTGTTATTTTTTGATGCCTCTGAACTATTTCCATTGAGATGATTTCTTTGTGCACATCAGAGATATGAGGTGCTCAAGATGTTTTACACAGTAAAAGGACTTTCTGTTCCCCAGGTACAGAAAGGCATTCAAAGGTCAAGAGGTGCCTCAAACTGATATGAGTCCACATCTGAGAATGAGCCATTTCAAAAGACATTTATAATTGGGTGATATCTGGAAATCATGCATTGTCTAGGCAGTGTACGATTATATATCACATATACTATGTACACTAAGGCTACATATTATCATGTATATCACAGAATTGTAGAAACACAGAATGGTTGCAGGTGGGATGAGATCTCTGGAGGCCACCTTGTCCAGCCCTCCTGCTCAAGCAGGGCCACCCAAAGCCAGTTACCCAGAACTGTGTTCAGATGGTGTATGAGTATCTCAAAGGATGGAGACTCCACAATCTCCCTGGGCAACCTGCTCCAGTACTCGGTCACCTTCATAGTGCAAAAGCATTTTCTGATGTTTGAGGGAATCTCCTGTGTTTCGGTTTGTACCCATGGCCTCCGGTCGAGTCACTGTACCACTGAAAAGGGCCTGGCTCCATCCTCTCTGCATCCTCCT
This sequence comes from Columba livia, assembly GCF_036013475.1. Lineage (NCBI taxonomy): Eukaryota > Metazoa > Chordata > Aves > Columbiformes > Columbidae > Columba > Columba livia. The sequence continues at coordinate 7,318,040 of NC_088622.1, forward strand.
TCCACCTATGTATATACATTCATAAGATCCTCCTGAGCCTTCTCCAGGCAGATGAATGAACCACCAGCAGATGAATGAATGTGAAACTTCATCATGCAGGTCAGAGATGTTAGTTAAACCTCATCCAGATGTAGAAGATTACTGCCTTGACAAGAGGCAAAACTCCTCTGTTCTTTCCTAATGGGACAGGCCCCTGAGTGCTTGCAGGAAAGCATTTGCAACATGAAAGGTGATGGCATCGAGTCTACCCGAACTATTAATGGACTTTCTAACAGCTGACAGAGGCAAGTTTAATTTCGGTTCTGTGGTTCGGACTGAATTACAATCTTTGCTTAACTCCTGCTATGGGAATGGAAAACAAATCCCAGTTAAGGCGTCCACCACACTGCGGTGGTCCTGTTTCCATGACCAACAATGAGTACAAGCATTTACAATCTACCAGTCTCTGCTGGAAAGAAAAAGTGATCTTTTTCTCATTTATTCCCTCTCAAACTTCTAGAATGTGGAACCCCAAAAGAAGATCTTGCCTTTTTTCTTTTTTTTTGTTAATACATAAGGGGTAATTTTCATAAAGATGCCTCCAATAAACCAATTAAAGTGTCTCAGCTTAACAAACACATTAAACTGTCTGAACTCTCAAAGGATATTGCACTAAGACATTTATGTGGTCTCAGAAACTTGCAGGTTTGATCTAACTATTATACTAGAGAATAATTCCTTCATCCCTTCATTGTCCTTTTCTTTTGCTTTCCACCTCTGTGGCACTTCATACCTTACAGGGTCTGACAGTACTTAATGGGATGCCATATACAGTTAGAAATTTATTTCTATGCACAAGAAGTACCACACTCCTGAAATCAAATTTAATTCAGACCATTTTTCAGCAGGATGGTGGTGGTGGTGGTGGTGGTGTTTAGGGTACTCCTGTGCTCAAAAGTAAATCTGAATCCTCAGAGCTTATAAGGTCTGACTGTTTCCTAATGGAGATTGAATTACTGAGCCTGATGTTTATTTTAAAATATCATAGAATCATAGAATAATTTAGGTTGGAAGAGACTTTCAAGATCATAAATTCCAACCATAACCTAAATCTAGCACTAAACCATGTCCCTGAGAACCTCATCTATGCATCTTTTAAACACCTCTGGGGATGGTGACTCCACCACTTCCTGGGGCAGCCTGTTCCAGTGCTTCACAACCCTTTCTGGGAAGAATTTTTTCCTAATATACGATCTGAACCTTTCCTGGTACAACTTGAGGCCATTTCCTCTTGTCCTATTGCTTGCTACCTGGGAGAAGAGACCAGCACCCTCCGTGCTACACCCTCCTTTCAGGTAGTTGTAGACAGTGATATGGTCTCCCCTCAGCCTCCTTTTCTCTGGGCTGAACAGCCCCACATCCCTCAGCTGCTCTTCATGAGACTTGTGCTCCAGACCCCTCACCAGCTTTGTCACCCTTCTCTGAACTCGCTCCAGCACCTCCATGTCTTTTCTTTAGTGAAGGGCCCAAAACTGAACACAGTATTCAAGGTTTGGCCTCACCAGTGCCAAGTACAGCGGCACAGTCACTTCTCTAGTCCTACTAGCCACACTATTCCTGATACAAGCCAGGATGCTGGTGGCCTTTTTGGCCACCTGGGCACACTCTGGTTCATGTTCAGCCACTGTCACCAACACCCCCAGGTCCTTTTCCACCGGGCACGTTCCAGCCGCTCTTCCCTAGCCTGGAGCATCTATGGGGCTGTTGGAACCCAAGTGCAGGACCCGTCACTTGGCCTTGTTAAACCTCAGACAACTGGCCTCAGCCTATCAATCCAGCTAGTCCAGATCCCTCTGTAGAGCCTACGCTTCCATCCACCTTTCATCTGCACCACAAAGTGAAATGCCTGCCATTCTCAAGTGAAACTGTACACATTTGCTTATATATAAAACTAATGAAAAAATGGGAAATAAAATGGGTTAGAGCATCTCACATGTGATTTTTGATCAGGTCATAGTTTCTTTTCAGAGTGTATTATGGGCTTTTGACCTGGGCAATATAATTTACTTGATGGTGGCCACTTGTTTACAACAGGAGACCCATTCTGGATTTTTGTTCAGGAGTTCCTTTAGTTCGTCCTTTTGCCATCCTGCAGTTTTACAGGGGCCTCTGGGCCTTTCTGCCTTTTTCTCTCTTCCTCCCCCAGCAGTGGCTGTTCAGGACCAGGTGCTCTTTCCTGGGACTGGCTGCTAGGTGCAGATAGAGTTTGTGAGGAACTGCACTGAGTATCTTTTATTTTATATTCTGTTGCCATTTTATTAATATTAGTAGTAGTAATGGTATATTAGTATTATTTTGTTGTTTTATTAAACTGTGTTTATCTCAGTCCACGAGTTTCTCCATTCCATTTTGATTCTCTCCCCTATTTCTGTGTGGGGCAGGGGAGTGAACAAACAACTGTCATAGTTGTGATTGCTTGCTCAGGTTAATCCAGTCTTCCTTGGCTGTTTGGTCTTGCAGTCAATGTAAGAGTTTTCCCTTGTAGCCATTTTTGGATGCAGAAGCAAAAGTGGCTGGTTTTCTTAGCAATGTGTAGTCAGAGTAGCCATCAGCTGAATCTCTGACAGAGTCTCAAGTGCTCAAACAGTCCCTCCAGAATCTTTCCAGGAGATAATTTTACTGGACCATTTCAGTATTAATTTTCATGTCTACCTCATGTTTGTGGCTCTTGGGCTAGCTTGCATCCCGCGCGCTGGGCTCTTTCCAAAACAAATAACATCTAGGACATGGTAACAGGAGTGTGCCTGCTCACCAGTGCCCGTCAGGGTGTAGCATCCAGTGTGCTTGTTCCTGTGCACAAGTGAACGTGGTCTTTTTCCTAGATGTGCATGGTAGATGCTTGGGTTATTTGGGTAAGAAATAGTGACAGCTGATTGTGGTTTTGAAGCTTTGGTATGGCTACTCAGGTTTCCAGCTTCAGTCTGTCACATGCTGGAGTGTAAAATCTTTTCATGGGAAGAACAACAGGTCTGTATGACATCCTTATTCTCCTTTTCTAGCCCACTTCATTGCTGTTGGAGGATGTTCAGCAAAGGCAGATGGCTCAGAACATGATGCATGTGAAAGTCCTCTCTCTAATTTACTGGTTCCTCGTTATTATTAATAGCTGTAATTCCCAAACATATTTGGACTGCAGTCCCTTTCAGTACCATACATAGTCCATAATTCCAGCTCTAGATGACTACCTGAAATAAAGTGAAGCATTGATGATACCAACACAAAGGATATGGTGAACCTCAGCTTAACACATGAAGCTCAGTTTGAGAAGCGCTAACTGGAGACAGGAACACTCATACAATCTTCTTTCCGTTGAATGAAAAGCAGAAGTAGTTTGAAAGATACTGTGTCATGACAAGACAAATCACTATTTCTACCTTCATAAAAAGAACATTTATTTATCATTCATGCAGAAGAAAACTCAATCAGTGAGACAACTTTTTATGTCATAATTCAGTAACTTTTATCACATTGTAAGTAGGAGGCAGGAAATGAAGGAAACGCGAGACAATAAGTGATAAGAAGTGGCAATCCTGACTTCTCCAAAGAGAATGATTTATTGTAAAAGTCAGTCTAACTGGCTTTATAGGAAAACATGGGACTATTTATGACAAATTTTAGAACTTTCAGAAACATTTCTGACTCACTGTACCAGGCAGGGCCTGCTTCATGTTGTGCAACTCCCTTGTGAACTCTTCAACACAGCTTAAATAAATAACTGGATGAAGAGCACAAACTACCTTCTGAGAAGGAAATGATAGGAACACACATGACATGATGGACATTGGATATAAAGGAGATGGCCAAACAAAGGAAGATTGTTATGAATCTCTTTGAGCCATCTGAGAAATAATAAAATTGTTGACTAACAAGTCATGTAGTATTGTGTACCCTTGACCCTGAAGAGGTTTCAGTAGTTCAAGGATCAAAAGTCAAAGGCTGAGTGTATTTTCTTGAAACCTGCCCCTGTGCAGTGTAAGCCTGTATCTAACGAATGGAGTCCATCCCTTTGCTTTCGCTCTGGGGCATCACATTCTCCAAGTGCTATTATTAAAAAAAATAAAATAAAAAGAGTAACTTGTGAATTAAAATATTTCTTAATGTGATGAGAAATGGCTGCATGATGCCCTTGGTTAGGAACTGGGCTTCTGAATCAGTTTTTTGCAATGCTGGTCTTTTTCATACAAAAAACTCAGGTATGCTTGAAGTATTGAAGAGTGAAAAAAATCGAGTGATTTTAGCCTGGAAGTGGGAGAGCTCTCAGCTTCTGGAATCTGTGAAAAAGTTGAATGGTATTTTGTATCAAGGTGGTGTCAGGGCCCTGAGGGCACCATTAGGCCTTAATGGCCCTGACCCAACTGGGGTCATGAGCTTCAGTTCCTGCCTGATCTTCCTTTCCAGCAAAGCCACAGATATGCATGTGGCCCTGAACACTATTAAAAGGGATCTCAACCCATGGTCTGATTTCTCAGGCTGACTTTGGACCTGTGTTTTCATTATGGACCTGTCTGGCAGTCATGGGGTAGTATTAGCTGCTGACTACCATCACCGGACCACAACCTGACCTACACATTGACTTTCCAGATTGACCTCAGCCCCACCTTGTCATCATAAACTCTTCTGATAATCTGGATTTAGTTGAGCTTGGCTATGACCTCTGGGTCTGTCATGGTGTCCACACCCAGGGGCTGTGGGACTGTGCCATGGCCAGTGAGGCCATTGCCACACCGGCCATGGGATTCCTCTTGGCTCCACATCCCCATGAAGCATTGACTCTGGAGCCACTTGTAGAAAAGAAGTGGAAGAAAATAATGAATTTTATAATGGGAGGGTTTTAAGGGAAAAATAATGGATTTGGAAACTAGAAAGATGTGTGAGGTAACACAAGCCTAGTGGTTTGGTGAAAAATATGGGAACTGACCTGATCTTTTTGTGTGATACAAATTACCTTTTGAAGAAAGGGGTTTGGACTGTGGCTTCATGCCCACGAGTCAACTATGTCAAAAGTAGTTCTTTCTGATGTAGGATTTCATTCAACTTAGAATTTGGGTTATAAACATAAACATCATGAAGCCGGTGTGCAGTGAGAGCCATCTGCTCACTGAGGGATGGGGAGCTGGGAGCCAAGAGCAGACCCACAGCCCTGGGACAGGGCTCTTCCAGCCACAGCACAGACCCACAGCACCTCAGCGAGGTGAGCAGGGCAGACCCAAAGACCAGGCTCAGGTTCAACAAATAGTTCAAATTTTCAGGAGAATTCATGGTGATGAGGCAGGTCTGAAGCTAATTTGGGAAATCAACGTGCATGTCAGGGCCAGTTTTGGGGCCATTGTCAGTAAAAAGAATCAGATAGAGCCCTGTGATCACCAGGAAGGACCATAATGAAGAGACAGGTCTGAGCTCAACCTAGGGAGTTGGTCTATGAGTTGGGGTCCTGACCATCAAGGCCCATGGCCAGGTACGTACATGTCATGGTGGAGACCAGTTCTCCTACAGTACTTTGGCTGTGGTGGAGACCAGTACTCCTACAATATAGCTCAGGTAGGCCCAGAGCTGGACTGAAATGAAGCCCATGGGCAGGGGCTGTGGGTGGAGGCCTCAGGTGGGCTTGTCAGGGCCATTAAAGCATACTTGGTGCCCTCAGATCCCCAACAGATGACACCAAAAGACCTTGACAATGCAGTGCAGGATATTCTTGGTGGTCTTTGGAGAGGAGTGCATGATTAGAGGCTTCTCTTTTGTGCCAGGAGTAGCCAGTCATCATCATTGCCACTCCTTCACAGCTGACATGGTGTCCCCCTGCCATATGATGACTTGCTGCTTTTGGCTTGTATACCAGTCAGCTCTGACATGGCCTGATAACAGAAATAGCAGATAAAAGTTGTATATGGAGCAGCATTTATCTGTTTGAATTCCAAGCTCCCAGTATCCTAACAGGAATGTGTTCAGACCTTTCTGACGATGGTGTATGGATGGGCAGCCAGGGCTCTTGTGGGGGATGTTCAGCTGCTCTGCTGGATGGCATTTCAGAGTGAGCACAGAGATGGCTTTCATCCATGTTAGTGTAGTAAAGTGCGTTTTGGGTTTAAAAGGGTGTCTCCTATAGGCACTCCCAGCTCTGCTCCCCCAGGCTGGGGATATGCTCAGCACCAATGCCATGGGCAGAAGTGGGAAACCTGACACCTGTGTCTGCAAGGACACAGGAGCATTTCTCCATGTTGTCGCTCTTTATCTGTGCTTCTCTTTCCACCTACAGGAGGTTTCATCATGATCAGCTATGTGTGTTGTTCACTTTCTTCCCCTTTCAGTTCCCTGAGAGCCGGGTTCACATGTAGACGGGAGAAAGAGAGGAGTGTGGAGCTCAGCCCTTGCAGTGGGGGCTCCGCTCTCCATGTGTGTCTGTGATGTACGACAAATATCACCTGCTGGGCTTCAGATGCAGTTGTGTCATCTGCGGGCTTTAGAAACTCCCTATCAGTCTAGATTTGTGCTTCTGTTGGCTGTGAAAGGTTCTAAACTAGGCATCAGGTTCCGATATTTTCTGAAAGTCAAGAGCTATTAAAATGGGGAAGTGGGTATTAAAACTCAAATCTGAATTTGTGTAATAAAGTTGCTTTGAACAGGATCCACTCCTGTTATTAAAGAAAAAAAGCCAAACAGAATTTGAAAATAGTCTCTACTCTTTAGTTTTGAATTCATCTGACACTGCTTAATCAGAGACAGTGTCCCTTATGTATCACCTGAATATTTTTTATTCTTATGTGTTGGTTCTGTTTAAGGTATCATACTACATTTCACAGTGGTTTGAGGTTATGGCGATGATCCTGAAAAGCATCTGTAGGGCTTTTTTATTATTGTTCTTGTTACAGATCTATTTATTTCTTAGTGTGCACAAGGATACTGGGACCAGTTTGTAGCATCATTCTCTACAATGTGCGGTTTTACAGACTTCTCATATAAATAAAATACAAATTTGTTTTATGTAAAAACCATTTCACTATCAGAGTCCGGTATCACAAAGGTCCACAAAAACCCCTGCTCTAAAAATTACACTTCTGTTCCTTGATAATTGTAAATAAAAATGGAGAAGAACAAAGGCAAGTAATGCAGTTGACTATTCTTTCCTAAGTGACATCCATGTGTTTGTGCCACACAGCTGTGTTACATCCTTACCTTGAAATGTATTTTTTCAAAATAGAATAATCACCTATGTAGAGTTTCTTTATGTTGACCAACAGATTAGAACGAGCTTATATAACACTTGTTTAATGTTACTTTTCCCAGGTTTCAGTTCAAGCTAACGTGTTAAAATTCATTCTGTTATGCCAACATACAAAGTTCCCAGCCAGGGCTCTGGGCCATTTCTGCACTTTCATGTGGGCAGTGACACAAGGTAGTTCTCATGCCCAGACTCTCTTTCCACAAAGGTTGTATATGAACGTCTGCTACAGCGCAGGACGAGGAGCGGAGCTGTACAGGGAAGCAGCGTGTTTGCACACACACCTGCTCACTGGTCGCTGTCAGGGATTTCTACACATACATCAGCGAACAGTCTAAGTTTGCTTGCCCTCGAACACACTTTGAGGTGAGGCTGTGGGAGGCAAAATATACTGAAAATATGTTGTTAACCTCAGGGTATCTGACACTTGCCTGAGGATACCAGCTAATGTCACAATTTGGAATGGTTCTCCCCTCTACAACCCAACGGTGCAATTAGGTGAGATACCTGAGCTGAGACAGCAGCTTACTGCTTTTGTTAGCTGAAGACCTTGTCTTACCTCTGTCAATAAAGGCAATGAAAATTAGAGGATATTTCATTTATATTTATCTTGTTTTTCCTTCATTCGCTCTCTTGTGTTTTTTTACAACAGTGGCCTTGAAGGTGGCACTGACGAGTGCAGGGTCAGAGGAGGAGAGAACAGGTTTCCTGTGATGGACCACTTCTAGAATTTGCCACGGGTGTTACTTCTTAAAGCAAATAAATCTTCTCCACTAAAGTAGTGTGCCTCCTGACACATTATTAGCGGTTCAGCAGGTCAGCGTGCGGTTTCTGCACAAGCGTGAACCCTGCAGGTAGTTTTCCCACAGACTGTGCAGGTTACGGTGGGTCAGTGGGTGAGCTGGGAACGGAGCCTGATGAGATATTTGCTCTGCTCTGAGGTGCTGTGCCCACAGCCCCAGTTTCCAGAGACTGCTGGGAAATGCAGTCCTCAAACATTGGTTTCTCCAGAAGGCTTTCTACAGGCTGCTACAAAACTGGAATTCCACTTTGGCTTTCTTAGTTAATTTCATTTATTGTGTGCTCCCCTTCTTCAGGAGAAGTGACACAATCCTTCTTCTGTACAATCCCTCATTCATTAGGAATCTCATCCCACAAGTGCAAAACAGCGGTCTGAGTCCCTCTTTTAACCCCCTTTTTTCGGTATAAGACAGTGCTGGGCCGCAATCAGTCTGTGGTGCTCCTGCTGATGGGACAGCACTGTGTGCAAAGGGACAGAAGATTAGTGGGGAACACACCCCAGGGTCCCGGTCCAGCCCTCCCCCCCCACCTGAACACGGCAGCGTCGGCAGCGGATCTGGGCTCGAGTCTTGTTGCCAGAGAGTCTTCCTTGCAAAATGCACAACCTGTCCTCTCCGCACGGGCTGCTTGAAGATGTTGTGTTAAAGATTTATCAAGTTAGATTTAACAGAAAATAATAAGCCATATTTCTATATGTAGATAAATAACTGTAGGGTTAAAATAAGCCCAGGCAGCCATTTGTGCCAGGGAATCCAGTTTCCAGTGGTTCCAATTTCAAGGAAGCAGGAAGAGCCTTATTCTGAGACTCTCTTTGGCATTTGCTGTTGGATGTTATTTATACTGGAGTAGCTAACATACTGGATGTGAAGAATTCCTTTTTGCACCCACATAGCTCTTCTGTCAAATAAACAGGAATTTATGTATCAAATATTATTTTTTTAAACATCACTTCTGGATTTAGGCATCTAATTCCTGGGATAAGTGCTCAGCTTTATAGCATTGACAGTCTTTTGAGAACTTGGTTGCTGAGTTGAGAGTCCCATATATATAAAATGGATATAATAATTCAACAGTTAAAAGTAAAGGGGAATAAGAACTTCAAATTGTTATAAGTTCAGAACAATTTTAACAAGATACATTTTATTCCAGTAAAGATCCAGACATGAAAGACCTTATATAGGATCAAAGCAAACTAAAAGCATCACTAAAAAAACCCCTCACCAAAACCCAGCAAAAATATCAACAACAACAAAAAATCCCAAATTATTACTAGCTTTTATTTCATATACAGCATATAAACATGGCCAGATCATTTCTTCACAATCTTGCCACCAATAAATAAAAACACAAGGCAATGTTTTAATTTCAAAATTATTTCAGCTTTGCAGTTTGGACTTCCTTTCTCCGAAACAGAGCTTAATGAACATGAATATCTGTCAAAAGAAGGGAGCTTCCACACAACTATGTAGAAAGTGTTCCTGTGCTCCTCTACGTCCATTCCCTAAACTGGCAATAATTAGTACAAGTAACAGATTGAGAAATTTCTGGCTATGGAAGTGTTGCTAAACACCAGTAACTTGTCCCCAGGTTACTTGCTGCAGTTCTGTTACAAACATACACATGGCACATGCAGACCTACAGGTAGAGAGATAGTTATCCCACAGGCTGGAAAGCATGGGCTGGAAAACATGATAACCCAGTGCTGCTGGGTCTTATGTGTAGGGGAGGCCAAATCACAGGCAGATTTAGATATTAAAAAGGCTGCAGGAAACTGCTCAGGTTCACCCGTTCTGTTCCAATCCGGACAAACTAGTGGAAAATGAAACTGTGCCCGGGACATTTTCATTCCAATATGACACAACTCAGGCAGAACTGAAACCTCCCAGGTGAGGTTTACAGCCTCCTTGTTGCCAGAACTGCACTGCTGGTGACACCTGACCCAACCACTCCAGGAGTACCCCTGGTATGTCTACATGAGCTAGAAGCTCCAGTTTGACTGTAGTGGAGATGGAGCCCAAATATTGATTTGTGAAAGTATATGATCTTGCAATATGAATGCAGAAACTTCCTAGCTTGACACATCTTCTTTAGATTGTTGTTCAAAAGCAACCAGCGCAGGCAGCATTTGCACAGATTTCACACAAATCAGCTTCTCGGACTGCCACGTCTGTTAGAGAGAAAAGAGATGGTTTCAATGAGATGGCAACAGAATTTCTGGGAGAATAGGGCCACATATCAAGGGATCTGGAGACTCCTCTCCATTACTCTTTTATGAATTTTAATGTTCTTTGAAGTTGTTACTGGTATAAGTGAAATTAGTTCTTGCAAAAATCTGGCTTAAAGAGTTAAATAAAACCTGAATTCATTGCAGAAACAATGGGGACATGTGGAGGCAAAAGAACAACAGGACATCTTGTGGGAGGGTGGTGCAGATATGGCTTACAGAATCACGACATTTCTTATATTGGTAGTATTTCTTCCTACAGTGTTAATTATATTAAACAGTAGATAAATGCAACATAATAAAATTAAACAAACAAACAAATAAACAGACACTGTAGAAGCCAGTTCAGGAATTGTTATGTGTGTCTTGCAGACAGATCATGTCAAAGAGTGATTCATCTCACTTGATCTTACACCTCTTTTAGGTTACCTGGAAAAACACCTTATTCTATACTGATTGAAGAGAGCAATCAGACCTGCTCACAAGTTGTAGTTAGCTAGAATGACTGATATAACCCTTGGTTGTGGGCTCTCACTTTAAGTCACAAGAGTTATTGTGGAGCTCCTCCGAGGAAGCTCTTCCATGGCTACAGCAGCCTGATCTGCAGCCAAGCTCAGCACAGCAGGAATGTTCTTTTAGGGGTCTCACACCTAATGTAGTCCAACCCTCACAGGAGGGGCAGGAGAAAGGCAGCACGGACTCTCTCAGCTGCTTTAGAAGTGACAGAACAGTAATTAAATGTCTTTGCTTGCTGCTATTTGAATGTTTATGGTTGAAAAGTGTGATAAAAATGGCAACTATGTAATATGAGATACATACACAGCCTCTCAAAAATCATGGCTGCATCTTCTCTTTTGCACACAGGTTGAAACTCCTCAGGGAGAGACTTTTCATCACATGGAGAATAGCCAGCCATTGAAACAACCATGCGAGGGTTAGTGTGTCTGTTCTCATCCATAAGCTCCTTTAGCTTCTTCACAGACTCAAGCGAGAACTTTAAGTCTCCATCCTACGTAGACAGAACCAGAAAAAAAAGGCATCAGGAAGTCAGTCATTAGAAAAATCCATTCCATTTCAACCACGAGCTCTCCCAAAGACTGTAGCAGAGGGAAAAGACAATGTTGAAGCAAAGCCTAGATAAAGCCAGTGATGACCAAAGGCAAAATGACCAGCTCTTCAAGGCAAAGACCTTTCAGAGCAGCAGTGAGACCCAGCTGGCTGGTCACCATGTGTCACAGTGGATGGAGGCAGAATTAGTGCATTTCTCACTCCCATGACAGAGACCCATGAAATCTGGGGTCAAAAGGTACAGGCTGGGAATCTTCAGCCCAGAAGAGAGATGACGGGGAAATACGTGGTAGAAATTTACAAAATCATGAGTTGAATGGTGGTAAGTGGGAATTTATTTCTTTCTTCTGACACACCAGTAGAGAAGTTCCGAGTGCTGGCTGTCATGTGGCAGGCTCTAACCACACAAAGAGAGTTACTCCCTCACGTTACACATTATTAAGAGCTGAAATCCCTCATCTCAAGGTACTGTGGCAAGTTCCCATTAATTTACTACTTGTCCACACAATTAAGGGAACACAAATTATTGGCAGCATGAGGCACTTCTGACTGAAAGCTCGTATCAAAAGCTTCAGGAGGCCAGGACATTATTCTGGGAACTAATACTCAATGTTTTAGATTGCTAGACACTGTGTGCCTGTTAACAGTCATCCACTTAGTTTCAAGTGAATCCCACCGTTGAGGTCATAAACTTAAATTGCAGGTGTTGCAACTGTTAAGCTATGTGCATAAAGTCTGTGAATGTCTGCAGATAATCAGATTTTGGCCTAGAAGAGAAAACAACATTTTCAAATTGATCTTTAGCATGTGTTTTAAACTGTTTGAATGACCAACATGTAGTCAGTAGGATGATCAAGTAACACCTACTCATTCAAGGAAATAAAGTGAAGTGGCTGACAGAGCATGAGACCAAGTATTGCCACTGGTGCCATAGTCTCATTAGCCCAGTGTTGGATAGTGCGAGATGGGGGGAGCGGTAGCTGGTTTTGGTTTCTTGGGATTTTTTTTGCAGAATCACAGAATTTTGGTGTTAAAGAATTAAAAATTCCCATCCAGATAAACTCCAGCCATGCATTTATGCATTTGCTTAACAAAGTAAAACTCTTTTCTACTTACAATCGGTTTATGATTTTACACAGGTTAATTTATCCACCATGGTTGCCTATTAATTTTTCCTGTATAAATGCAGTTCTACATTCAGTTATTGGTCACAGACCTCAGAAGCATAAAAGAGAACTAGAAAAGGATGGATTTCCATGGATACAGTTTCAGAGAAACCATAAAGTAGGAATTAACCCTGAGACGTGTATGTCCTGGTGACAAAAAACAACAACAGAACAACAAAAACATGAAACACCCCCCCCGCCCCCCACATCAGTTAAGAAAGATTAGAGAGAGCTCAAGCTGAGCAGTATCTTCCCTCCAAGCTCCAAGTGCATACTGTGTTGCTGAACTAAGAGATTTTATCACAGAAATATTAATCCAAGATCTGTTATGAAAAGGGTTGAGATAGTGATAATCAGTCTTCAAAAACATGACATGAATGAAATGAAATTCACTTCTGCTTTGCAAAACATTTTGTTAAATGAAATACTTCTGACATACTACAAGAGAGGATAGAATTGGGAAGAGTTTCAGAAAACAAGAGCATAAGCCAGCTTTGTGCACCAAGTAATTAGTCAGACCTTAGGGACCTTAAGTAGAACAAGTGAAAGGAGTGCAACACACGTGCAGAGCACACTGCACATATATGGGAGGAAACACAGATTTAATTATTAATGAGATAAGACTTCAAACTAGAAATGGGAACCAAAGCTCCAGAGCTGTACTTCCTACACTTTTACCCAACCTAGAAAGAGCTATTCTCATTTAGTTATTTTTTTTTTATTTTTTCATTCAGCACGAAGCTATCTGTTCCCCTGGAGAATCTAAATGTTAAAGGATGGTTAGAAATAAAGGAATAGCTTAAACCTGCTGTCTCTGTATATCTCTGACATCCAAAGGAGAAAAACAAGATGTTTCAAGTCACAAAGATAGTACCTTATCCCTGGAAATCTACTGCGCAAATATAAAGAAAGCACATAATTGTTTAAGGAGTATTAGTTCTCTTGATACTCTGAGGAAGGTATTTACATTGCAACCAAACTGAAATCTCCCGAGCTGCTTCTAGGAATGAGTGCAGACAGATCCAACACACTCATAAGAACAGGCAAGAACACTGAAGTACCTTCTTAACGGCTTTCATGTTGCATACAATATCAGTCGTAGGTGCTGCGTATTTTGGAAAATTTGATATAGCCTCCTCTAATAGCTTATCTGCCTACTGATATTTCACTGGATCCAGCTAAGCATTTCTTTCACCTTTTTTTTTATGTGAGATGTGTGTAGTCTCCAACACATAAGCTTGCAGATCATTTTCATAGAGTTCTTGCAGTTCCCTAGTTCTTGCAGCTTCAAAACACGTAGGGTTATGTACAAAAGAAAACTCTGGAAATGCAATGCCTCAGTCAGAAAGGGATATCAGAGCAGGAAAAGGGCTGCTGAAGTTAATTAAATTGCAGCAGCATGTTATTAATATCTGCATCATTTTACAGAAAGAAAAACTAAACTGTAGGAAGATGAAGTTGGATATCAAGGCAGAGCAAAGCAAAAATTCAGGTCTAGGAGTTTAGTTCAAGATCCCTGTTGCAGCCACAACACTTCACATAATATCAGTACTTTGTTGAACTTGTGATAACAACAAATTAAAGAGCAGAAAACTCACCTGAACATAGACTTCCTGGGAGCTGTGCACCAGTAAAAGGACTGCAAAGACCGTAAAGGAAATAGAGCCTTTCATAGTGCCTGCAAAGTATAGCCTTTCCTAAACTGAATATATTTTATTTTCTCTGGCTTTGGTCTTTCTTTGGTGTCTCTAAGACTTTCTCTCGTCTTAGCACTCAGACTGGTGAGCAGTCAGAGCTCTACGCTCCCAGTGCAGAGCTGGAGCTTTATAAAGACTTCACACAACATTTTCTTGGTAATCCATTAATCTAGGCTCTTTATTGACCTATAATAAAACCTCAGTGGACTATCGGTTACCTACTAATTAGCAGAGTAGGTCAGTCACACCCAGGCAGGTTTATGAGTGTCTCCCATTTTGAGAAACTCGTCATGACACACACACTGGCAAAACATTCTGGCCTACAATAAATAAATGGTAGAGATTGATTTACCACAACATCTGAAGCTCAGTTTCCATATGGGAAATGTACTCAGGTTTCTGGCCACTTCCAGCAGAGCTGTGAGAAAGAAAGAGATTTGGAAGGAGATAGAAAAAAACCCAAATCTGTGATCTGGTCTAGGTGTTCTGGCTTTAGCAGGTGGGTTGGACTGGATGATCTCCAGAGGTCCCCTCCAACCCCAAACATTCTGTGATTCTGTGATTGCTGGCCAGTCATTTCTCTCCTCTGGGGACTCTAGGGACTAAGACAGTAGCAACGGACTGAGGCAAAGGAACACAGGTTGTGCCTGCAGGTAATTACACATAAAATGTCATCTTGCAGCTTTTTGCATTAAAATGGACACACAGAAAGGTGCAGGAAGTGTCACTAAGGATAAAGGATGCCACGAATCAAATCTATTTCTCTGTGACTTTCAATCTTATCCAGAACAATGATAACGTCTCACAGATGGAGAAACATCAAGATGCCTCATTCAGCTCAGTTCTGCCCATCAAAGTCAGGTCCTTGAATCTGTAAACGCATCCTGGAGTGTGGTGGCTTTGGAGTAACAACAGACACCCACCAAACAATCTTCCTGATACCAGCAGAAAAGAGGAGGGCTACAGTTAGTTACTAAGAATCACAGAATTACAGAATTGTTAGGGTTGGAAGGGACCTCTGAAGACCACGTAGTCCAACCCACCTGCTCACACAGGTTCACCAGAGCAGATCACACAGGTGGGTCCAGGGGCCTTGAATGTCTCCAG
Source organism: Columba livia (assembly GCF_036013475.1). Taxonomy (NCBI): domain Eukaryota; kingdom Metazoa; phylum Chordata; class Aves; order Columbiformes; family Columbidae; genus Columba; species Columba livia. The sequence goes on from NC_088622.1 coordinate 7,333,358, forward strand.
AGAAGGAGACTCCACACCCGCTCTGGGCAGCCTGGGCCAGGCTCTGGCACCTCCCAGCAAACAAGTTTCTCCCCATGTTCAGATGGAACCTCCTGTGTTTCAGTCTGTGCCCGTTGCCCCTCACCCTGGCGTTGGGCACCACTGAACAGAGTCTGGTCCATCCTCTGACACCCACCCTGAGATATTGATCCATTGATCAGATCCCTCTCAGCTTCTCTTCTCCAGCTCAACAGCCCCAGCTCTCTCAGTGTCTCCTCATCACAAAGATGCTCCAGAGCCCTCAGCATCTTTGTAGCTCTCGCTGGACTCTCTCCAGTAATTCCTTGTCCTTCTGAAACTGGGGAGCCCAGACCTGGACCCAGCAACTCCAAATGAGGCCTCCCCAGGGCAGAGCAGACTGGGAGGAACAACCTCCCTGACCTGCTGCCCACACTTTTCTGAATGCAGCGCAGGTACCATTGGCCTCTTGGCCACAAGGGCACATTGTTGACTCATGGTCAACCTGTTGGACCCCAGAACTCCCAGGTCCTTCTCTGCAGAGCTGCTTTCAAGCAGGTCCCCCCAATCTGTACTGGTGCCTGGAGTTGTTCCTCCCCAGGTGCAGGACAATACACTCGTCCTTGTTAAACTTCATCAGGTTCTTGTCTGCCCAGTCCTCCAGCCTGTCGTGGTCTCGCTGGATGGCAGCACAACCTTCTGGAGTAGCAACCCTTCCTCCCAGTTTGGTATCATCAGCAAACTTGCTGAGGGTGCACTCAGTCTCTTCCGCCAGGTCATTGATGAACAGGTTGTACAGGACTGGACCCAGTACTGGCCCCACTAACTACAGACCTCCAACCAGACTTTGCACCATTGACCACAACCCTCCGAGCTCTGCCATCCAGCCAGTTCATGATCCATCTCACCATGCATTCATCCAGTCTGCACTTCCTGAGCTTGCCTATGAGGAGGTTGTGAGAGACGGTGTCACAAGCCTTGCTGAAGTCGAGGTAGACAACGTCCACTGCTCTTCCCTTGTCTACCCAGCCAGTCATATCATCACAGACGGCTACCAGGTTGGTCAAACATGATTTCCCCTTGGTGAACACATGCTGACTGCTCCTGATAACCTTCTTTTTCTCCACAGGCTTGGACATGATATTCACAATGAGCTGTTCCATCACCTTTCCAAGGATGGAGGTGAGGCTGACTAGCCCCTAGTTTCCTGGGTTGTCCTTCTTGCCCTTTTTGAACACGGGAGTGACACTGGCTTTTGTCCCGTCCTCAGGCACCTAAATCCTCTTCTCCAAGACTGTTCAAAGATGATGGAGAGTGGCTTTGCAATAACATTTGCCACCTTTCCCAGAACTCGTGGGTGCATCCCATTGGGGTCCAGGGATTTGTGGATGTCCAGATTGTCTAAACAATCTCCAACCTGATCCTTCTCAACCAAGGAAAGTCTTCCTTTTGACAGACTTTCTCTCCTATCTCTAGGGTCCGGGATACCTGAGGGCCAGTTTTAGTAGTAAAGATGGAAGCAAAGAAGGCATTCAGTAACTCTGCCTTCTCTGTATCATCCCTCAGCAGGGTACCCTCCTCATTCAGCAGTGTACCTACATTTTCCCCAACCTTCCTTTTGCTGCTGCTGTACTTGAAGAAGCACTTCTTGCTGTCCTTGACATCTCTGGCCAGATTTAATTCCAAGTGGAGCTTGGCCTTCCTCACTGCATCCCTGCACACTCTAACAGCCACCTCATATTCCTTCCAGGTGGTCTGTCCCTTTTTCCACAGTACATAAACATCCTTCTTCCACATGAGTTTTGACAGGACCTCCTCAGTCATCCATGTTGATCTCTTACATTCTTTACTTCATTTCCTGCTCAGGGATGCATCGGTCTTGAGCTCAGAGAAAGTGATGTTTGAATAATAACTCTACCTTCTAGAGCCGTATCCCATTGGATTCTTCCAAGCAGGACCCTGAACAGGCCAAAGTTTGACCTGCTGAAGTCCATGCTTTTAGTCCTACTTACTGCCCTTCTTTCTCCACACAGGATCCTAAACTCCACCTAAACTCATCCTAAACTCATGGTCGCTGCAGCCAAGGCTGCCCCCAACCCTCACATCTCCAACCAGTTCCTCTTGGTTTGTTAGGACAACGTCCAGCAGCACAGCTGTCCTTGTTGGTTCCTCCACCACCTGTGTCAAAAAGTTGTCATCAATGATCTGCAGGAACCTCCTGGACTGTTCATGCTTTGCTGTGTTGCCCACACAGCAGATGTCAGGGTCATTGAAGTTTCCCATGAGAACCAGAGCATGTGATTGTGAGGCTACTTCCAGCTGTCTGTAGAAAGCCTCATTTGCTTCCTCCTGATCAGGTGGTCTGAGAGAAACTTTCTCAAATCTCAGCAATGTTTGATGCTGGCAAAGTCTCTAATTAGTTCTTACTGTATTCCAATCTATTGCTAAGATTACAGTGAAAACCATCATGCTGCTTGGTTTAAAACTCCTGAAATGGAAGCAGCCTAGAGCTCCCAGGCAGTGAGATTGTATGGAGGGAATGAGACTTCTCTTGTTCAGTATATCCCAAAAATTTCAGTAAGTTTGAAGCTGTCATTTATCTGACAGCGCTGACTGCTTACTGATAGACTTTGCTTCTCTCCTCTCCACCAGTCCAGTCTACTCATCCATGAGATTTGAACCCCTAGGAGCATCTTTATTATCACAAAATAAGCTTGCTTTCTCTGCTTTCTGTGCTGTCAGAGCCAACAACCAACAGCACTTGCAACTCCAGAACAATTCATGTCTCTGCCCTTAATTACTCCAATATTGGTCAAGGGTATAACAGCAGAGGACATAGAAGCAGCCTCCTCCTACAAGCTTTGCAGAGGAGTCAACAGGACACAGGCATGCCTAATATTCAACTAGGTGAAGCCAAGGGTAAGAAACCAATTTGATGTAGGGAACAAAAAGATATACTGAGAGGCATGAAAGAGGCAATTGAAACCCCACCTCTCATTACATACTTGGTTCCCAAAACCACTGGGTCAGGACACCTGAAGTCTCAGGCAACAGCCCCAGAATTCTCCTAGTTAGTTACTTGATGAGCTTTATTCATATTGGAGGCAGATCAATGCCAAACAGCTCTCTGGGACTCCTCCAAGGTATCACAGGTATCTCCAGGAATGTTCTGGCTTCCTCTGGAAACAGCTGAAGTTGTGGGTAGTAGCCTCAAACTACTCCTAGGTAGTTCACTTAACTGTTTTGTCCATGTTAGAGGCAGGTCCATGCCTGTGACTCCTCACAGGTATCTCTGGGAGTGTGTTGGCCTCTACTGGAGAAAGCTGAAATCCCAGGAAGCAGCGACAGACTATTCTGCAAGTAGGAAGCCAAAGACTATTGTGTATGTTCTTCAGACTCCTCCCAGGCAGTTCTGGCATGTTTTGATCTTCCCCGGAGAGTATATGGAATTTGGCAGGTAGTAGCCTCAGACTCCTCTAGGGAATCCACCTAAGGATTTTTATCAGTGTTGAAGGCAGGTTCATGTTCTGTACCTTAATGGTACAGGACCAGTTATGTGGAGTCAGTGATCCTTACGGGTTCATTCTATCTCCAGATCTTCTATGATTCTCATTGTGCAAATAAGCAGGTTGCTGAAGTGGTTTTAATTGCTTTTAAAATCAATAACACATGCACCTACTACATTCAATTTCTGATGCAGTTTGTAGTTTCACCTGTAGTTTAAGTTCTCTAGTACTTACCATCATAACATCCTATAATTAGTCACTTTAACACTAATCACAGAATCAGAGAATCATTTTGGTTGGAAGAGACCCTCCAAATAATAGAATCCAATCATAACCTAATTCTAGCACTAAACCATGTACCTAAGAACCTCATCTACATGTCTTCTAAACACCTCCAGGGATGGTTACTCCACCACTTCCCTGGGCAGGTTGTTCTAGTGCTTTATAACCCTTTTCATGAGGAATTTTTTCCTAATATTGAATCTAAACATTCCCAGGTAAAACTTGAGGCCGATTCCTTCCATCCTAGCACTTGCTGCTTGGGAGAACAGACCAACACCCTCCATGCTACAACCTCCTTTCAGGTAGTTGCAGAGAATAAGAAGGTTTCCGCTCAGCCTCCTGTTCTCCAGGCTGAACCCCTCAGGTCCCTCAGCTGCTCTTTGTAAGACTTGTGCTCCAGACCTTTCACCAGCTCTGTTGCCCTTCTCTGAATTCTCTCCAGCACTTCAATGTCTTTCCCATAGTGAGGGACCCAAAACTGAACACAGGGTTCAAGTGGTTGAAAGCCTGGCCTCAAACAGAAGTGATCAGTGACACAGAGTCTAGTTGGAAGCCAGCAACTAGCAGTGCACCCCAGGAGTCAACAGTGGGTCCAGTCCTCCTCAAAATCTTCACAAATGATCTGGATGATGGGGCAGAGTGTACCCTCAGCAGGTTTGTTGACACCAAGCTGGGAGGAGTTTTGTCTGATTGAGAAGTTCCTGTGAAGAGCAAAAAAGAAAGGTTGTGTACCTGGTTGAAATTTACCCCTTGCCCTCAGGGTTAGTCTCTGGTTTGGGACAACTTCCTGAGTAACACGTACATCCCTGGCCAGTGATTCCCTGGACCTGTACCAGGCAGCAGCCAGGTTTTCCAGTGGGGTTTTCCATTCCTCCTTCCAGAAATGGGACAGAGTTTGCTCACACAGTGTCATACAGAAAGGATATTACTTTTCCCACATATTCACACTTCATCAGGAGACACACCAGATCAACAGGAACTGGGGAAGGTTTATATCAGTAAGCAGAAAAATAAAACTGGTAAAAGAAGAAATCCTGTTGTGTTGTTATTTATTGCTGAAATCTTATCAGCTTGGCTACACTCCTGGAGTCTCTCAAGAGTTGATACATTTGGGAGAATTATGCAGGGAGACTAGGCTTGTCATGGTATTTTGCATGTTAATGAGCCTTCTGGTTCCTGAACTGCAGATACTGAAAGAATGAATTTCTAAAGAAAGAAAAGGCTTTGTGAGTTCTATCAAAGCGTGGGGAGTAAAGGAGAGTTGGACAGGAAGGTCAGCTCATGGGCCATGTTGAGCACTGTCTAACTGCCCTCCAGCAGTGGCCATTCTCCATCTCCCAGGTTGAAAGCAGGCACATAGATTGGATATTAGGAAAAATCTATTCACAGAAAGGGTTGTGAAGCATTGGAACAGGCTGCCCCAGGAAGTGGTGGAGTCACCATCCCCAGAGTTGTTTAAAAGGTGCATTGATGAAGTTCTTAGGGACATGGTTTAGTGCTAGATGTGCTAGAGTGCTTGATGATCTGGAGGGTCTCTTCCAACTGGAACGATTCTATGACGACTCTAACTGCTATCACTCAAATGGCAACACCTCTCAGAGAGTATTGTCCCTAAAAAAATTCTGCTCTCTATCTTTTATTCCCATTTCCAGTATGTGTGTGTGTGTGTGTGGTTATGAGGAGCTGTTTATCCTGATTATCATATCCCTGACCAGCTCTTTCTTCTTTGCCAGTACCTGATCCAGATGAGCATCCAGTGCCCTTGTTGGCCCTCCAGGAAGATGTATTAAGAAGTTGTCCCAAGATCCTCCAGACTGTTTGTACCTTGTTGTTTTACCTCGTCCATGAATGCCTGGGCCATTACAGTCCCCCACAAGAACTGGCTCATTGACCTGGAGACTTCATTGAGTTGCTGACAGAAGAATTTTTATGCTGTAAGGGTGACACTGTGTTGGCAGTTATGAACCTCTCAATCAGGTTCAATGAACCTCTCTCAATGAGAGTTTCACACATGCCAACACAATGTACCGGCTTCTCTAATCCCCAGAGACAGGAGCTAACCCTGGAAGAGCTGCATACATCTGAGCTGCCCATTCACACAGGGGGCATCCCCCATCCTCACCTTCCCTGCAGCTCTCTTCTGCAGAGCCTCTGTCCCTCCACTGCAGCACCTTAAGTGAGTAAACTGTTCCACGACATCTAGTTTCACTCCAAAACATCAGTGCTGCGAGGCTCCAGCTCCCCCTGCCTGTACATGTTTGGGCTGCAGTTTCCCAGCTGTGGCACTGGGGCTGAGCACAGACTCGTTACAGATAAACATGGTAACAGGGACCCAGGACTTCACTTTGCTTCACGTGCTGGAGTGTTTGGCAGATGGTGATGCAACAAGCAAACAAATTGCCCACAGCCTGCCTTGCAGTCTCCAAGGCCAGAGAAACAAGGCTGGACAATGACACCTGGTCCAGAGAGGCATTTGGTGTAATAAACACCCACAACATTATCCCCCTTCGTAACTTGTGCCTTTTACCCATAAGGACTCCACTCATTCTTTGTACCTCCCCAGAGTTCAAGACATTTGAGTTGCTCTCTCACATAGAGCGCAACTCCTCCACCTCGCCAGTCACGTGAGCTGTCCCACCAAGTCTCTGTAATAGCAATGAGATCATGGCCCTGCAAATGCACATAGATCTCTAATTCTTCCTGTTTATTCCCCATGCTACATGCACTGGTGTACAGACACATTGGAGAAGTACACAAGCATGTGGGTTTTTCATGAGGGGTGCAGAAAGATCCACCACAGCCCTATGTACCCCTGAGGTGGTTGGCCTTCTGGTTCTTATCTTGGGAGGCAGCTAAGGAAAATTTGTCACTGCTCTGGTTGGCCTGGCTTATTCCCCAGTTGGACATGATGGGACCAGCATCACCACTTTGGACCCCACCCCCTAAGCTCGTCAGTTTAAAGCCTGCTTCACCTCGTTCCTCTCTGCTTGGTGTCTCATGCCACGGCATGTCACAGATGAGCCTGGTATCATCCCACTCCACCATCATGTCTAGTTTAAAGCTCTGTCAGTGAGCCCTGATAGCTTGTGTGCAAAGACCCTCTTCCCCTTACGTGTAAGGTGAACTCCACCTGACTGCTGCAAACCAGGTGCCGTGTAGGCCATCCCACTATCAAGAAAGCTAAAATTGTGTCAGTGACACCTACCACAGGGCCGTGTATTAAAATAGTGTACCCATCTGTTTCTTCTTATGTCACGGCCCACAGCTAGAAGGAGAGAGGAGAAAATAACCTATGCTCCCAGTTCCCTCACAAACTGCCCCAAGGCCTGAAGTCTCTTTTGATCGCCCTTGGACTACAGATCGCAATTTCATCACCACCTGCAAGATCATCGTCCCAGTATCAGAGTCTTTTTTTTCCCCTCCAAGCTGCAATGGCCTTTACTAGTGGAAGCAAGTTGGTCTGAGCTGGCCTTTGAGACAGCTCAGCTCTTTTCTTTTTTAACTGCATGCCAACGCTTTTCCTCTTTTCCATGTTTCCTTTCTTCCTCTGGTTGCATTCCCTCTTAAAGGTAATTATGATTTGGCTTTGGATAAAAGCCTCCCTGAATGTGTGCTGGATTCAGAGCAGTGTCATTGAGGGTAGAATTGGCCCCTTCTTTCTGAAGCAGAAGCAACTTGATTTGGCTCTTCCATTAGCAATCCCATGTAGTAAAACTTTCTCCTCTCACCCTACACACACAGCCCATCCTGCTCCCTCCAGTGCTGCAGACATATGGGGAAAAGTGAAGAAAGGAGAAAGAAAATCCTCTAGAAATGTTTTACTCTTGGGAACTAGTCCTAGCTCCAAATCTTTTTTCCTTCCTAAATGGCTACAAGCACACAGACTCCCTAGGCTGCCAATTTCTCTGGCTACATTTCACACAGATTTTCTTGTGTTTTCCCAAGAAACCGATGTGGCAAATTTCAGATCAGGTGGCAATCCAAACACTCATAATCAGAAAGGCTTAGCATCTCTAACTTCAGCAGATTTTTGTTAATGTACTTGCATTTTTTATCTTTTTATAAACATTGTTCTAATTTTTTGTTCCAGACTGAGATACCTGTCAAGTGCTAAAGACAACATAAACCTAGGGAACCACTATTTTTCAGGAGCTAACAAGATACCAAACATCGCTTGACCCGTGCTAGTACACAGATGCCAGCATCAAGAACTACTCCCTGAATACCTTTATTTTCTTCTTTCTGCTTAATAACATATTAGTGTAAAGCAATAGCAAACAAAGTGTGTTGCAGACACTGAGGTCCCTCAAATGGGGAAGCCAGAGCAACTGAGAGCTTTGGTCTCTCACTTCCTCCTAACATTAAGATCATGACACAGACCTCCTGGAAAAAACACCAAAAGGCACAAAGCACAAAGCATTTGACTGCTCTGCAGGTCAGGTTAGGGTATCTCTCATGCTGGCAACTGCAGGCACAGCAAATGGCTGTTACAACTGCTTCGCAACATGTATTCACATCTGGAGTAGGGTCATTTTTGTAGTGTTTGTTCAACAAGGTAGGAAACTGGAGTGTTTGCCCTGGCCAGCAGCTAAGCCCCCGCCAGCTGCTCACTTGCTCCTTTTCTCTCTGCAGTGGGATGGGGGGGAGGAAATAAAGAGCAAAAGCAAGGAAAAAATGAGGGTTCAGGTAAGGACAGTTTAATGATTCCAGGGCAAAAAAAGGAAAACGATGCCATAGCAACCACTGACTGGCTCTCACCAGCAGACTGATGCCCAGCAATCTTCTGGCAATGGTTATCTTGGAAAGACTCACCCTGGTACAGGTTTTCTTGCTGAGCATGACGCTACAAGCTATGGAGCATGATACCTGTTCAGTCAGCTTGGGGCAGCTGTCCTGGCTGTGTCCCCTCCAACATCCTGCGCACACCCAGCCAGCTTGCTGGGGCAGCAGAGTGAGAAACAGAGAAGACCCTGGGTCTGTGCAAGCACTGCTCTGCCATAGCTGAACATCAGAGTGCTGTCAGCACTTAAACCAGCACCACGCAGGCTGCAATGAAAAATTACCTGCATCCCAGCCAGGCCCAGGACAGAAACCCTTCTGCGTCTGCTCACAAGGCTTATTCCTACGAGAAACCCATGAAAAATAGGTCATTTAACTGATCAGGGAGTAATCTGAAAAGACTCCTGATCTGAGGCTGGCATCTAGCTTTCCTTGCATAACCCAGAAAGTATGCACAAGTTTGCGCAGTTTCTTCTGGACCATGGAAAGGCCTCTCTTGCCTCTGTTTCCAAGGAAAAACTCCCAGAAGTGGCACCACAGAGGTATTCTTCAACCCTGCTGAGAGCCCCCAGCAGCAAATTCTGCTTCCTAACATGAGGCCAAACTTGCCCTCCCCAGGCAGAAAAAGAAAGGGAATGAATGAAGGGACATCTGGAAAATAAGAAACAGAAATTCCAAATGTTCAAATGTCCATTCATATGATTATGTAAGCCCAACAGTATAAGAACGTAAGAATGCTGGATCAAAGAGAAAAATCACATCAGTTTTTCCCTCGTTGCATGTTTCTGCCGTGCAGCCCTCATGGAGGTCTGGCCCTGCAAGCTGGACGCCCCCAGCTCCCAATCAGCTGTAGGATGCAGCAGCAGGTGTGACAGGCAGCAGGAGCCCGGATGCTGTACAGTGCACTTCACAATGAGCTAAGGGCTCTCCCCAAAGCACCTGGAGCTGACACCTCAACATCTTATGCCCTGGGGAGCGCTGCTGCCCTCGCCCTCGACACACTCTGCGACCAAGAGCTGCAGCAGCTGCCAACCTCATCCGCACCCACTCCCATGTCCAAGGCTGAGGAAAGTGAAGCTTTGCTGCTCCTCCTGGAGATGTGTCACACTGTCCTCTGTCAGGGAGGACACAGCTAATGGAACTGATTCATTTGAAGAATCTGAGCAACACAACCTCCAAGTTGAATGACTCAGCTCCCTCTAGTTCTGCTGTAAATAAAGAGATGCTTGAAAATATTCTGGATGAAGAACCATCTTTTTCACCAGAGGAGAAGAGAATCAGCAACATGGTGGTGGAACAGGCCATCCAGACTGATGTGGTACCGTCTAGCCTAGATGTGGCTCATTCAGAACATCTTCAGAGCTCTAGGTGCCTGTCTTTTGATCCCACCTTCTTCACCAAAGGAATAGGGTGTATTTTCTCTTGGAATCTGCAGTGATTTAGTATCATAGTAGACTTCAAGTGATCCAAAGTCTGTCATCCTTTTGTCTCCTATGGAGTCTCTGTGCACAAGGTGGAGCGCAGAGTCAATGAAAACCATTTAATGAAAGAACCTGACTTTACAGAACCTCATGATGATGAAGCCTTTGGGTATGTCAATACTGTCTTTCAGCCGCGGTCTCCTCAGAGATTTGGCTGTAGCAGCCCCTGTTGTACCAACTCTCATGCGGGTTTTCAGTACTCCAAGAGTACTCCAAGATTCCATTTACAGGATCAGGGCATTGCTTTGTGGTTGTGGCCTATGGCCCCACCCTGTTTATGCCATAAACCCTTCAATATCAAAACCTGAAGTCCACTCTTTCCCTGGGCACTGGCTGGCTGAAGCAGAGAGAAAGAGGGATGAGACATCATAAAAAGTTACTGTATGTTCTGGCAGAGTCCATCATTTTGCACTTGGCTATTTGATTTGCACTATAAATCGGTTTGAAAACATGTTCCTTGTTTCAAAATGAAAAAGCTGAACCCTGTAGCTCTATGAGATGTTTTTAACTGGTGTTTCTAACAGTACTGCTGCTTACAGAAATAGTCCTCCTGCTCCCAGGCACCGTGTCCCTCCCTTGTGCTGGTGTCTTTGTGATGCCAGCACATCTGCACAGTGAACACGACCAGGGAAATCAAGGAGAATTACAGCGAGTGCTCTGTGTGTTTGTTGAATCAGTGTTCAGCTCCATCAGTTGTGCTGGCTGGTTCACTGAGCAAATGTATAAGTGCTTTGCACTGACTCAAGGGTCACAATGGGAACAAATGGCCAGAGAAAGGGAGGGTATTTCTTTAGGCAGCACTAACCTAAAACATCTGTGAAACTACAGTGCTAACTAAGCGAGAGGGAGACTCGTTCCCACTGCGGGTATCACTCATGTACTCCAGAAAGCATGCTAGCATGTTCCATTTGTTGTCCAAAATGGCAATTCAATTTAGAGGTAAAACGCATATTCCCCAGGCAGGTTCCAGCTCATTGTTCATGATGGTCTCACGCAGTGCTCATTGGCTTTGGTGGGATTGTGGTTCAGGTAACCTCGGAAGAACAGCACAAGAAAGGCCACCTGTACACAACTGCATTTCAAAGCTCCTTTGTAACTGCAGGAGACTGAGCTGCCACACTCACAAAATTTCCTTCCTTTTTCCTCTTTTGCCTCCAAGAGCACTAAAGATGAGCTACACAGTGCCTTGTAGAGCCAAAGAGTAAATCTCTAAGCATAAATGGCTGAGTGACTGCATCGCTAAATAATTTTAAAAAGAAACTGGGACTCCTGCCAGCCTGGTTCCAGTGATAACCATGGAGAAAGAAAAGAAAAGTAACCTCAAAAGTATTTGGTTTGTGTAGCAAGGTTTTAAGAGTAGGGGGACTACAGGAGTGGCTTCTGTGAGGAGTTTCTAGAAGCTTCACCCATGTCCAATAGAGCCCGGGCCAGCGGGCTCCAAGATCATCAGTGATGGTGGTAGCACCTCTGCGATAACATATTTAAGAAGGGCGCGGAAAACTGCTGGACAACAGCAGCTGGAAGAGAGGAAGGAGAACATGTGAGAGGAACTACTCTGCAGACACCAACCCAGGTCAGTGAAGAAGGAGGGGGGAAGGTGCTCCAGGTGCTGGAGCAGAGATCCTCCTGCAGCCCACGGCGGACCCCGCGGATCAAGGGGCAGCACCTGAAGGAGCTGTGACCCTGCGGGAAGCCTGCGTGGGGGCAGGGTCCTGGCTGGAGCAGGTTTGTGGCAGGACTTGTGACCCCGTGGGGACCCAGGCTGGAGCAGTCTGCTCCTGACGGACTGGACCCCCAAGACGGGCGCGCGGCGGAGCAGCTGGTGAAGAACTGTGGCCTGTGGGAAGGACTCGCTGACTCCGCACTGCCTGGCTGATCAGAGTTCATGCACTTCTTACTGTCTGCCCTGTGCTCCCTTACTCTTCTGTCGCTCCAGTTGCTCGACTGTCCTCCACGCAAGAAAACACAGTGGTGTTGCTGGTTCTTAGAACACGAGGCTTCCCAGATGCACAGGGGCAGGTCAGGGAGTTGCTGGGCCGGGACAGCTGCGGGGGAGCGGGCTGGGGGGCTCCGGGGCTCTGGGCTCGGGGGACCGGTGCCTGCGCTCCTCACGGGTGGGCCCGGCCCCACCTCGCCCGGGCCTCAGCTGGAGCACAAACTGTGTGTTCCAAGAGCCAATGGCGCCGGCAGCCCCGCGCCCAGGACTGCAGCTCCCGGCGTGTCCAAGCCTGCGGGGACACCCGCGGCCCCGGGGACAACGGGGCGGGGAGAACAGGGGGAGCTGGGCAGGGGGGCGGGAAGGAGAGTCCTGGTGAGGAGCCGGCAGAGGCGGGAGCGGGGCCGAGCTGGAGGGGCCGGCGCCAGGGGGTGTCGTGGCGTGACCCTGGTGAACACCAAACCCACCCGGATGCTCCAGCCCCGTCCGGACCCGCAGGGTCTGCGGAATCGTGTCCGTTCCTGGCCCTGAGCCCCAGGGCCCACAGCTTCCTCTGCAGGACTTGGATGCACTCTGCGTGCCAGGAGGAATCCTCAATTCCTGTGTCTGAACAAACATACGTTAAAAAATTGTTATTGTTTAACACCTTTTTTTAAAATATAATTTTCACAATCTGATGATGAATTTTAAATGTCATTATTCAACTATTTTACTACCGGCCACCTGTCACTTTCCCGAACAGGATATTTTCAAACGTATCAAAGATTGTGTCTCGTTTGACATAATTAGGGCTACGAAAACCTGTTGCTGGGAAGAGAGGCTTTTTACTTTTCCGGGCCTGGCCCAGGACCTGCGCCAGTGCTTTGCTGCTTGAATCCGTAATTAAGGCTCTGAAATTTAAGGATGATCTTTTAACTGCTCGCTGCCCACCACCTAACATTAATTTACTATTTTTGAATAGCAAACCAGAGTGGTTTCATGTTGAAGATGACAACAGTTGTCAGAGCAGGGCTGCATATTGCTGCCCCATCCTAGCTGGACCCACGCAATAGGAGTTTTGGGGATCTTGCCCCAAAATATGGCTCAGGGCTGTGTTTTTGCCCTGTCCCATTGAAACAAGGAAGGGAAAATAATTGGCAGAAACACTTTCCCTTGGAGATGCTCCTTTTCTCTCTGTCACTGCTGTTCCCCGGACCTTGCTAAAACCCTGTGCCTCAAATCCTTTTGAGGCTGCTCCCCACTCTGGGTGTTCCCTTTGAGTGCCCCCCATGTGCCTATGTGCCCCTCTGGGTGCCCCACATGTGCCTCCATGCCTCTTTGGATACCTCTCAGGTCCCTTTGGATGTCCCCCAGTCCCCTTTGGGTGCCCCCCAGCTCCTTCACACCCCTTTGAGTACCCCCAGCCCTCTTTGGGCACCTCATCCTCCTTAAGGGCCCCCGGCCAGCGCTGGCACCGTGCCCCAAACCTGATGGGCGTCCCCAGCTGCTGCTGCAATGGAGGAGACGTGAGTGCCCCCGGGGCTCCCGGCAAGCGCCCCATAGCTGGACCCCCACTGAAGCCCCACTGTTTCCCCAGGGTGCCCTCGGTGGAAGCCTACGAAGCAGCCATGGTGCTGAGCGGGGTGGGGGATGCTCTTGGGTACCGGGCGGGCCTCTGGGAGTACTGCACCTCGGGACCCCAGATCCACGCCGAGCTGGCTGAGCTGGGGGGGCTGGAGGCCATCACCCTCAAGCCCCCCGAGTGGCCCGTCAGTGATGACACCATCCTCCACCTCGCGACTGCTGAAGGCCTGGCCACAGGTGCGGGGGAGGGGAGCCAGGGTCTCCCCTGCACTGCACAGACACAGGCGAGGGTCCCCAGGGGGGTGGGGTCCCCACTGGATGCCAGGCCCACAGTGGAGTGTTCTGGGGCTGTGGGGTGTCCCTGTTACTCTTTGGGTTCCCTGGAGGGGTTGAAGATCCCTGTTATAAGCTTTGGGCGGCATGGTGGGGGTCCCTGTTATACCCATAGGCTATATGGGGAGGTCTCTGGGGAGGTTTGGGGGTCCCTCTTATACCTCTGAGCTGCTATAGGGGGTTCTTGAGAGAGTTCAGGAGTCCTTGTATACTTGGAGGGTCCCTGTGAGGGCTTTTGGGGGTCCCCAGCCAGCCCAGGAAGGGTGCTGGGGGCATCCTAATTCCAACCTCTTTTTAGGGCCTCCAGTGAGGCTTCCTATTTCCCCTCCAAAAAATCGGGGGCATCCCCATTTCCCCTCAGACGAGGAGGTCTTATTTTTCCTCACAGTTTGTAGAAATTTGTGTTCTGTTTCCTCCCATATTTGGTGCTGGGGTGGGGGGTGGGGGGGCAGTACATTTCCTCTTCCCAATTTGGAGGGCTCAGGGGCCAGGTTACCTCTTTGCAACCCAGTTTAGGGTTCTCGGGAGGATTCCCCAGTTCTCCTGAGTTTTGGGGTGTTGATGGATGTTGTCCCACTTCTCCTGTTGAGTGGGGGGTGCATGGGGGATGTCATCCTTCCTCTCCAGCTTTAGAGCACATGTTGGGATGTCCCCTTTTCCCTTCAGTTTTTAGGTATTCATGGGGGCTGTCACCCTTCCTCTCAGGTTTTGGGGGTCCATGGGGGTGTCCCCTTTTCCCTCCACTTCTGAATGTCTATGGGGGGTGTCCTCCTTCCCCTTCAGTTTTGGGTTGTCTATGGAGTGGTGTTCCCTTTCTCCACCATTTGGTGGTAGTGCAGTGAGGCTCCTCCTCTTTCCCTTCAGTTTTGGGGGGTGCATGGGACCTCTCCCTCCCCTCCAGTTCGGGTGGCCCAGGGGGTACTCACTAACCCCCCCCTCAGGCCTGGAGGGGGAACCCCTCCTGCAGGAGCTGGCTCGCTGCTACGTGGCTGCCATGGGTGACATGGAGGGTCGCAAGCCAGGACCCACCAGCATCCTGGGTGAGTGGGGTCCGAGGGTTTGCAGGGAGCCAGGCTGTGCCAGGAGGTCTCACACCCCCAACTTCCCCCAGGCACTTCGCAGCTGCGACCTGGGGAGCCTGAGGGCTATCGCATCCCCTTCAACCCCACCGGCACTGGCTGTGGGGCTGCCATGCGCAGCCTGGCCATCGGCCTCAGGTAGGGACAGGGACATGGAAAAGGACAGTGGCGGGGTGGATGGGAACGTGGGGGCACACATAGGGACAGCAGGACAGAGGTGTCAGAGATGGGAACAGGAAGGGGTTGGGGACATCAGAGCTGGAGGCATGTGAGTGTCAGAGCAGGTGGAATGGGGGCACAGGGGAGTCGGGGACAGGGACATGGAGAGGAAAGGGACACAGAGGGGCCAGGAACAGGGAGACAGGTGTCACAGCTGGATCAATGGAGACATGGGGATGTCAGAGCTGGGGCAGGGATAGAGACAAGGGGACAAGGGGGACAGGACTGGAGTGTCAGAGATGGAGAGATGGGGACATAGCGGGGCTGTCAGGTAATGGGATGTCAGGGTCATGGGATAGTCAGGTACAGGGACACAGGGGTTCTAGAGTTGGAGGGATGGGAGGGGACATAGGGAGATGGGGCCACGGGGTGTGGGGACATTGGGGTGTTAGAGCTGGGGGAGTGGGGACCTGAGGGCATCAGAGCTGGAAGGGACAGGGACATGGGGAGAACAGGGATTGGGACACAAGTCTCTCAGACCAAGGGGGCATGGGGACATGGGAGCCAGGGACAAGAGGGCATAAGGAGACATGGTGACAGGGAGACATCGGTGTCAGAGCTTGGGGGATAGGGACGTGAGGGTGACAGAGCTGGAGGGAAGGGGACATGAAGTGTTAGGGATGGGGTAACAGAAACATGGGGGTGTGAGAAGTGGAGGAGTGGGGACACAGGGGGATAGCGTCATGTGGGTGTTGGAGCTGGAGAGGACAAGGACCAGGCATTGGGGATATGGTGGTGCTGGAGCTGGGAAGCTGGAGACAATGAGGATGGGGGATCCAGGGTTGTCTGAGCTGGGGGACTGGGGACAGGGTGTCATAGGGGACAGAGAACATGGGGACATCGATAAAGAGGATGTGACATAGGGGTCACAGAACAGATGAGAGGGGGACATGGAGGTGGCAGGGCCAGGGGAGATGGGGACAACAGGGACAAGGACAGTAGGGACAAGGGTGGTGGGATGGTGATAGGGAACAAGGGATACAGGGACAGGGAGGGGACAGGAGAGGACAGAGACAGGGCTGATACCAATGCAGGTACCCGCATGCCTGGGAGCTGCCAACGCTGATCCGGGTGAGCATCGAGAGTGGGCGCATGACTCACCACCACCCCACTGGTAGGTGCCAGGCAGAGTGGGAGAGGGGAGGAGGGGACACTACAGCCCCCCTGAAATCCCTGTCCTTGCAGGGTACCTCGGGGCTCTGGCAGTGGCCCTCTTTGGGGCACTGGGGGCTCGGGGAGAGCCCCCAGAGCGCTGGGGGGCTGAGCTGCTGCGAGTCCTGCCCCTTGCATGGGACTACGTGGAGGGAGCTGGCATGGCTGTGGAAGACAATGCTGCTGCCTGGTCCTTCTTTGGGGATGCCTGGCACCGGTGAGGGGGTACTGGAAGGGGCTCAGGGGGTCACTGGTGTCACTGGTGCCTGCAAGGCCCTCTCTCAGTCCTGGAGATGCAGTGCATTGGTGTTAGTGCTCTGGTCCAGTGCCTGGATGTCTCCAGAATCCTCTGTCCCACTGTCACTGATGTCATTGCTGACCCTGGTGCCCAGTCTGTCTGCAGGGTTATCAGTGCCCATCCTGTCCCTGCTGCCCTCAGTGTCCCTGACAGTCCTGCCATCCTCAGCTCTGGGAATGTGGCCCAGGGCTACCCCACACCCGCACTGACCTCAGTGCCCCTGGTGCTCTAAGTTTCCCTCGTGTTCCAACTGCACCCACTGCCATGGTGCCCCCAGGTGTTCTAACTGTCCCCAGTGTCCCCACAGGTACCTGGTGTCACATAGGCTGCTGAAGAGCCGTAACCTGGTGACTTCCAGTGTCACTGATTACCCTGTAGTCACTGGTAACACCAATGACCCCGATGGCCCCAGTGACACCAGCGTAGATAGTGACTCCACTGTCACCATGTGTCCAGTGTCCCTGCTGACCCCAATATCCCCAGTGACCCCAGTGTCCCCATGTCCCCAAATGTCTCCAGTGTTCCCAGTAACCTCAATGTTCCCATATCCCTGCAGGTACCTAGAATCCCGGGGGCTTCTGGAGGGTCATGGCCCACCACAGGTGCCATCTCTTCCATCACCAGCTGAGCGGGATGTGGCCTACATGGGCTGGGCACTGGAGGGGTGGCCAGGGCGCAGTGGCCATGACGCACCCATGGTGGCTCTGGAGGCCCTGCTGGCAGCCGGTGGATCCTGGGGAGACCTGTGTGCCAGGGGCGTGCTGCATGGTGGGGACAATGATTCAACGGGAACTATCGCTGCTGGGTGCTGGGGTTTGCGGTGGGGGCTGGCGTCCGTCCCCCCTGGGCTGCACAGCTGTCTTGAGCACCGCAAGCGGCTGCACAATGCTGCCCACCGCCTTCATGCACTGGCCTGGGGGAGACACTGAGCCCCTACCCTGTCACCTGCTGTCCCCCTGCTGGTAAACACTCTGTGGGTCCCTTTCAGAGACCTTCATGGGGTCCTGGGAGGGCCTGGGTCTCTGGGGGTCAGCAGGGAGCTTCTTGGAGTGCTGGAGGGCTCAGGAGGGTCTGTGGGGCTCAGCTGTGACCTTCACAGGGTCCTTGGGCAGCTCAGGAGAGTCCCTGGGAGGGCTGCAGGGAACTTCACAGGTGCTCAGGAGGCCCCTGAGAGACCCTGGGAAGAAGCAGGGCCCTTCAAGGGGTGCTGGGGAGCTCAGGCAAGCCCCAGGGAGAGCACTGTAGTCACATCCAGGTGACCTGTTATCCCTCCACAGTTAGAGACCCCAGAATTTCCCAAGGAGCCTCAGTCTCCCTCACAGTAAAAAAAGTGTCCTGAATCACTCTGTGTCTGGATTTGTGCCCTGCACCTCTTGTCCTGTCACTGCCACTGCTGAGATCCCACCTGTGTGGGACTCCCTAGAGTCAAATGTCCAGGCTGAACAATTCTGGGTCACACAGCACTTCCAAGAGTCTCTCAGACATGAAGCATCTCAAGGACCTATTACTGGACTCTCTCACAGCCACTCACACTCTCTTGTACTGGTAGCTTGGGACTTGGATCCAGTGTTCAAAGGGTGGGCTTATCAGTGCTGAGAGGAGAGGATGACCCTACTGCCACACCCCTGAGTGCTACCCAGGATGGTGACAGTTTCTACTCATGTTGCCACTTATGGTCACCTTAATGCCCACAGACCAAGGTCCTTCAAAGCAAGAAGTGATGGTCATCCAGGGTGATGGGCCCCCAGGGTTAACAACCCCAAGGGCGATGGGCCATAAATGTGATGGGCCCAAAGGCTAAACCAAGCTGATGAGCCCGTGGGAATAACCACCCCAAAGATGATGTGCCTGAAGGGTGTTTTGCTCTGGCTTTAACTGCCCAAGAGCGATGGGCCCCCAGGGTTAACCACTGTAAGGTTGATGGGTCCCACAGTTAAGCACGCCAAGGGTGAAAGGCCCAAGGACTGATGGGAACCCAGAGTCAAACACCCCAAGGGTGATGTGCCCCAATGTCACCCACTTCAAAGAGTGGTTGTGCGCAACGATGTTGGCCCTGGAGGTTAACCACCCTGAGGGTGATGGGCCAAATATGTGATGGACCCCCAGGGTTAACCGCTCCAAGGGGTATGGGCCCTTGAGGTGATGGCCACCTGGGGTTTACCACCTTAAGGGTGATGGGGTCAAAGAGGCGATGGGAACTTGAGGGTTAACTAGCCCAATGGCAATGGGTCCACTCACTGATGGGCCCCCAATGTTAATGACAACAAGGATGATTGTTAACTACCCAGAGTGGGTTCTAGGGGTGATAAGCCCTCAGTGTTAATCAGCCCATGGTTGATGGGCTGCTGAGGTGACAGTCCCATAGAGTTATCCACCCCGAAAGTGATGGGCTGAAATGGTGTTGGGTCCCCAGAGTTAGCAACCCCAAGGTTGATATCTGCTGAGTTGTATCACACCAAGGGTGATGATGAACCTCAGGGCAGTGAGACCCCAGGGTTAACAACCTAAAATTTTAAGAATTCAGAGTGCCACTTCTCATAGAATCATACAATAATTTGCATTGACCAGGACCATCTTCACCAGCTCAGGCTGCCCAGAGCCCTGTCCAGACTGGCCTGGGATGTCTCCAGGAATGGGGCATCCACCACCTCTCTGGGCAACCTGGGCCAGTGTTTTACCACTCTCTCTGTAAAACATTTCTTCCTCATGTCCAGCCTGAATCTTTCCTCTTTTAGTTTAAAACCATTAATGCTTGTCCTATCACAACAAGCCCTGCTCAAAAGTCTGTCCCCATCATTCTTATCAGCCCCTTTAAGTCTGGAAAGGCCGTACTAAGGTCTCCCTGGAGCTTCTCTTCTCCAGCTGAACACCCAAACTCTCTCACCTGTCCCCAGCAGAGCTGTTCCAGCCTCGGGTCATTCCTGTGGCTCCTCTGGCCCCTCTCCAGCAGCTCCATGTGTGTCCTGTGCTGAGAACCCAGAGCTGGACCAGCACTGCAGGGGGTCTCACCAGAGCGGGGCAGAGGGGCAGAGGGGCAGAATCCCCCCAAACCTGCTGCCCATGGGTCTGGGGATGCAGATGTCCTTCTCCACCAAGTGGGATTAGGTTAACTCTGAATATGACGCGCACCCTGTGTCACCAGGTGAGATCAGGTGTGAGTTAACTCTGGGTGTTTCTGTGTGGTAATGCGAAGTGAAAGACAGACAATCCCTCCAGAGGTCAAATTCAATGATGAACTTACTAAAAGCACTTAGTGGAATACAAATGACAGCAATTAGTGTCTTGGCAAAAATATATTAATATACCACAAAACTTAACAAGACTTTAGCAGCAGAACTTACAATGATGTTACTTTTATATGTTCAAGAAGAAGGAAAAGAGAGAAAGAGAAGGAAAACTAAGATATCAGAGAGAGAAAGATATCACCGCTCCACAGGTTGACCGGTCCCATGATGTCCTCTGGAGAAGGGGTGGACTTGTTGAAGATATTGGTATATACCACCACCTCACGTCATGCGTGAGGTCATTTTATATGCAAGATAAGAGGGGGCGGTTCATCTCCTCTCTCTGTTCGCTCTTCATGCTAGTTAGGAAGACTCTTCTGGGAATGGGTCTGGGATCTTCAGATTAGGGGGAAGTTCACAGTACTGACCAGAAGTGAGTTGTTTTGCCCAAACCCTCCCTTCTGGGGAGTGCAACCAACCAGAAGCACGGTGAACAGGGCCAGCAAAGAGAGGTGAGGTAGTTAGTGCAGCAGTTTGCGCAGGCAGGGCAAGCAAGCAGGGCAAGGAAGCTCTGCAAGCTCCTGTGAATTACCGCACTTGTTTGTTGTCACCGTGCAGAAGGAGCTGACTATGGTTTCCACTCGGAGCAAAGTTAAGTATTTGGCACTCAACAGGAAAGAGGTGGCAAACCAGACACAGGAACATGCAGCCACCCAGACCTCAGTCTGCAGAGAACGTCAGAGCCTTTCACTGGTATGGAGCGGCAGTAAACAGCTCTGTGAGGTGTGAGCAGGTGGATGACCTGCTCAGCCCGGTAGCAGAGCTGAGGGAGGAGGTGGAAAGGATGAGAAGTATCAGGGAGCTGGAAAAGCAAATTGACCGGTTGGATCAAGCTCTGGCCTCCCGGGGGCAGGTAAGATCACCAGCCAGAAATGAAAATCAGGGGATTCTTGTATCCTCCCCTTGCCTGACTGAAGAAGGCAGGTCAAGGGAAAGGGATGAATGGATGAACGCCCACACTCGGGGTGGCAGGAGAAACACCCCCTCACCCATCCTGCCCTCTCAGATGCCTCTGTTCAACAAGCATGAGGCTCAGGATGTGGAATGCAGTGACTTGAGGAACAGGGGGAAATGGCAGCAGGTTCCTGAGGAGAGGCCCTACTGTGACCACCCCACCTGCTCAGGTTCCCTTGCAAAACAGGTGTGAGGCTCTGCAAGTGGAACCAAACAACAACGTTGAGGGAGGCAGTTCCACTAAGTTGGAGGTGCCGCAGAGGAGCAGTCACCCTGCACCCTCCATCAAAACATCTCCCACAAAGAAAAGAGACAGGTTGTGGTCATAGGAGACTCATTTTAAAGGGAACAGAAGCCTCTATATACAGGCCTAACCCACTTCTCAGGGAAGTCTGCTGTCTCCCTGAGGCCAGGGTTAAATACATGAAAATAAAATTTCCTGCCCTGGTTAGGCTCTCACACTGTTATTCCCTAATAATGATTCAGGTAGGCAGTGATGAAACTGAAAATGGAAATCTAAAGACAATCAAGAGAGACTTCAGGGCCTTGGGATGACTGCTCAAGGGATCAGGAGCACAAGTCATGTTCTCCTCTATCCCCACAGTTGCAGGGTAGGATGAAGAACAGTGCAGGAAGACCCAGCAGATCAATACCTGGTGCAGGACTCATGTCACTACACAGGATTTTTGTTCTTTTGATGATGGCTTGGCTTACATGGCACCTGGCCTGCTAGCGACAAATGGGATGCACCTGTCTCAAAAGGGGAAAAGGATCCTGGGGCAGGAGTTAGCAGGACTCATTGAGAAGGCTTTAAACTAGATTTGAAGGGGGAAGGGCAAGAAACCAGGTGTGGCAGAGGTGATCCCAAGAGGGGCATGCCAGCATTTGAGGGAAGTGCTGCCAAGGCCTTTGGGTCTGCTGTCCCAGTGGAAGCAGGGGATGGAGAGCCACGCAGTAAGAGAAATGCAAGAGTTATTGATGTGTCAGAAGCCGTGGAAGCACTTGATGATGGCCACAAAGGAATTAGGGCTTCTCAGCAGAAAAAGGTGGTGGAATCAATGGCCTGGCTGAAGTGTATCTATATGAATGCACACAACTTGGGCAACAAACAGGAGAAGCTGGAAGGCATTGTGAGGCAGAAAAACTACAATGTAGTTGCCATCACAGAAACATGTTGGGATGACTCTCATAACTGGAGTGCTGCATTAGATGGCTATAAACTCTTTAGAGGGACAGGTGAGGAAGTAGAGGAGGTGGGGTAGCCCTGTGTGTTAGGGAGTGTTTTGACTGTCTGGAGCTTGATGAGGGTGATGATAGGGTTGAGTGTCTATGGGTGAGAATCAAGGGGAAGGGCAACAAGGTGGACATCCTGGTGAGGATCTGTTACAGACCACCCAACCAGGATGAAAGAGGCAGATGGAATATTTTGCACGCAGCTCGTAGAAGTCGCTTGATCGCCAGCCCTTGTTCTTATGGGGGACTTCAACCTACCAGGTGTCTGCTGGAAATACAACACAGCAGAGATGAAACAGTCTAGGAGGCTCCCGGAGTGCATGGAAAGACAATTCCTGACACAGCTTGTCAGTCAGCCAACTAGGAAAGATGCCCCATTGGATCTGTTGTTTGTGAATAGAGAAGGACTTGTGGGCCGCGTGTTGGTTGGAGGTCACCTTGAGCACAGTGATCAGGGAGTGATTGAGTTTTCTGTCCTCTAAGGAAGGAGGGTGGTCAGCAGAGCTGCTGCTTTGGACTTCCGAAGGGCAGACTTTGACCTGTTTAGGAGGCTGGTTGGTAGAGTCCCATGGGAGGCAGTCCTGAAGGACAAGGGAGTCCAGGAAGGCTGGTCTCTCTTCAAGAAGGTGACCTCAGAGGTGCAGGAGCAGCTGTCCCCGTGTACTGGAAGGTGAAGTGGCGGGGAAGAAAGCCGGCCTGGCTGAATAGAGAGTGCGGCTGGAACTTAGGAATAAAAGGAGAATTTATAACCTTTGGAGGTGGAGCAGGCTACTCAGGAGGAATACAAGAATACAGTGAAGTTATGCAGGGAGAAAATCAGAAGAGCCGAAGCCCAACTAGACCTGAGCCTGGCCACTGCTGTGAAAGGCAACAAGAAATGTTTCTATAAATAGATCAGCAACCAAAGGAGAGCTAAGGAGAATCTCCATCCTATAGTGGATGCGGGGGCAACATAGTGACGGAGGATGAGGGAAAGGCTGAGGTACTAAATCATTTCTTCGCCTCAGGCTTTAATAGTCAGAACAGTTGTGCTCCAGGTACCCAGACAGGGATGGGGAGCAGAATGAAGCCCAAATAGTCCAAAGGGAAATGGTCGGTGACCTGCCACACCACTTGGGCACCCACAAAGTCTATGGAGCCAGATGGGATACAGCCAAGGGTGCTGAGGGAGCTGGCAGAGGTGATCACTAAGCCACTTTTCATTATCTATCAGCAATCCTGGCTAACTGGGGTGGTCTCACTTGACTGGAAGTTGGCTGAAGTGATGTCCATTTACAAGAAGGATCAGAAGGGGTATCTGGGGAATTACAGACCTTTCAGTCTGACCTCAGTGCTGGAGAAGGTCATGGAGCAGATCATGCTGAGTGCCATCACATGGCACATACAAGAAAACCAAGTGCCAGCTTAATATTAGCCAGCATGTGCCCAGGTGGCGAAAAAGGCCAACAGCATCCTGGCTTGTATCAGGAATAGTGTGGCCAGCAGGACTAGAGAAGTGGTTGTGCCACTGTACTTGGCACTGGTGAGGCCCCACCTTGAATTCTGTGTTTAGTTTTGGGCCCCTTATCGTAAGAAGGACATCGAGGTATTAGAGGGAGTGCAGAGGAGGTGACAAAGCTGCTGAGGGACCTGGAGCACAAGTCCGATGAAGAGCGTTTGAGGGAACTGGGGCTGTTTAGCCTTGAGAACAGGAGGCTGAGGGTAGACCTTATCACTGTCTACAACTACCTGAAAGGAGGTTGTAGCATGGAGGGTGCTGGTCTCTTCTCCCAGGTAGCAAGTGATAGGGCAAGAGGAAATGGTCTCAAGTTGTGCCAGTAGAGATTTAGATTGTATGTTAGGAAAAAATTATTCCTGGAAAGGGCTGTCAGGCATTGGAACAGGCTGCCCAGGGCAGTGGTGGAGTCACCATCCTTGGAGGTGTTTAAAACATGTTTAGACGAGGTTCTTAAGCACATGGTTTAGTGCTAGAGTTGGGTTATGGTTGGACTCGATGATCCTGAGGGTCTCTTCCAACTGAAATGATTCTATGATTCTATTTTCTGGAGTCCAAGCCTTTCTTTTTGTACCCACAGCCTGTTTTTAGGACCCACAGTTTCATTTTTAGGGTCCAAACCCTCATTGTTATGGTCCAAAGCCTTATTTATAAGTTCCAATATTTACACTTTGAAGGTGCAGAAACTCATTTTAGGACCCAGAGCATCGTTTTTAAGGGAACAGAGCATCATTTTTAAGGCCTGCAGTCTGATTTTGAAGGTCCAAAGCCTCATCTCTGGAGTCCTAAGTGTACTTTATGGTGTCCAATGCCTCATTTTTATTTTTCAAATCCTTATTTTTCAATTCTAAAGCCTCATTTTAGACTCCAAAGTCTCATTTTTAGGTTCCAAAATCTCAATTTTAGTTTGCAAAGTCTCATTTTCATGGTCCAAAGCATCATTTTTAGGATCTAGCCAGGCATTTTTAGGTAACAAGTCACATCTTGATTCACATCTTGTGTCCAAACCCATATTTGGAGTGTCCAAAGCCCTATTAGGGGGTTCAAAGCCTCAGGTTTAGGCCCCAAAGCTTCATTTTTAGGGTCCAAATCTCTGATTCTAGGATTGAAAGCCTCAGTTTTGTGGTCCAAACTCTCATTTAAGGGTACACACTTCTCACTTAGGGTGCAGAGCCTCGGTTTCTGAATGTCCAAAGCCTCATTTTTATCATCCACTTTTTAGGGTAGTTGTAGGGGTGGTAGTTTAGATGGTGCCTGGAGAGGTGCTGGTGGGTTTAGTGGGGGTGGTGGAGCTTGCGGTGGGAGTGGTGGCGTGGATGCTTGTGGTGGTGGGGGGGGTGATGGTGGGGATGGTAGCTGTGGTTATGGGAGTGGTGTGGGGGGTACTGGTGGTTGTGGGGGTGGTGGAGGTGATGGGGATGATGATGGTAGTGGGGGTGGTAGTCGTGGTTATGGGAGTGCTTGGGGGGGTACTAGTGGTTGTGGGGGTGGTGGAGGTGATGGGGATGATGGTGGTAGTGGGGGTGGTAGGGATGGGAGTGGTCATAGAGGTGGGGGGTTGTGGTGGGGGCGGTTTGTTAGTGTGGAGGGCATGGTAGGGGTAGAGGGGATGGTAGTGGTCATGGTGGTGGTTGGGCCAGTGGTGGTGGAGGTAGAATAGGTGGTAGGTGGGGGGTTGATGATTTGGGCTCATTGTGGGGGTATTGAGTGTTGTGGGGGTGCTTGTTGGGGTGTCTAATGTGGTGGGTGGGGTTAGTTGTGGTATTGGTGAGGTGGGGGTGAGTGTGGCGGTGATACTGGTGGTGGCGGTGCTGTTGCTGAGGGTGGTGGGTGCGGCGGTGGTGGTTGTGGTGGAGATGGTGGAGTTGGTGGGGGTGGGAATGGTTTGGGTGGTTGTGGGGGTGGTGGTGTGCGTGGTGGTGAGGGTGGTGATGCTGGTGCTGTTGGAGGTAGTGGGGGTTTTGGGCAGGGTGGTGGTTGCAGAGGTGTTGGTAGGGGTTGGTGATTGTGGGAGTGGTGGAGGTGATGTTTGTGCTGGGATGCTAATGAGGGTGGTGCTCATGGTGGTGGTGCTGGTAGTGAGGGTAAGGGTTGGTCTTGGTTGTAACAGTGGTAGTTGGGGGACTGGTGTTGGGGAAGGTGGGGGGGTTGTTGGTAGTGGCATAGGTGGAAGTGATGGTGGAGATGGTAGTTGTGGTAAGGCTTGTGGTGGGGGATGTGGTTGTGTTGCGGGGGTGGTGTGGGGTAGTTTTGGTTGTTATTGTGAGGGTGGTAGGGGTGCTGGTGGGAATGGATGTTGTGGTGGGGATGACGGAATTAGTGGTGGGTACTGGCAGAGGTGGTGGTGGGGATGGTTGTGGGGGGAGCAGTTGTGGTGATGGGGGGGACAGTGGTTGGTATGGTGCTGAAGGTGGTAGGGAGTGGTGGCAGGAGTAGTTAGGATAGTAGTAGTGGTGTTGTGGGTAGTGCTGGTGGTTCTGGGGGCGGTGGCAGTGGTTTGGGTGGTGGGCATGGTGGTTGGAGTGGTGGGAGTGGTGCTGGGAGTGGTGTGCACAGTAGTGGAAGAGGTGGTGAGGGTGGTATGGCTGGTGATTTTGCAGGGTGTGGTGGGGGGAGTCAGAGTTGCTGCTGAGTGGGTGGTGGTGGGAGGGGGTTGGTTATGGTGGGGAGTGGGGTGGCAACAGTGGTGGGGGCCGTAGGGGATGATGTTGCTGATAGTGGTAGTGATGATGGTGGTGGCAGAGAGGGTTGTGGTGCTGCAGCGGTGGTCACTGTGGGAGTAGAGGTGGTGGGGACTCGTGATGAGGGTTCTGGTGTTAGGGTTCCAAGAGCCACAAATCCTACAGCTCCAGGGACACTGGGGCTGCAAAAGGCATAGCAAGGAGAGCACGGCACCAACATTGCCCATTGGAGAAATTTCTCAACTGGGCCACCCATGCATGCTGGGTGCAATTAGGGGTAGGGTAGGGGAGGGATTCTGAAAGCCACAAATCCTACAGCTCCAGGCACACTGGTCTGCAAAAGGCATGACAAGGAGAGCATATCACCGAACCAACATCGCTCCCTGCGCACCTTTCTCATCTGGGACACCCATACATGTGGAGACCTCAGCTCAAGGAACGGGATGCCATTAGGTTAACAGTGTTAGGGTTCCGAGAACCACAAAGCCTGTAGCTGCAAGGACACTGGGGCTGCAAAAAGCACTCCAAGGGGAACATGCTCTCTGGTGCCACTTGCTCAGAAAGATCTGTTCCTGTTGCTCGAGGCCTGCACATTGTCCTGGTTTTGCTAAAAACAAGTTTTTCTTTCAGTGAATTTTGCCAGTCAGCTAAAGCCTTCGTATTAACTGCATTTTCCTGGAGAACCAGACACATGTTTTGGTAAACCTAGCAATGGAATGCAAATTTATTGATAAGCACGGATGGACATCTCGCGAGAGGGGCGACGAGAAACAAGAGACCAAGAAACTGACCAACTGTGTATAACATCCCATTCACGTGAATACTTCATATAAAGTGGGAGATCACGAGGATCTCGTCCCTTTTGCCCTTTTTTCCCTTCTGCTTATGGCCGACATTAGAAGAGGACCTTGCTAGTCGTCCCTGCGAACTGAGGCCAGTGACAGACTGAATCCAGCTCCGACTGGCTGCAGAGTCTAATCCAGGACTTTGGTTGCCGGCTCTGCAGTTGCTGAGACTTTCAAGATTGGTTTTGTATATTTTGTATTATTTTCTCTATTCTTATTAGTAGCATTAGTAAAACATCTTTAAAGGGGGGAGAGGGAGGGGGAAGAGGGGGGAGGGGGGGAGAGGGGGTTAACAATATATCTGCCAGGGTTTTATTGTCACCCCGCAATCTTAACCTTCGACACACATGCACAGCACTGCTCTTTGAACACGCTCTGTGCTGCTATCTGGTTATTAGAATTCGGTGCTGCATCTCAAGAGCTGTACCTGCGCAGTTGCACTCTGAACGTGCTGTGTGCTGTCACCTTGTGACTAAAGTTAGGAACTGCGCCTAAAGAACCGCGCATGCGCAAAGGCTCGGGTTTGCTGTGCTCTCTGCTGCCGCCTGTTGGCTAAATCTCGGCACCACGTCTGGATCACGGCTCTGTGAGGGTGCTCTCTGCTTCCCCCTGCTGACGAATTTCTAGTACTACACCTCAAACCCCCACCTGGGTAGTGTCATGTGTAAACATACCTGTGCTGCTGCCTTGTGAGTAACATCAGGTACAGCAGCTCACAAACCGTGCATGCACGCTTGCAGCACTGGTGAGGAAAGTGCGGTACTGCAGCTCCGCTCCACACTTTCACACTGGCACACCCGTGCTCGGTACAGGCCGCCTGCCCATACGGACCAAGCGGTGCTGCAGGGCCTGTGAGGTCATGTCGCTGCGCCAGCTGCTGCCTCTTGTTAAGGAAACACCACCACCCCCTCACGTGCCTCATGATTCTGCACATAGCTGTACGTGGCTTCACACACATAAATGCAAGAGTTGTCCTTGCAAACTTTTCTGTATTTGTACAAGCGTATGCCTTCATGTCTATGTTTGCAGACGCATGGGCATTTAGTTGGGTGGATAAGTGTACAAGTGCTGGTGTGTATTCACATGCGTTTGTGGAAACTCCTGTGCCTATGTGTAGGTGCACAATCAAGAGTGTGCATGTGGACAGATACTAGGGAAATATGCCAGGTAAGACTCGAACAAAAGAGCCAAAAAATTTTCCTTGCAATACCTTCAAAACCACATGAAGAAATATACCTAGCTGTGGGTCTATAAGACAAATGCTACCAAAGAGCTTTTATAGTGAAAGAAGGCAAGACTGTGGGTTCACAAGTTGGATCATGATGCAAAAGTGCATGCGTCTGTGAGAGTACAAATGTGTGAGTAATTGTTTTATACCTGATGAGGAGAAAGGCAAGAAAATAAAAGGCAAAGCAAAGAATATGGAAAGCAAAAGGGAAGGGGAGATAAGGTAAATGAAGGCAAGGGAAGGGAAGGCAAAGCAATGAAAAAGGCAAGGCAAGCAAGGAAACAGAAGGCAAGGGAAAAACGAAGACAGGGAGAAGGCAAGTAAGGCAAGTCAAGGAAAAGGCCAGGCAAGGCAAAAGGCAAGGCAACGCAAAGGAGAAGGGAAGCCAAGGCAATACAATAGGTAAGGAAGGGCAAGGCAAAAGGCACAGGAAGGGAAGGCAAGGGAAAAGACAAAGCAAATCAAGGTAAGAGGCAATGTAAGTCATAGGAAGGCAAAAGAATGCAAAAGGCCAGACATGGCAAAGCAAAGCAAGGCAAGACAAAATGCAAGGCAAGACAAAATGCAAGGCAATGCAAAGGAAGGAAACACAAGGCAAAAGGCAAGGCAGTGGAAAAAGGCAAGGCAACTGAAGGCAACAAGAGGCAAAAGGCAATGCCTGGCGAGGCAAAAGGCAAGGAAAGGCAAGCAGTCCTACAACAGAAGGGTCATCTGGGAGACCAGACAAGGCAGACAGCTGTTTAATGTCCTCAGTCTCTACAGCTGCTATACCAAAGGCCCACTGATACCCTTTTTGGTCCTTAAAATACCCTCTCCTGGGATAGTCTATACCAAATACCCACGGAACATCTGGGCCAGTCAAAACAGTGTGTTTTTCCCACTCTTTTTCCAGTTAGGCCCACTTCAGCTTCTAATAGAGTCAATTCCTCGGATTCCCCAGTCACTCCTTCAATAATGAAGGATTCTGACGCTTCATGATTCGGTGGCATCATGGTACCCTGTGTGTCAGTGTCTACCTGGGCTTTATACTCATATGGTTCTGATGTACCAGGCCATCAAATCCACACTGTCCAATAAGCTCGATTGTCATTGTTCCTCTCCTCCACTTGCCTGGAGGCAGGGCCTCACTGTCGAGGGTTAAGATTGCGGGGTGACAATAAAACCCTGGCAGATCCTGGTGATCTCCCACTTTATATAAAGTATTCACGTGAATGGAATGTCATACACAGTTGGTCAGTTTCTTGCTCACTTGTTTCTCGTCGCCCCTCTCGCGAGATGTCCATCTGTGCTTATCAATAAGTTTGCATTCCATTGCTAGGTTTACCAAAACATGTGTCTGGTTCTCCAGGAAAATGCCGCTAATATGAAGGCTTTAGCTGACAGGCAAATTCACTAAAAGAGAAACTTGTTTTTAGCAAAACCAGGACATTCCACCCCTTATAATATGCCATTCACTGAATGCTTAAACCTTATAAATACAATCTATCAATACAATCTAATTAATCACTACTACCATATATATATATACATATGTACATATATACACAGGAGTAATTAATCAGTGGACCATCCTTTAAAAAGTTCATTAAGTTCATTTTGTCATGACAGTCTCCCAGGGCACAATGGGATGCTTTTGCCAGTTTTTTCCAGTTAGGCTCATTTCAGCCTCTACAACAGTCAGTTCCTGGGATCCCCCAGTTACTCCAACAATATTGATGGATTGCGTTCCTTTATAATTAGAAGGAATTATTGTGCATTGAGCACCAGTGTCCACTAAAGCTTTGTACTCCTGGGGGTGTGTTGTACCAGGCCATCGTATTTGTACAGTCCTCTGTTATCCCTTTCCTCCACCTGGTTGGAGGCAGGGCACCTCTGATTTCTGTTTTGCACAGTCTCTGGGTGTGAATTAGAGGTTCCTTCAAGAGCATCAGAATCTCTTCTGCTCCTTTTGTAAACTGGAGCAGCCACCTTCCTAGGAGTTTTTCCTTTTATCTCACGTACTCGTTCTTGAAGTTCTGAGGTAGGTCTTCCATGCCGCTTATTCATGTTTTCTCCC
This sequence comes from Columba livia, assembly GCF_036013475.1. NCBI lineage: Eukaryota > Metazoa > Chordata > Aves > Columbiformes > Columbidae > Columba > Columba livia. Next base: position 7,363,759 of record NC_088622.1, read on the forward strand.
TGCTCATGTAGGAAGAACCACAGCGAACCTCTTTTTGTGGGCTGCCTCTGTCCTCTCTCTCGAGATTGGAAACGCCTTTTCCTAATAGCTGAAACATAGGTTTGTGCAGGTCGTGAATGGTACGTGTCTTCTCTGAGTTCTTTGATTTCTTGCAATATCTTTTCAAACCGGTCATCAGATTTTTCACACAGTTTCTCTACAGCAGAGACACAAGCCCGTAGAGAACCAGCAAGGCTGTCCTCAAAGTTCCGGAGCTGCTCAATCACTTCATTAATCTCTTGTAGACCTCCAGCTGACCAGACCATTCCTGCCAATGACTTAGCATATGCAGGGGGTGCACTTTGTACAAATCTGCGCCACAGAGATCGTGTACAATTGATTCTATCTGGGTCTGTCCCCTCTTGGTTGTCTGATCCAAAACAGATGATCTCTCGCACAGCTAATTCTCTCAGGAACTGAATACCTCTCTCCATAGTATTCCATTTCCCCAACTTGGATATACAATCTTCCTTGTAGGGAAATCTTACTTTCGTAGCTGCCAGGAGTCTGGTCCAGAGAGTAGTGGCGTTAGACTCTCTTGAAATTGCCCTATCAATGGTGGAATCTCTTGACAGAGATCCCAGCTGCCTGGCTTCACCACCTTCCAATTCAATTGTTTCTGCCACATTGTCCCAGCATCGGAGCAGCCAGGTTAAAATATTCTCGCCTTCACGACGACTGAAGTCTTTTCGCAGATCTCTCAGTTCACCTGGAGAAAAGGACCGAGTGGTGGTCACTTCATCTCCTCCCTGTCCTGATGATGCACCTTGGGTTGATGTTGGCCCTGTGCCATCATCTGCTGCACAGGTAGTCTTTCTAGTGACTTTCTTACAACCAGCAACTGATGCTGATATGGGTTCACCATCATTTGATTTATTTCCAGAGTCGGAATGACTGTCACAGTGATTACTGTGGTTACAGCAGCAACAGTGTCCAGTGTGTGAAGAAGGGGGGGCTGCCTTGTTAGCCATTGAGGCTGGAGAAGTAATGTTATCTGCAATGACCTTGGCAGAGGAGCTCTGCGGAGGAGCTGTAGCTTCAGCCTGCGAGGCCGCCGTTGGGGGGGCAGTGGCTGCAGCGTCAGTTTTCGCTGTTTTGCTCTTTCTCGAGCGGCTCGGAGTGCTTTTTGCTAAAGCTTCCGAAGACGCACCGCAAATCTCAGGACAACAAAGAGACGCAAACCTCCTGTTGAACCCCATTTCTCTTAACAGAAGCACAAACTGACACACATTCAGCAAACCAGATAACACCATCACAGTTCTATCAAAACTCCAAGGATATTCAAAATTCTCTAAAACATTTGCGAACTGTCCTAGCGAAAAAATGAAAGTATTGTTAGTCAGCCTTTCTAAAGATTCGCTTGACCAATTAGCAAACACAGAGCCGTACTGCTCTTTAATCTCTCCTGGAGGCTTTTCAAGGTAAAGCAGAAGCGAGTAAAAATTCATTAGCGGCTGCAGTATAATGAAATAAACCAGTGACAAACCACACAGTATCATCATGACCATTGTCCAGTTCCTTGTTGTTATATAATGAATACTTCGATTTAAAAAGAAAGCCCAACACAGATATGGAATCAGTGAGCACAATGTAGAAAATAACTGATACAACTTATGCCATAACATCTTTAAATCAGTGTAATTCACTTTGCCTTAATACAACTAAATAATATCCAAAGCAAACGGATGCGTGAGTATCACAACTCTGTGAGTTGGCACCGTGCCAAGAAAACTGAAAGGTACGTCAGAGCAGTAGAAAAGCCAGAAATCTTCAAATTTACCCCTTTCTCTTGCCCCACGTTGGGCGCCAATTATCTGTCGAGGGTTAAGATTGCGGGGTGACAATAAAACCCTGGCAGATGTATTGTTAACCCCCTCTTCCCCCCCCCCCCACTTCCCCCTCCCTCTTCCCCCTTTCCACTAAGGAGAGGCGATTGGGAGGAAAAGAAGGGCAGAGTGAAGAGAGTTGGAAAAAATTAAAGATGTTTTACTAATACTACTAATAGGAATAGAGAAAATAATACAAAATATACAAAACCAATCTTGAAACTCTCAGCAACTGCAGAGCCGGCAACCGAAGTCCTGGATTAGACTCTGCAGCCAGTCGGAGCTGGATTCAGTCTGTCACTGGCCTCAGTTCGCAGGGACGAATAGCAAGGTCCTCTCCTAATGTCGGCCATAAGCAGAAGGGAAAAGGCAAAAAGGGGCGAGATCCTTGTGATCTCCCACTTTATATAAAGTATTCACGTGAATGGGATGTTATACACAGTTGGTCAGTTTCTTGCTCACTTGTTTCTCGTCGCCCCTCTCGCGAGATGTCCATCTGTGCTTATCAATAAGTTTGCATTCCATTGCTAGGTTTACCAAAACATGTGTCTGGTTCTCCAGGAAAATGCAGCTAATATGAAGGCTTTAGCTGACAGGCAAATTCACTAAAAGAGAAACTTGTTTTTAGCAAAACCAGGACACCCACTCTTTACTTGACTCTAGTAGGGAGACACAAGAATCCCTCCTACCCTGGCTGGAAAGCCTCCCACTGGTAAATGGAGCAGCTTTTCTCTTGAGAGCTTTCTTTTTCAACACACATAGTCATGTCTCTAGGTCAGCAGTGTGTTTTCCATGCCAATTACTCATATCTTCCCCCGGTCATGCAGGAAAAAACATAATTAACCTTGTGACGTGTTCTGTTTCTCTCAAGCTGGTCCTGCAGAAGGGCATCTTCTGTTAACAGCTGTGACTTGGGCCCATGCAGGTGACAAGTAGGATCTATCCTTCCTCTCCACAGCCAAGACACAGGCTTGTAGGGGAGAAAAAGGAGTGTCTTCATATGGTCACATAATGTTTTCTACTTCACCCACAGCTGATGGCTGATCTCCTACTGAAATGAAGAATAATCCCAAAGTGTGAGTATAAGTCGGTGGTGTGCTCTGCACAAACTCCTGCAGTATACCTGGGGTACATGGCACTTCATCAGGATCTATATTTGTCTATGGGTCACTGTAAATTATCTCTCACACAGCCAGTTTTCTCAGATACCTAACAGATTTCTCCATGGTGGCCCATTTGGTTGGGCAGCATACAATATAATTTTTTAAAGTGTATCTCATTTTTACGGCTGACAAGATTCATCTCCAGAGGCTTTGATTTTGTTTCTTCTTTGCAATTGCCTTATCAATGCCACCATCTTGGGCCAGGGATCCCAACTGACTGGCTTCATTGCCATCTAATTACAAACTATTGGCCCCATCATCCCAGCATCGAATCAGCCAAGTGTCAATTGGCTCACCTTCACAATGTCTAAAGTCTTGTTTCACAGTCCTCAGCTCCTTCAGAGATAAGGAGCGGTCTTTTAGCTCTTCCTATACTGATTGCTTTGCTTTAGAAGGACCCTCTCTTTTCTCCTCTGGCTGTTCTTCACCTTCACCTTGTTCTATTCCAGAAATAACCTCTTCCTGCTCTTCATCTTCCTTCATAATGGATTCCAATTGTGTTTTCTTTTGCCTCCTGCTTGAAGCAGCAACTAATACTGCCGAAGTCTGAATGGCCACGTCACATATTGTGGAGATTTGTGTGGATCCAGTAACTGGCATTGCAGTTGTAGTTGCCACGGCTACAGTGACAATTGTTGAAGTTGTGATGGCTGCAGTATCTGCAGTCAGCGTTGGTGTGGCTGCGGTGCCCGAGTTGCAGTAGCAGCATTAACTGTGGTTGGCACCGGAGTGACTGCAGTATCCAAGGCAGGAACTGGAGTTGCTGCAGCTTGTTGAGGGGGTTGCAGTAGCTGTTGTATCTGTTGTCAGAATTGGTGTGTCTGCAGAATCTGTCACAGGAGTTTAAGTGGCTACAGTGCACATTGCTGAGGTTTCAACAGCTGTAACATCTGTCGCAGAAGTTTGAATTGCCACAATCCTCCTGAGTAGTTTTACCACCAGCAAAGACTGACACACATTCCAGAGACCAAGTGATACCAACAAGTTTAACTCAATTGTCCAGGGATATTCAAAATTCCCAAAAGCATCTGTAATTTTCCATAATGAAAAAGGCAAAGGGTAGTTGAACAGCTCTCCTAAAAGATCACTCCTGCAACTGAAAAAAACCCAAAAGGTACAGTTCTCTTTAATTTCTTTTGCTTCTACCTAGGAATTCCAAAAATGCATACTCCTGAAGTATGACAACAACGAATAGAAATATACCATCAGCTTAACTGTCACCACAAAATGCAATGCTACACAATCCAGCAACAAAGCCATTAAACCAACTTTATCGCAACTTCCAGAGATGATGTTCTGCACATAAACAGTAAAAAGAAGCATCAATCCCAAAAAAGGCATTACTGAATACAACCAAGTTAGCAAATAAGACAAATAATAGCAGATTTGCAACAACATCCTTTAAATCAAGATAATAACTGCAATCTGCTTTATCATCACCAAATGACCTGTAAAGCACACAAGATCTATCATTTTCTGAGGTGTCCTCCCACCAGAGGATTAGAACTCTGACCACTCAAATTGGGAGTCCAATGTTGTCTCACTTGCCCTACCCAGGAAGCTGTTAAGGCAAATTGTCAGAGACCACTCTTAGCCCTTCTCACTCAAGCCCCACCCTATTTGGTGCAAATAAAGCTGTCACCTTCTACTGCAAGGTGACGATAAGCTGTGGCAGATGCTCTCTGTTAACCCGCTACCGTCTCCACTAGGAGAGGTAACAGGAGGAAAAGGAAGAGAGACTTACAAGTTATAAAAGTTAAAAATGCTACTAATAAATAGAGAAAATAATACAAAATATACAAAATCAATCTTGAATTTCCTGGGATAGTGCAATTGCTCCAGCACCTGCAGGGCAGGTACCTGGAAGTCCTGGGCTGGATTTGGCAGTAAACTGGAACTGGATTCAGGGATGTAGGCTCTGGAACCAGGCCTCAGATTGCAGGCATGACAGGCAGGATCCTCCTTAGATGCTGGCCATGGTCGAAGAGAGCGAGACCCTCATGATCTCCCACTTTTATAGGGTGTATGATGTGGATGGGATGGAATACTTAGGTCAGTTTTAGTCACCTGTTCTGTCTGCCTCTCCTTGCAAATATGCCTCTTTAACTTATGGGATATGCAAAATTTATCAGTAACCTTTGCTGCCATAACAATAGGTCTAAACATGGGGCTCTTCTGCATACCATTGCTACTGTCATCAGCTCTGGAGTAAACAGTGTCTGAAAAACACGCAGACAAATTTAGAAAAGTGCAGTTACTTAGAAGAACTTAGCTGAAAGGAAAATTCACTGATAGAGAGCTGGTCTTGTTTTTAATAAAGCCAGGACAGTCATGCATGCTTTCAGTAAGAGGAACGATCCTCCAGCCATCTGGTCACTGCAATAAAGTGGCTGCTTTTTAACACTTTCAAAATAGTGATAAGGAGCCTTTTTGCCAAATTTCAGTATCACCTCCCTCCTGATCCCACCACACATTGGCAGGATTGTCTCTGGGCTGACTCATGCTACGTGGGGACGAGCCACAGAGAGCAGAGCCTGGTTCCTGCAGGCCATAGCCACCACAGGTGGTCTGTGACACCACCAGCTGGGATGTCGTTGTGGCCCCCATGCACCTCCTCTGATCTGGGCACTGGTGATCTGCAGGTCACAGTTGGCCACCTTCAGCTCTGACCCATGCAGCACCGTGTCTACAGCAGAAGGACCCTGCATTGCTCCTTTCATGCAGAGCTTCTCCCTGCAGCGCAAGGGGATCTCCCCGGGCAGGCTGAGCGCTGACCCTGGCAGGCGGCAGAGTCCCTGCCCTGTCACAGCCCTGGGGTGCAGGGACCCTGCTCTGCAGGACAGCCCTGGGCACCCCTGGGTGCAGACTCTTGATTCACAGCTCTTCAAACCTGCCTGACAGGAGCCCTATCCTTACAGATCCTATAAGCTGTGGCTGTGCCAGTTTTAGGAGGTGCCTCCAGGAGCTACAGCTGCGTTGCCCTGCACCCAGAGACTTACCATGTCAAGGACTGCAGAGATTTCAATTCCAGTGATCTCTCAGCTTCCTCCCAGCCCAGACTGTGTTTTCCTCTCTCTGCCTGGCTCCTCTGCCCTCGGTGCTGCAGGCAGAGCCCTCAGCCCCGCTGCGCTTTGCAGAGGAGCTGCTCCTGGGCAGAGCTGTCTCTCTGCAGTGCTGCCGCTTGCCATGAGCTCCCTCTGTCCCAGGAGCCCAGCCCAGCTCAGCAGCACAGCAGCAGCACAAGGCACTTTAATGACCTCTCTGGCGGGTTTGGTGCTGAGTCCATGAACATCAGATGGTGATAAGAAGTTGAAGAATCTCCTCAAGAAGTCAAAGTCTGATGCAAACTCAAAAGTTTCTTGTAGTGTTAATGGGTCCCAATGTGGGGCATCACTGACATGGCTTGTGTACTTGTTAGGGGAGAAAACTGGAAGCAGTGAGGACAGTTAGATACAAGCAATGTGAAGGTGGCTCTGGTGTGTTAATCTGGATGTGTTACTTAAGACAAAGGTCCAATCCCTGATCCAAGCATCTGAAAAGGCAGATTGTGTTCCCCACTGTGCTGGTTTGACTGAAAATTAGTTAATTTTCCTCATGCAGTTAGAAACCTTTCTTTTTCATAGCTAGCATGGTCATTGTTTGAACTTAGTCTGAGAACAAGAGGATAACACCCCAGAACAGAGTTAATCTTTTTCAGTTGCTCTGGTCTGGTCTGAGAGCCAAGGACATTCTGAGCACTCTGCCCACAGGTGTGAGGCATTGAGGAAGAGGGGGCATGTATGGGGCAGAGCTTGACTGACACCCAGATTGATCAATACTAGTATTCTATCCCATTAGTGTCATGCTTCATATTTAAGGAGAGTTGGAATCTTCCAGTCTCTCTCTGGCTCTTCTCTTCGGTCTTGGTGACCTGTTCAGGGGAGTTATGTTTGGGACTTTCTTTCATTCAGGGGTCGAGGAGGGGGGTGAGTGAGCAGCTACCATGGTTATATTTCTAGCTTGGGTTAAACCATGGCAACTGGAGATAAGTAAAGGAACAGAACAGCATCTAGTAGAATAATGTTTTGGCTATTACCAAGAACTTATTTTCTCCAGCTGTGGGTGCAAAATCACAACTGAAGGTCAGAACTTTACTTGACAACCTTCCTGACAAAAATGAAGAGATCCAATAAAGAAAGGGAAGACCCCAGACTCTAATTTTGCAATTAGACACAAGAGGGGTGGGTGCTTGGATCTGATCTGAAACGCTGCAAGACAGCTGAGTTATGACAGGGGAAGACTTTCTGTTTTGCACTGAGTCAGCATTGGTGAAGCTTTTCTGTATCTTATGGAGCCAGCTCAGGTGAGTGTATCTGCAACGGCCAGTGAAATCTGCAGTGGCCTCTGTGGTGGCCTGTCCATCTGCAATGCTGTCGGCAGCAGCAAAGATGGCTGTATCTGCAGCTGCATGGGTGATACTGTGAGTGTCTGCAGTGGTCTCTGCATCTGCAATGGCACCTGCATCTCCGATTGTCTCTGCACCTGACTGCCTCAGCAATGGTCTCTGCAGTGATTTCTACAATGGTATCTGCAGCTGCAGAAGAAGCTGCATCTGCAGCACCTAAACCAACATCTGTAGCTGCAAGTGTATTGGTTTGGTGTCTTCATCTGCACCATTATCAGGAATGGCATTGTGACAGATGCACAACCCCCCTGCCAGCCAAACCTGCAGCAGTTTGGTCCAGTCTTCAAAGAAGGGGAAGGCCTGCGCTGCAGATGGGCCAAGAACTCCTGTTGGGAAACCCACAAAGAAGCAGAACTGCAACTGAATACTGACAAGTTGGGGGTGCAAAGAGTCTTGTGTAGATCTTTCCCACTGTGTGCAATTTGACTATGAAACAACCACGTTAATCCATAAATATGACAATCTGGGGGAGCTACTGTGAGCTCTTTGCCAGAGAAGTGTGGCTGTATGGTAATGATCTATCAACAACATCTGCAGCTAAATGAAAAAGGGTCTATCTGAAGACAGTGAAAGAATCCAATGAGAAGCAAGAAGACCCCAGACTCAAATATGGCTATTGGACTGGATCAACATGGGAGGTGCTGGTAAATAGTCTGTAAAGGTATAATTACCCAATGACTTCTATGCTTGAATTGGCACCTCTGCAAAGGCACAAGCCCAAGCTGACTCTGCTGCTGTACTACTCCATTAAATTGTTTATTTCTATGAACTGCAATGCTTGAGAGTTTGCCTCAAGAGACTTGGGAACCAGACTTCAGAGCAACCTGACACCAGGTCCCTAGAGGGGAGGTAAGCAGTTTGAGATGCAGAATGATGAAAATTTAAGAATCTAGCTAAGCCATATAAAGAATTGACTGTGGACACTGCCCTGTTTTCCCTGTGTTTCTTAGACATGAACTGTTGATCAAATCTGGGGCTACGTTTGGACCCAGCTGCACCTGGACTCCTCTCTGAGAAGGAGTTCAGAAAGCAAGGGGGTCCATTCTGGACCATGTGACTCAACGGCAGGGCCTCCCTCTGCCCTTTTACATTTTCTGTCCCCATAGAAATCACAGAATCATAGAATGTTCTGAGTTGGAAGGAACCCACAAGGATCAAGTCCAGCTCATGTTCCTGCATAGGACAACCCCACAGCTCACACCACGTGTCTGAGGGTGTTGTCCGAAAGCTTATTGAATCCTATCAGACTTGGGGCCGTGACTGCCTCTCACAGAATCACAGAATGGTTGGGGTTGGAAAGGACCTCTGGATATCAGCTAGTCCAACCCACCTGCTAAAGCAGGTACACCTAGAGTAGATAGTACGGGAATGGGTCCAGGAGGATCTTGAATGTCTGCAGAGAAGGAGACTCCACAACCTCCCTGGGCCGCCTGGTCCAGGCTCTGGCACCTCAAAGTAAATAAGCTTTTCCTCATATTCAGATGGAACCTCCTGTGCTTCAGTCTGTGCCCATTGCCTCTCATCCTGTTGTTGGGCACCACTGAAAGGAGTCTGGCTCATCCTCTTGACATCCACCCTTGAGATATTTATAAACATTGATGAGATCCCCTCTCAGCCTTCTCTTCTCCAAGCTGAACAGATCCAGTTCTCTCAGTCTCTCCTCATAAGAAAGGTCCTCTAGGCCCCTAATCATCTTCGTAGCCTGCCACTAGACTCCCTCCAGTAATTCCTTGTCCTTCTTAAACTGAGGAGCCCAGAACTAGATGCAATACTCCTTTCTCTTTTGATTCTCTCCCCTATTTGGGGAGTGGGAAAGGGAGTGAGCAAGCAGCTGTTGTGATTATATTGCTAGCTCGGGTTAAACCACGACACCCTCTTACTGAGTGGATGGGAAGAACACGACTTGTGCTCCTGGTCCCTTAAGCAGTTATCCCAAGGCCCTGAAATGCCTCTTGATTGTCCTCAGATTTCCTACTGCAACCACATCTCTGCCCACCCGAAACATCAGCAGCTGATAATAATCTGAGGGTCTTACCAGGGTGGGAAGGTTTCTCTTCACATTTTTAACCCAGCCCCAGGGATGCAGCAGACCTCCCTTAGAAGTGGGTCTGGTCTGCGTATTGACCACTCTCCTCTGCATTCTGGTTATTTCCCCCTGGCCTGATGAAATTCCCCATGACTTTTAGTCGTGTTTAGAATTTTCTATCTATCTGCAAAAATACTTCTTGTGTAGTTCTTCCTTCGGGAAGATGAAGCTCGTTGGAGCCAGCTGGGAATTGGCATAGAGCTGTGTGTTTGATCTTTTTGGTAAATCCTATCATGTCTTACTTTTGCATGTTCAAAAGTAAGAAAAATATTTTTGTGCCTGTTTGCAGCCAGCTCTCTCAGGAGAGCAGCTGGGAATTAGTGCAAGGGGCTTTAACATCCAGCTGCAGACTTCAGTGGAGAAGTCTGATGTGAGGAAAAGTGGTGTAAGTCCCAGGTGGCCAATGACAGAAATAGTGGTGTTGGGAGGTGGGGATCAAGGCTGTCCATACAGTGTCAGACCTCAAGGGACTGTTCTTCCAGTCTGTCCAGACCTCATCCTGGACATCCTGGATCAATATCAATTAAAATGTCTTGCTGCCACATTATCCATAAACTGAAAAATAATGAAAAAAATCCCCAAATATTAAAAAAAATTAAATGCTCATAGAAATTCTCACCTTTAACTAGACTCCCCCAAACCTCTCTAATTAACTGTACAAGTCTTGAAAACTTGAAGAAATTGTAGTAGAGACAGGGCTCATTAGAGCTTTCTCTACTTTTATGAGCCACATGTTGTATTTGGTGCTTAGCCCATGAACATCAGATACTGAGACGAGGCTGAAAAACCTCTCAAGGATTTAAAGCCAGAAGTAAATGCCAAAGTGTATTGGAATGGTACTGAGCCCAGCTGAGGGCAATTAATGACAAAATTTCCTCAGGGACTTCTTAGAGCTCTCTTTGCCTTGCTCGTCTCCCTGAGATGCCCAGGCAGAAACCTCAGTCCTGCTGCACTTTGCAGAGGAGCTTCTCCTGGGCAGAGCTGTCTCTCTGCAGCGCTGCCGCTTGCCATGAGCTCCCTCTGTCCCAGGAGCCCAGCCCAGCTCAGCAGCACAGCAGCAGCACAAGGCACTTTAACGACCCCTCTGGTGGGTTTGATGTGGGGTCCATGGACATCAGATGGTGATGGGAAGTTGAAGAAACCTCTCAAGAAGTCAAAGTCAGATTGTAACTCCAAGATGCAAACCCTCCTGAGGAGGAGGGCTCTGTCCATCCTCCTCCACAGCCAAGAAACTGAGAATACCATCCTGCCAGATCCTGTCTCCTGCAGGATGTGCCAGCTTCAGGAGATCCCTCCAGGAACTGCAGCTGCATTGCCTCATAGCCAGAGACTTACTGTGTCAAGGACTGTGAAGATTTCTCCTTCCATGAACTCCCAGCATCCTCCCCACCCCACATTAACTTCTACCTCTGTCTGCCATGGAGCTCAGTGCAGACCGTCCATGTGCTGTCACAGGGTCCCCAGGAGGTACAGGAGCTGCCCGGCCCCATGTCTGCAAGGCTGAAGGAGCAGCCCCTGCAGCCCTGGCTGCAGCCGTCAGGCTGGGGGTGTCTCGGGGGCACCACAGGGATGTGCCGGGCACGGCGCCAGGAGGAAACCACAGACTTCCTGCCCGGGTGCCACGGGGGGAGCGCGGGGGCTGTGGTTTGTGCACCTGCAGGCTGCAGCTCTGATCCACCCGTGGGGAATAACGGCCCCTCGGTGACACGCTGACAGTCAGGAACACGTCTGAGCCTCTGGGCTGCACGTCTGCTGCCAGGACAGGGATGTGTCCCAGCTCCAGCTCCTGTGAGGGACCTTCCATGGGCTCTCCATGGAGCGGTGGGTGAGACAGCGCTCCTGGGATGGGGCTCTGCCCTGGGCTAAGGCCCTTTCCCAGCTGCTGCTCCCAGCACAGTGGGCTCTGTCGCAGGGACAGGGGCTGCTTCCTTCCCTTCCTGACACAGCCCCAGTGCAGTCCCAGCCCCCTGGGTCTTATGGCACAAGAATGGTTGGACACTCACACGTTGGGCTCTTGGATGTGCCTGTCACAGGACGTGCTCGGTGCTCCTGGTCCATTCCACAGTGCTCAAGGAGTGAAAAATCTGTTTCCCCCAATACAGCTGGTCCTGTCCTGTGATGCTCCACCACCACAGTGATGTGACACCTGCAGCGGAGCCGTCCCTCATATATGGTCATAAATGGTGCTGGAGAAGTTCATTGGAGGACCGGGCTGTGTCAGAGGGGAGATAGCTCCCGATAATGTCTAAAAAGGTGTCGCTGCTTTGATTGGCTCCTCCTGTAGCTGGGCTGGCATCTACAGACATATATTGCCCTCCCATCATCATTGTTCCCACGAGTCTCTGGAGCTGTGGCAGGGAGCACGGCACAGAGGGATGTGCCATCAGGGCAGGAGGCTCGGGATGGGCACAGAGAGACTCCTGTCCCCTCAGACACTGTGGCTGCTCTTCTGGGTACAGCTGTGCCAGGGTAAGTGTTGACTCCTTTGTCCCACCACCCAGGGCCAGTGGGTACAAGCGTGGTCATGACGACCTGTCTGGGAATGGGGTTTTTTTGCAGGCATTACTGAGACAAGGAACAGAAGGTACTCAAATCCGTGGAATCTGTGCCTTTCTCTGTGCCCATCTGGGTGGGAGAGAGTATCTCTTTTTCAAGGGCTCCAGTGTTTAGGGCAGTCTGTGCCCAGCTGGGCTGAAAAACCCCCTGTCCTGGGGTACCCTTTTTGGACCCCCTATTCCCCAACACTCTGCCTCTGGAGCAGGCCTCACTGGTGATGGCAGCACTCAGAGATACCCTGGGCAGTGCCAGCCAGTGGGGTGCCCCAGAAGGTTTGTGTGCTGCTCACCACTCCTTGTGCCAGGGGAGACTTGACCCCACGAGGGTAGTTTGTGCCCCACAGAGAGAAGAGGACAGGGACATTCAGTAGAGAGATGTTCTTTGTGAGGGGCCTGGCTCAGTGCAGGGGCTGGGCTGATGCCAGGACAGAGGAGGGGATGTGGGTGGGAGGATCCTCTGGATGGTCTCAGTGGGAACAGAGAAAGCCCTGGGGGTGGGTTTGGATGGTGCCAGGGCATGCAGTTTGCATGGGAAGCTGCTGGCCTGGGTACATGGGGCTGTTGTGGGTGTGCGAGGCTGCAGAGGAGTGGGTGCCCAGTGCAGAGCTGGGGAGTGTGCGGGTGGGCTTGGGTGCCGGGCAGGCGGCTGTTGGGGTGGGAAGACGTGCTTCGTGTGGTGGGGTGGAGAATGACCCAGCAGTGCTGGAGGGCACCCCAGCCTTGCAGAGCTGTGGGGACAAAAGGGACCCTCACACTGCACTGGGGACAGACTTGGCCCAGGCAGGAGGTTCCCCAGACCTCCAGCACTGGGACTCGACACTCCTGACTCATCCCTTGTTGGTGTTTGAAGGTGCCGTGGAGGTGAGGCTGGCGGATGGTGGCGGGCGCTGTGCTGGGAGAGTGGAGGTGAAACACCAGGCACAGTGGGGGACCGTGTGTGATGACTACTGGGGCATGAACGATGCTGCAGTGGTTTGTAAGCAGCTGGGCTGTGGATCTCCTGTTGGAGCTCACTGGTTTGGCAAATTTGGGCCAGGATCTGGCCCCATTTGGATGGATGATGTCGGCTGTAGTGGTACCGAATCTACCTTGTCTGACTGCAAACACAAAGGATGGGGAAATCACGATTGTAGTCACACTGAGGATGCTGGAGTGACATGTTCAGGTAATGGGTCAGCATTTTCCCCACTTTGGGACTGTGCTGGGGGAAAAGACTGGGCTGTGCTCTCAGGGAGCTTTAAATATGCTGGAGCAGGGCTCAGTGTGACCAACCACACTGTGAGCTGGGACTATAACTGCTGGTGTAACCGATCGCTGGGGAAAGCTGTGTGAGTGCTGCAAGGACAGGACACCATGCAGGCAGTGCTGACCAGCCCCTCCTGCCTGCCCGCAGCTCCTCACACTGACCCATTAAACAGGGTCTTTGCCAGCACTTACTGACCCTCTGAGGCAGTGTTAGGGGCAGGGGGACATGCAGGTGTCCTGCTCCCCATGCCTGGCCATTGGTCTGGGACCTGTGCACCTCTGGGCAGACAGAGCACGATGTCCCTGGCTGAGAACACCCCACTCAAGCAGGAATGGGAGGGGTCTGGGCAGGCACCAGCTGTGATAACAGCTGCTCCATTTCTGTGCTCTGGGACTTCCCCCACCTAAAAGGAACCCCCCAACACTCCAGGAACACCATGGGATCAGAGTGTGCTACTGGTTGCACCGAGGTGATGATGGTCCTGCCTGGCTCCAGGGTGTGCAGGGGCTGAGCAGGCTGCATCAGTTGTCATCACCTGGGCCAGTTCTCCTGGACCCCAACTGCTCACACTGCTGCAGTGCTGGGTGGGCAGTGCCAGGCAGCGCAGAGAACCTTGTGTGGGAACACTTTGCCTGAGCAGTACCTGTGGCTGAGTGTTCGGCAGACACATACCTTGAGAGCTCAGATGGTGTAGGGAAGGGGTGCAGGGGTCTTGGAAGTGTTTGTGTCACCAGCACTCCCCAACAGCTTCCTCTGGGATGTGCAATGGGCAGTTTGGCCACAGCATGCTTGGAGGTGATGCGGGATGTGGGCACATAACTGCCTGACAGCTCTGGGAACTCCCAGATTTTTGTTGTTTTTATTCTTTTTTTTTCCAGGATTTGTCCGTCTGGTGGACGGGAAGAGCCGCTGCTCAGGACGTGTGGAGATCCATGACGAGGACCAGTGGAAAACTGTTTGTGATTCACACTTTGGCCCCAAAGCCGCTGACGTGGTCTGCAGGGAGCTGCAGTGCGGCGTGGCCCTGCCTACGGCTGGAGGAGGTCACTTTGGAGAAGGGGCTGGTCCCATGTGGGGTGGAGAGCTGCAGTGTGTGGGGAATGAGTCCCTCCTGTCCTCCTGCCCCAAGGGGTCCCCCAGGGACCAGGCCTGCACCCAGATGAACAGCGCTGCCATCACCTGCACACGTAAGGACTCAGGGTGGGGTGTTGAACACTGGGGTGAGCCCCCACCTGAGCAGGGGACGGTTTGTGCTTGTGGAGATAAGGGAACTGGAGCATCACTTCCCACAGGCTGGCAAAGGGGTGACTTTCCTGGGGGATGATTTACAAGGACGTGGCTGGGCTGATGCCCCAGGACCAAGTGGGATCATGGGCTGGGAGGGCTCTCTGGGATCATCATGTTGCTATATGGGAGATACACAAATGCCTGAGATGATGAGCTGTGAGGTGCCCAGGGCAAACTGTGCCCCAGGGGAGCTGGGGGTCCTGGCGACAAGCACCAGTGTGTGCTTGGGAAACCCATACAGGCCTCTTCCCAGGGTTCTGGCTGGGGAGGAGTGGATGCTCTAGGTGGGCCTGGGCCAGGAGCCAGTCGAAGGGGCTGTTAGGGTAGAAGGAAGTGCTGAAGGCTGTGGGGACACAAATGACCCAGCACTGCTGTAGCTGGTCACCCCCAGCCATTGCACAGCTCATGCGGGCAGAAGGGACCTCTGTACCGCCCTGGAGACAGACTGGGGGTGGATGGGCTCCCACCCTGACACCCACAGTGCTAGTGCTTGATGCTGTTCTGACTGCTGCTGTGTCAGTTTTCGAAGGTGCTGTGGAGTTGAGGCTGGCGGATGGTGGCAGGCACTGTGCTGGGAGAGTGGAGGTGAAACGCCAGGGACAGTGGGGAACCGTGTGCGATGACAACTGGGGCATGGAAGATGCTGCAGTGGTTTGTAAGCAACTGGGCTGTGGATCTGCTGTTGGAGTTGACCAGGATGGCTATTATGGGCCAGGATCTGGTCCCATTTGGATTGATGGTGTTGACTGTAATGGCACCGAATCTGCCTTGTCTGACTGCACACTCGGAGGATTGGGTAACTATAGCTGTGATCACATTTATGACACTGCAGTGATGTGTTCAGGTAAGGGGTCAGCCTGTTCCCTGCTTTGGGGCTGGGATGGGGGAAGGGACCTGGCTGTGCCCTTAGAGAGCAATAAGCATAAGCCAAAGCACGTCCCACTGATGCTAGTCGAACTGCTTAGTTGTATTGTCATTGCTCATGTCCCCAGTCCCTGGGGAAAGCCCAGAGGGTGCCTACCCCAGGGTGAATTAACCCTGCCTCAGTGTCTTAGCTCTGCCTCAGTGTCTTGGGCTGCACCTGAATCCTCCATCCTTGCCCTGGGGTGTTCACTGATCTCCACTAGTCCCCACCCATTCTTCCAGTTCCGAGCCAACAAGGCTGAGGATCCCCATGCTGGAAACACCACGAGGGGACTTGCCCAGTACCCCACACCTTGGTGGAAGAGAATGAGCTGTCTGGTCAGGCTGGGTTGTTCCCCCTCAGAGACATATGTAGCTTGACAGCCCTGGAGGGACTTTTCAGAGAGCACGAGTGCTGGGCCCTGGGAAGTGGAGCAGGCAGCAAACAGCCTCTCACTGCCCATCCCCAGGGTTTGGCTGTGTGGTCCTGCACCGTGAGGCTTAAGGAGCTTGGCAGTTGCTTGATTCTGTCTGCTTCTCCTGCATCACCACATGCACAGGCTGGTACTGGGATGTCCCTGGGGAAAGCTGTGTGAGCGCTGCAAGGACAGGACGCCATGCAGGCAGTGCTGACCAGCCCCTCCTGCCTGCCCGCAGCTCCTCACACTGACCCATTAAACAGGGTCTTTGCCAGCACTTACTGACTCTCATCTCTCCCTGCTGTCACGCTCTGAGGCAGTGTGAGGACACATGCAGGTGTCCTGCCCCATGCCTGGCCATTGGTCTGGGACCTGTGCACCTCTGGGCAGACAGAGCACGATGTCCCTGGCTGAGAACACCCCACTCAAGCAGGAATGGGAGGGGTCTGGGCAGGCACCAGCTGTGATAACAGCTGCTCCATTTCTGTGCTCTGGGACTTCCCCCACCTAAAAGGAACCCCCCAACACTCCAGGAACACCATGGGATCAGAGTGTGCTACTGGTTGCACCGAGGTGATGATGGTCCTGCCTGGCTCCAGGGTGTGCAGGGGCTGAGCAGGCTGCATCAGTTGTCATCACCTGGGCCAGTTCTCCTGGACCCCAACTGCTCACACTGCTGCAGTGCTGGGTGGGCAGTGCCAGGCAGCGCAGAGAACCTTGTGTGGGAACACTTTGCCTGAGCAGTACCTGTGGCTGAGTGTTCGGCAGACACATACCTTGAGAGCTCAGATGGTGTAGGGAAGGGGTGCAGGGGTCTTGGAAGTGTTTGTGTCACCAGCACTCCCCAACAGCTTCCTCTGGGATGTGCAATGGGCAGTTTGGCCACAGCATGCTTGGAGGTGATGCGGGATGTGGGCACATAACTGCCTGACAGCTCTGGGAACTCCCAGTTTTTTGTTGTTTTTATTCTTTTTTTTTCCAGGATTTGTCCGTCTGGTGGACGGGAAGAGCCACTGCTCAGGACGTGTGGAGATCCATGACGAGGACCAGTGGAAAACAGTTTGTGATTTACACTTTGGCCCCAAAGCCGCTGACGTGGTCTGCAGGGAGCTGCAGTGCGGCATGGCCCTGCCTACGGCTGGAGGAGGTCACTTTGGAGAAGGGGCTGGTCCCATGTGGGGTGGAGAGCTGCAGTGTGTGGGGAATGAGTCCCTCCTGTCCTCCTGCCCCAAGGGGTCCCCCAGGGACCAGGCCTGCACCCAGATGAACAGCGCTGCTGTCACCTGCACACGTAAGGACTCAGGGTGGGGTGTTGAACAGTGTGGCTGGGGAACAGAGCAAGGACCATGTGGCCAGGAGTTAGGGCAGGAGGGATTGTAGGACCGTCTGCAGCATGAAAAGTGTGAAGAACCAGAAGAAAGACATGGTGTCCTTCTGGGCTTTCTGCCAGCTACCAAGAGTACAAAAGCACCAACCCACCCTCTCTCCTCCTCTGTCCCCAGAGTACACAGGGTTCAGGCTGGTGAACGGCAGCACAGCGTGTGCAGGGAGGGTGGAGGTCCAGGTTCTGGGGACCTGGGGGACCCTCTGTGCCTCCCGCTGGGATCTCTTGGATGCCCACGTTCTGTGTCGTCAGCTCAACTGTGGGTTTGCTGAGTCCATTCCTGGAGGAGAGCATTTTGGGAGAGAGACTGGCCTCATCTGGAGAGAGTCCTTCCACTGCGATGGGACTGAAGCCCACCTGGGACAGTGCCCAGCAGTAACCTTGGGGGCCTCACCATGCTCTCACGGCAATGCTGCTGCTGTCATTTGCTCAGGTGAGTGCTGGGAAAATGATGCATTAGCTCCATTTGCCCTTTTTGTGAGACATGTCCACCCAAAGCAGCAGTCCCATGGCAGCACCAGGCTGAATTTCTCCCTGGAGGAGCCCTGGCTTCCCCAGGAGTGGCGTGGAGGGCCTTCCCTGCTCAGACTGACCACGCTGCTCTGGGAGAGCTGAGGTGTCAACAGAGGCAGGCGTCTGCCCCAGGGCAGTGGCTTAGGCTGCGGCACCACTGCCAGGCCTGGGCTCTGTGGGATGAGCCCAGCACAGGGCTGCAGCTCTCTTCTCCATCCCTGCAGCTGCAGACAACCGCATCCCATCCCCACAGAGAGCCCTGCTGAGCCTCATCCCACCACCCAGGCAGGAGCTGCCCAGGTGCCCCCAGCAGCAGCAGACCTGGGTGTGAGCTGCAGAAAGGGTCTGGGCTTTGCCCTCACTTCTTGTCAGCAAAGGGCTCAATCTTGTCCTGTTTGGTCGGACAACCCCCCTTGCCCTCCTCCCTGAAGGCTGCTGTGCTGCCCGGTGCCACTGATGGCTGTGGCTCCTCTGCTCTCCCCAGGCCCAGCCGACTCTGCATCCCTGCGGCTGGTGGGCGGCGGGAGCCGGTGTGACGGGCGAGTGGAGATCTTCCAGCGCGGGACATGGGGCAGAGTCCTGGACGACCAGTGGGACGTGCGGGAGGCCAGCGTGGTGTGCCGGCAGCTGCGGTGTGGAGAGGCAGAAAAAGCCTACAACCCCCCAAAGTCTGAGCGAGGGATGGGCCCCGTGGGGCTGCGAGGGGTCCGGTGCGCAGGGCACGAGGCCAGCCTGACCCTCTGCAACACCTCCCTGCCCGGGAGTGCCCTGCTGGGAGCGGTTGTGGAGGACGTGGGAGTCATTTGCTGGGGTAAGCAGTGCTGCATGGGTCCCCAGAGGATGAGGTGGGGGAGCAGCCACCCCCTTACAACAACTGGGGTTTCTTGCCACTGCAGGGAGCCGGCGGGTCCGGCTGGTGAACCAGCCCAGGCGCTGTGCAGGAAGAGTGGAGATCTACTACCAGGGCAGCTGGGGGACCGTCTGTGACGATGGCTGGGACCTGTCTGATGCCACTGTTGTGTGCCACCAGCTGGGCTGCGGAGGGGCGGTGGAGGCGGCCGGCTCCGCTTGGTTTGGGGAAGGCTCCGGGCAGATCTGGCTGGATGGCGTGAACTGCTCCGGGGCTGAAACTGCTCTCTGGGACTGCGCTGCCAGGCCCTGGGGGCAGCACGACTGCGGGCACAAAGAGGACGCGGGCGTCATCTGCTCAGGTCTGTGCTGGGAGCTGTGCTGGGATGGTTCCCGGGGAGGCCAGGATGCAGGGAAAGCCAGGCATGGCCAAGGCTGTCCCTGGCTGGGTCCCTGCCTGAGCCTGGCCTATGGACACCCATTCATGGGTGCCCTCAGTTCACTGGGGTCCCTGGGGAGCTCAGCTGTCCCCCAGGGTGAGCGGGGAGAGCAGGGGCTGTGTCCATCAGGGACTTCTCTCTGCACTGGGTGCAAGGGGGACTTGCTGGCCCTGCCCTGCCTGGCTGGGGGCCTGGGGAGTGCAGAGGTGTCCTGGCTCCCACAGCCCAGACCAGCCTGTTCCTCTTGCTGTCTCTTTCCTTCCAGAGTTCGTGGCCCTGAGGCTGGAGAACAGTGATGGCTGCTCCGGGCGCCTCCAGGTTTTCTACAATGGGACATGGGGGAGTGTTTGCTCTAGCTCGATGACTCCTGACACGGTGTCACTGGCGTGCAAAGAGCTGGGCTGCGGGGATGGAGGATCCCTGGAAACAGGCCTGCCCTATGGCAGGGTGTCTGGCCCTGCCTGGCTGGATTATGTGCAGTGTGGGGAGAGAACCAGCTCCTTCTGGCAGTGTCCCTCTGCTCCCTGGGACCCACGGTCATGTGATAACCTGCAAGAAGAGACCCACATCACCTGCAATGGTAACTCTGAGACACGTGGGCACTGGTGTCACCCCAGGTTCTGCTCCCCTCTGGGCACTGCCAAATTCAGGGAAAGAGCTTGGAGGGGCTTTTCCTTTCCACGTCAGATTCCTCTGCTGCCCGTGGCACAAATGTGACCACAGCTCTCAGAGCCCCACATGTCCAGCAACAGTTGCCACCCAGCAGTTCCCAGGGGAGGCAGAGACATCTCCTGAAGAGACCAGATAGGCTTCAGAGGAACCTCCCCTCCATGGGCACCCTCCTGCTGCTCTGTGACCAAGATAGCACACAGAGGCACAAGCAGAACTCAGCACCACTCTCTTCTGCACAATGCCCTGAGGCAACCCGTTCACCACAGTGTTTCCTTTTTCAGGAGGACGCCCAGAAATGCCTCCAGAGCCTTTGACCCCGTGCCCCAACTCCAGCAGCTGCACAGGTAGGGAGCTGCTCCTCCCTCCTCCGTGTGCTCCTCTTGCCTGGCAGGGCTCTGCTGTCTGAGTGCCATGGGAGCTCTTTGCCCTTTCCAGACAGGGAGAAGATCCGTGCCATGGGAGGTGAGGATGGCTGCTCGGGCAGAGTGGAGCTCTGGCATCGTGGCTCCTGGGGGACAGTGTGCGATGACTCCTGGGACATGCAGGATGCCCAGGTGGCATGCAGGCAGCTGGGCTGTGGCCCTGCGGTGTCTGCCCTGCATGAGGCTGCTTTTGGGGTGGGCCAAGGCCCCATCTGGCTGGAGCGGGTGGAGTGCCAGGGGACGGAGTTGTCTCTGCAGGACTGCTGGGCCCGGCCTGGGGACGGACGTGCTTGCCGGCATAAGGAAGATGCTGCTGTGCGCTGCTCAGGTGAGCGGGGGGCTGGGACCCCTTGCTTGGGTATTGGAAGGGAGCTGGGGAAGGCCTTTCACCCGCTTGGTCCTGGCACGGCCCTTGACCTGCCGAGACCAAGAATGTTCCTGTGGTTCCTGTGGCAGCCTGGTGCCGAGCTGGGTGCAGCCTTGGTGGAACTGGGTGTCCTTGGGCCACTGCCCGAGGACACCTGCAGCTCCAGGACCATCCCCTGGGCTGCCTGTGCCATCCTGCCTGCCACCCAGAGCAGAGGCCCTGGGCCCTGTCCTTGCCTCTCTTTATAGCACTACAGGAGGGGAAATTTGGGTGGGATGTATCAGGGATACCTACAGACACACATATGGTGTGCTGGAGAGGAGGGTCCCTGGTACGTGCACTCCCACCCTCTCAGCCGAGCTTTCCTTTTCCTCCTCTGCAGCTACACCCAGGACAGCAGCATCCCCACCAGGAGCAGGTAACTTGTCCTCCCCCCAGAGCTGGGTATCTCTGGTGCCAGGCCCTGACCCACAGGTAGATGGAAGGGGCTCCTTGCTGGAGTGTGAAACTCCCAGAAGGAGGCACTGGAGTGGTTGTGAGGAGGCTGGGGAGGGTTGTAATTCCCTCAGCAGGGTTAAAGCTTCTCCATCACGCCCCTCTGGGGCCATCTACCCCCTGCTGCCTTGTGTGATGGGGGTCAGGACTGATGCTGCCCCTTCCATGTTCTTGCCTATGCAGATCCCCCTCGGGGCCGTCCCACTGCCAGCGGGAGAGTCTCAGTGCCCGTCATCATCTGCATCATCCTGGGGGCTCTTCTCTGCCTGCTCCTGGCCCTTCTGGCTGGGCAAGTGCTCAGTGCCAGGGCTGGGCACAGAGGTGGGTCCTTCCACGGAGGTCCCAGGAGTGATGCCTCCTGGAAGGGCTGTGGGTGTCTGTAGGGGCACAGGCAGAGCTGAGGGGATGAGACTGTGTGCTGCCACTTGTCCCACACACCTCCACATTGACTGTCTGGCTACAGGGCACCAGCAGCAAGGGGTGGAGAGAGCCCAGAGGTGATGGGAGCAAGAGATGGGGCAAGGAGAGAAATGGCAGAGCAGGACAGGGGTAGATGTTAGCCTGGGAGAGATGTTAGACTGGGGGAAATGTTAGCTTTGGGGAGATGGCCAAGACTGGCAGTGCTCTGGGTAGTAATGGAGGGAGCTCTGGGACAAGGGAGAAGACGGGAGGAGCACAGGGCAGCAGGGTCCATCCCCATGTCAGACTCCCCGAATGACCCTCTGCCCAGCCCTACTCAACCCCTGGCAGGGCAGAGGCCATGCTGTGGGCTCATGGGACAGACAGGGGTCAGTTCCAGGTGTAGAGAAAACATGGGAGCTGCTCTGGGATCAGACATAGGGGGCATGACCCAGGGGCCAGAGGGGCATGAGTGTTGTCTCTGAAGGGATGATGCAAGGGTGATGCTGCCCCAGGTAATCTCCACAGCAATGTGGCCCCCACTGGGGATATGGCAGCCATTCTGGGACAGCACAGTGTGGCTGTACTGTTGGAGCAGTCCTGGGATGGGCCAAGGAATGGGTTTAGGGGAGCACAGTGGGGTCCCACTGCCCCTCTGTCTGTCCCTGTGCCAGCCCTGCCTCTGTCCCCAGGCTCCAGGAAAGCCCAGGAGCTCTTCCCCGAGGCTGTGTATGAGGAGATCGGTTACAGCCCAGTGTGGGAGAAGCAGAAGAGGTTTGGTCGCTCAGGTGGGTGTGGGTCCTTCCTGGAGGCACATCTGCAGGACCCTTTGCCCTGGCCCCAACCCAGGGCTGATCCCCTGATGCCTCCAGCCCGTGGTCCCTGTGGTGCTGGGGCTGTGTGGTCTGTGGGTAGAGCACCCAAGTCCTGGGCTTGGGAAAGGAGCTTCTTCCCAACCAGCTTTGCCCATCACAGCTGGACAGCCCCTCTCTTCCTGCCCCTGAACCCAACGTGATGCCTGAGGAGTGAGGGAAGAGTGGTCCTGGGGTAGCTCTGGGAGCACCTCTGAGACAGGGCTTGTCCCAGGGAAGCAGGATGAATTCCAAGAGCTCCTCCCCATGCAGCCCCAGCTCTGTGGGTCCCCCTTCCCCAGCAATGCTGACCACAAGCCAGATCAGTGGGCTTGCTCCGTAACACCCGCTGCATATCTCTCCAGGCTCCTCTTCAGAGCAGTCCCTTTCAGAGCAGCCCCTGACCCAGCTGCAGCTCTACCCTGGGCACCATGAGGAGGAGCATGGTCTGAGATCAGCACCAGGTAATGGAGCAGGAAGGGGTTGATCTCCCTGCAGACAGGAGATGGACAGAGTTGTCACTAAGTGTCATTGTCAGAGATGGGGAGCACTTGAGCGTCTCTTGTGGTGCTGCCAACACCAGTGTCTCAGTCCTGTGTCCCTGTGCATTCTCTTGTTCTCTGTTCTGCAGGATGTATCTTCTCACTGTCACCAGCTCCCCTCTCCTTTCAGATGTTATTGTTCTGCCCGGGGATGACCCAGCAGATGGCTATGATGATGCCAGGGAGGTTTCTGACCCTAGGGAGGACGTTGCCCCTAGGCAGGGAGCTTGGGAAATGCCCAGGGTGCCAGAGGAGGAAGCAGGACCCAGGGATGCACCCAGAGGTAAGAGAGAAATTTAGCGCTGCTGGTTCCTGGGGTGCCATCCCTGCCACCATAGTTGCTGCTGTGCTGAGACCTAAAACTCCTGGGAAGGGGGAACCTGCCCCCAGAGTTCTCAGTGGAGGGACTGAAGGGTGGGAGAAAGAGCTGAATATGGCGAGGAGCAGGGAGGAAGGCGATGCACAGACCACAGGGGACAAACTGCAATGTCCTGCCTTGCTGCTTGTAGGGGGCAGCCTGTGCTCCCAGAGAAATGCCGAGGTCCCTGGAGCCGAAGGAGACACCTCGTCTTTGACCCTGGAGAGCATGGGCTATGATGATGTTGAAGAGGACTCTCTGGCACATCCTCATGAGGACAGAGCTGCAACAGAGCTGGGTGCACAGCAATCCCTGAGCCCCCGGCCAGGAGAGCCCATCCCTGTTGTGCAGCTGGGTGCAGCCAGGAGGGAGGAGAGGTCTGTGCAGCTGGGAGACCCATGATCACCAGGGAACCATCTACCTTTGCCCATGGTCAGCATAAACAGCCCAGATTTTCCTTGTTTTTTTTTTTTTTTTTTTGTTTTTTTTTTTTCCCGCTTTTACCCTGTGCATCGTATTTGTTTTTATTAAAAATCTCAGGAGCCTTTGACCCGGAGCCAGTCCATCTCTGCCCAAGTGTCATGAAATCTTCCTGAGTTTGATTAGGAGGAGCAGAGAACTAAGACATAGTGGTGGGGAACGGGCATGTCTCAGTGATGGCAGGCTTGGGGTCAGGCTGTGAGGCTGCCAGAGCCCATAGTCCCTGGTGAATAATTCTGCTGATACAGATGTCTCCATCCTGCTTGCCATAGGCAGTTTCTAGCCAAAATGTCTCTCTAATAGGTCCCATGATGCACCTCAGTGCCCATTTCTTGACTCCAAGATCTCCCAGCTACTCTTTCCCCCAGATCCTGCCTGGGCCATCCTGGTCCCACAGTGCAGTGACCATGACAGAGCTGCCGTGTCAGGGTGAGTCTTGGGCTGTGACCCCATGGGAGTGAACTGTAAGGTGGTCACAGTTCCCTTAAATTCCAGATGACCCCAGAGGGGATCACGGCCCACAAACCTCTTCCCACAATGGTCAGGAGGCAGCTCTGCTCCCTAGTGCCCCAGCATGGGGTGCAGAGCCACTTTCTGGGACACAGGGCTGGGATACCCTCTCCTCTGGCTCTGCCAGGGCCTCAGTCTCCATGGGCTGCTCCTGCAGCCTTGGGCCATCACAGACAACGAGCATTCTTGTCACAGCCACAGAGCTGCTTTCTTCCTGAGCAGGGGCTGTAAGGCCCCACAGCAGCCCTGGGACCCCCTCGTCCTGCTCACCTCCAGCTTCTGCTGCCTCACCAGGGTGTCAGCATGGGTTTGTGTCAGGGCAGTACTTGTATGCAGGTACAGGAGGGGTGGCAGCAGGTGGGATGGGGGCACCTTTCCTCCAGCACTATTGGAAGGCCAGGATGTTGGAGAAAGTATCCCCAGGAAACATGAGCTGCAGCCCAAAGCTGTGATCCAGCCCCCTGGCCTGGAGAAGGGCTCATCTGGGAGAATGCTCATGTGGTCACATTTCCATGACAGAGGATGTTTTGTGTCCCACCTCTGCTGGGAGCTGGGCCAGGATCCCTCTCCCTTGGCTGGGGCTTTCACCTACTCCAAAACCCATGGACAGAGAAACCTCTCACACAAGTGCCAGGTGGGGAGAAGGGTGGCACGCTTGGGCAGGACTTGGAGTTCAAACTGGGTCTCCACCCCCCTATGGTTCTTTTCTGAAAGGCTCCTCTGCTGTGGGCTGGCAGGAGCATTGGCTCCCTGTGAGGAGCTGCTGCAACTCAGTACTGCTGCAAACAACAGAGTCTGACCCTAGAGTAGAAGATGTGAGGAGATGGCCGTGACAAACATCCTCTCCCGCTTCAGCATTGCCCTGTTCCCTGCTGGGAGCTCCTCCACCCATGGGGTGACCCTGGGGGGACAATGGGGGAGCCCAGGCTCACACATGCCTCTGCCAAGCACCCTGGGGCCTTCCTGCTGCCAGCCCCCATGGGAGAGCTGCATTCCCAGTGCAAGACCCCCATGGTGATTGGTGACATGCATGTGTACTGCAAACAGCCTCAGTCCCCTGGAAAACTCCCACTGGGGCAAGCTCCAGTCCTGCATCTCAGAGAAATGAAGTATAAACGTGAAGCAAAGAAGAAGGGGAGAGCATTATTTTCTGAACACAGGCTGGTGGGGGCCTACGGGCAATAGGAACACTGACGTACAAACTCAGTGTGCCCCAAGTGGGGACTGGGAAGAAGAGCCCAGTGCCTCTCCCGTGCCACCTTGCTGGCAGCTCTGCCCTCCCACAGTTGTAAAATTCCTCCCTTACTTGGGCACCTGGCAGAGGTTTGCCTCCTCCTCCTTGGGGAGATGAGTCACAGGTTCTCAGTGTGCATGAGGGGCAGCACACCCGAGCAGAAAGAGCCCGTTACCTGGCATTTTGGGACTTGAACAATCTGTTTTTGGGGGCTGGGGCTGTTCTCTGCAACAAAGCAGGATCATGACCACGCCCCAGATCTGTGGTTGCTCCTGCTGCTCCCAAGGACCTACCTGAGGATGGACATGATGAGACCTCAACCCTCAGCACTGCTGTCCCACTCCAAGTAGAGCACAGCTTTGGAAAGCCCCCAGGAGACCCACCTTGTTTCCCTGAGTCTGGGTTCACTGTTTGCAAGTGCTGGGCACCCTGCAGTAAAAGCCCGTGTCTCACACCCCGTTTTGGTTGTGGGTGTTTTTGCCAGGGGAGCAGCTGAGGCATCTCCTGGTCCTCAGTGCCTGTGCACGGCTGTGGACAGGCCTGTGCCTCCCCAGTCCCATCAGCATGGGACAACAAACACCCCAGGAACAGGAGGTGGGCACCAGTGTTACCTCTGCAGGGCTGGTGTCTGACCTCAGCATCTCCAGGTTCCCTGCTCTGCTCAAGCCAGTGGTGATGGTGGAAGGAAAAGGACTCAGAGACATGGTAAGGGCAAGAAGTGTCTTTCCTCCTGTTGGGAGTCCCACAGCCCTGCCCAGGCCTGTCCAACTCAGACACCCCTACCTGCTGGCACAGGGAGGTGCTTCCCAAGTGGTATGTATGGGTTCTCCACCTGGGGACAGGACAGTCTCAGACCCTTTTCCCTGGAAAGCCACCATGGAAGTGTGGCTCTGGTCTCAAAGGACACCTGAGCTGGACCAGCACTCTCACACCACATCTCTCAATGCAGCCAGAAAGGATTCCTAGTGTGCTGCAGATGCCCATCCACTTGCTGAGGCTGCACTGCAGGGAGCTGCCCCTTCAACATCTCCGCAGGGCAGTGCGGCAGGAGGAGGCTGCACCTCTCCCATGCTCTGGCCCACCAGTTCTGCTTTGCAGGTGTTGTCATCGGAATCAGACTCCCTGGCTGTATCCTGGCTTTCAGCCTCGGCGATATCTGGAGGGGCATGCTCAGGAAATGTCCACTTGGGAAAACAGGAACATTTCTGCTCTCATCCTGCAGCCCTGCTCCCCTCGGATGAACTGCAGGTCCCCAACCTGCAGGAACATGCAGGGCTAGCGCTGGTGCAGCCTTTCACAGGGTCTTGTCCATGAGAAGCACGGACGATTGCTTTTTGCTCCAGTTTCTTCCTTCCTCTGTGAGTGTTGAAACTTCTCTGTGTTCGATTCCAGGGTATAGCATTGTCAGCGTTCATCGAGCTTCTTGGCTGTATCCTGGTTATGAGCCTTTGGTGCATCTCAGAGGTAAATTGTCATTGTTTTTCGGCTTGAGGGAATAAACACTTATCTTTTAATAGGTTATTCACGTGCAGTTTTACCAAACATCATCTTAAGGACTTCCAAGAGCTTTTTGTGCCTTAGGGGTGTTGCGCAGATAAGTCATGAATATTCCTTTACCAAAAGAGCTGCTAGGTCTTGGCAAAAAGGTCACCCATGTTCCTTTTATCTGTGGGAACCTACACCTTTGTATGTGTCCTGTGTCATTGCCCCACTCCCTTCCAGTCACTGCAGGTGACTAAGAAGTAGATCACAACATGCCCTGGAAACTCCTTGCCTGTGTTTGATTCCCTGTCTGGTTCCTGCAGTTCATGGTGACGAAGTCACTTGGTGGAATCTTGTTCCTGAGCATGGGGAGAATCCCAGAGATAAGTGTTCAGTCTTCATTTGCTACTGACCTTTTGCATTTGTTAACATTTGGTTTGTTATTTGTTAACATTTTGTTGGGACAGTTCCACCTCGCAGTGGCCAGCAGGCTCTTCTCTACAAGAATTGTGAATGATCACTTTTTCCTCTGGTGCTACATGCTCCCACTCCAGTGTGGGTTTCCTTTTGTGTGTGTGAGAGGCCTCCTGCTCAGAAGGCCCTGAGAGGCCCCATATTTGTCCATCCGCTCCTTGAGGAGAGTGCCACGGGTGGCTCTGCTTTGCGAAGCTCTTTGCCAGCTGCTTCATCCTGCGCTGCTCCCAGTGCCACTGCCAAGCCAGAGGCATGCTGGGGTTGAGTTTAGAGCTGGAGGAGCTCCAGGGAGTCCTTTCTCCCGACAGCTCCAGGCCTGGTGTGGGGCCACTGCGAGCACCAGCAAATGTCTGCAGAATGCTCCTGGGAAGATATCTCAAGTTCCAAAGGAAATGCTGAAAGACCTGGAGAAAGCGACACCTGGTCAGTGTAGTTCACTCTGTAACTGTGTAACCTGGGCAGCTGAGCTTTTAGATTCATGTATGGATGTGCTGTAGACTTGACGGCAGGGGGGGGTCAATCAGCGCCTCACTGCAGTGACATTCGATTTCATGTCTGGCGTGGGCTGGCAGCCACAGAGATGGTCCAGCACAGGGTCTGCTACCAGCTGTGGTTCAAGCTGAGTCCCAGGGGCAGCTGCTGCCCCATCTGTACCATTACTGGCCAGAGGTGCTTTGTGCAGACACTGGTATCCAGAACCAGTGTGTGCTGCATTCATGTTCAACTCATGCACAGGCCAGCTGTCAGCTGGGCAAGTTCCAGTCAGGAATGAGGTCCCAAGAAATCTTGGCTGTCCTTTCATAACGTTGGAAGTCAGGGGCAGATGCTGTTTCTGCAGCATTTCTCTTTGGGATCGATTTTCATCCCGCTGGTACGGCAAGGTGACTGGGCTTCAGGCAGGATTGATCTCCTGGGTAGGATTAGAGCAGCCCAGTCTTCATAGCCTGGTCCAGCCCAGTTACTCTCCTGGGTGTCTGCAGGATCTCAGTGTCATCTCAGGGTTGGGGTGGGTTGGGGCTGGACACTCGTCTTGAGGCTGGACACTGATCTTTCAGGCGGCCTTGAGTGGTACCTTCATTTAATACAGTCTTGAGTGGTTTCTCTCTCTGTTTCTAGTTGCAATTCCAAAAACTTGGCTGTGGTTTTCCGCTTGTTTTGGGGGACAGTGGGCTCTTCAGCACCACTTGTGAAAGTGCCTAGAACATGTTTGGAGGACCCTGGGATTCGGTGTCCCGTGTGTGTTATCCTTCCCGTGTGATGGAGTTGGCTTGGTGGGACATGCTTCTCAGATGGCTCTTTCTCCAGATGAACTGGCTGAAGGTATGATGTTCCTGATGAGGAAGTTACATCTCATGAAACTGTCCCACTTTCTTTCTAATGAGGTGGACCATGAGACTGAGCAGAAGAGCCTTCCGAAGCGAAACAGTCACACAGTGCCAGTGTCCACTGAAGAAAGAAAGACAATGCCAGCAACTGGCACGCCAGGTAATTGCTGTCCTGTGGTCACCCAGTGTCACCAGTCAGAATTACTGTGTGCCTGCAGGCTCTTCCCCAGCTCTTGCACAACAGGCTGGTGCTGCTGGAACAAGCGCTGTCATGGCCACGCTTCCTTTTCCTGTTGCTCCACACTTCCTTATGGGGAAGAGAGAGCCCTGATAGGCATGACAGCTGTCTGAGTCATACCTTCCTCTGCATCCACATCTTGGGTCCTCCTCAAGGAAGTTCTGGAAAGAAAGAATAATCTGAGAGGTCCAGAGTTAAGCCCATCCATTCTTATGCCCAGGAAGCTTGTCTGTCTGTGCTGTCTGGCCTGGGGCCTTTTCACAGGAAAAGCCCCTTCCCGCAGCTCCAGCATTCAGAGCACTGGAGTGAGCAGCCCCCCCTTTCTGATCCCATTAATCACAGCAGAGCAAACTTGAGACGCTTCCAGATAATTTGGGTGTTCCTTCCATCTGAGATGGGCCTTGTCCCGATTCACCTTGGCTGGCCTTGCATGGGGAGCTGCTTGCCCCATTCCTTTTCCTTCTAACAGGCTCTCCTTTGTGTTCCTTCCCAGGCTGTTCAGGAGATCATCATTCAAGCCCTGGACAAGCTGGAAGAAATGCAGGTCCCGATGCCTGATTATGCCCTCAAATCAGCAGGTGCCGTGACATTGTACATACAAACCAGTTCCAAAGCGCTTCGTGTCCAGATTGGCAAGATGGGCATTGGAACATGCCTGGGGTAGGAGAGAAGGGGCGAGAAGTCAAGTTTCACCTCGTGCCCTAAAAGTACCCCCACTGACAGAGCAAGACCCCATGGGAAGAACAGAAAGGCTGGTTCACAGTCTTGCCTATTTCAACAGCCAAATACAACAGTTTGATGACTCCTTGCTATGTGTTCCAGAGGGGTTGTGCCATCAAGACAAAGGGGAATCCACTGTAGGACATGGATGACAACTGAGAAGCCTTTTCCAAGTCAACAGTGTAATATTCCTCCTGACTCTGCCTGGTGATCATGCTCATGTTTTAATTTCCAGGGGCTGCCGTCGTTGTTTACAGAACTTCTCCATCCCTCCAGACTGGCAAAGCAAAGTTTTTCCTATATTCCCTGCCGAGAATGGATTACATGAGGACCCCTGAGCTGATTCTGCAGGTAGGAACACCAAGAAGCAGTAAAACAAATGTCAGGAGAATGAACTACACATGCTGCTCAGAGTTGCCTTCCCCCATCTTTGCTCCTCAAAGCTTCTTCTCCTGCCTCATTCTTGCATGGACCTGCTCTCCTCCTGTGTCTCCTTGCTGAGTGTTTCTTGTCCTTGCAGCCAGAAAATCATCCTGGCAACTGCTGGCCCTTCCCAGGAAGTCAAGGACACGTGTTCATCAAGCTGTCCATGCCGGTCATTCCCAGAGCCGTCACCATGGACCATGTCTCTGGGACAGCGTTCCGTGGAGAAAGTATCTCTGGAGCTCCAAAGGACTTTGCTGTCTACGTAAGTGACTTCTCTAGAGTGGGGGGCTTGGGGTTGCACAGCATTTCAAAGCAGGGGATGAAGATGGGTCAAAGATTTTGGTGGCTTAAGCTTCCTCCTGTCTCTCAGAAGAAACAGGCTCCTTGATGTTGCTTCCTTCACATTGTGTTCCTCTTTTATTCAATGTACCACTCAAAAAAAGGCTTCTGGGGCAAGATGCTACTCCTGGAGCCACAAGGAAAAGGAGCTGGCACAGTGCATGCTCCTAAACCTTTTTGGCTTCCAACCCCAGTGGTATTTGCGATCCTCAGGTTACCTCCCTCTCGCTGGGAGTGTCTGCTCCTTTTCTGACTGCCAGCTTGGACTCGTTGAGTAGGCAAGTGTGGCGTGCTGCCCACCTGTAGCTTCAGGTCTTTTCCTTGCCCTCATCATCCTTGGACTACATAGCTGAAATAACCCCGTACTTCACCGACTGAAGTTCCGTCTTCCATGGTGCACAAGACGCTCTTGTTTTCTCCACCCCATCTTTCTGTAGGGCTTCAAGGAAGAACATGAGGAGCAGGGAATGTTCCTGGGACAGTTCACTTTCCTGGCGGCACTGAATCCCAGTCCTTTAGACCTTCCAGCTGAAGGTATGGGGACAAAGAGGGAGGAGAAATGCGGTTGAATGGGTAGAGGCTTCCCTGCCAAAGGGCTACAGGCAGCCCTGTCCTCGAGTGTGTGCCACGCTGGCCTTTCTTCTGCTTCAACTTCCTGGTGGCGGATGCCTGGGCTGCTGGTCTTCTCTTTCATTTTGGATTTGATCTTCAGGGCCTAGAAGCGCCACAGTTGAAGCTGGAATCAGCTTGACTGTCTAGACCCCAAGTGCACACAAGTGGCCACATCTGGTAGGATGCACGGCTGCTGTTTTGCCAGTTGAAGACCAGAAATACTGGGCTTCCTGAGGATTCTGTTGGTGCAGGAAATGACCAGTGTTAGGGAGGCCATTCTGTTTCCGTTGCTTTCTAGAGAAGGCAATGAGACATTATACTGACCCCAGCACTGGATCTTCTGACTGTGGAAGCCTGTGGCCCAAAGCAGGCGAGAACTTTCCAGTGTATTTGCTGAGGCATCTGGTAGCTGCTTCTTCCTTTGCTGTTCTCATGGCCCAATGAGGGAACATCTTGACCATGACAGGTCAAAAGCCCCCGTGGGGCAGCAGGAAGGAAACTGTTGAACAAGGCCGTTGCTGTGGCACTTCTGTCAGCGCTCACGTGCCAGAGAGGAGAAGGCGACTCCTTTCTTCTTGTCATTGCAGAACGAGCTCCCTGGGGTTGTGAATTACATCAGGCTGCAAGTGCTGAGCAACTGGGGCCACCCGGACTACACCTGCCTGTATCGGTTCAGGGTGCACGGTGATCCACCCAAAGATGGGGAAGAGGTTCCTGTTTCACCTGTCCATAAATTCCATTAATGTTGACCAAGTCGAATTCCAGTCTGCTTTGCCTGTGATGCTGCCTGGTCCTCCCTGAGCTCACTGGAGCTCCCCGTCCTTCTCTAAACCCACCAGCTTATGGGAGACTTCAGGAGTACACAGCAAGATTTTCCTTATTAAGAGAAACGGGAAAACTCAGTTACAAATCTGCAGAAAGCCTGACATCCACACACTTGCTGCCTACACAGAAACATCAGCAAGGCCCTGCCT
The DNA here is from genome assembly GCF_036013475.1 of Columba livia. NCBI lineage: Eukaryota > Metazoa > Chordata > Aves > Columbiformes > Columbidae > Columba > Columba livia. The sequence goes on from NC_088622.1 coordinate 7,395,833, forward strand.
GTACACCAAAGATTAGATTAATGGACAGCTTTCCTGTGGAAGAAGCACCTAAGGATCGACTGAGTGGAACCATCTGTTGTTTTCACAAGAGGCAGATGCTGTTTCAGCTTCCATCTTTCAGTATGTTGCCAATGAGAAAATGGAAGTTTGTGTTTTTGTAAGAAAGAAACCTTAATAGGAAAGTTGGTTCATGGACTTATTTGCCTCTCTGGGCAGATATCGTGTTTATATCCCAGGAAACATTACAGAGTGATTAGCAAAGCAATCCCAGGACACTTAAGAGATCCTGTAACCACACGAGTTTGTCTTTTCTTTTCACCCGGGTTCCCCAAGCCCCAAGGCAGGAGCAGGCAGGGCAGTCGTGCGCTCGGGCCGCACCAGGGAGGAGAGAGCAGGAGAAATTTGTGCTCTGAGCTGGGGCTTAGTCCATGTACAAGCCCAGCACGGGTCCAGATACCAAACTGAGGGTGTCGGTTCATTCCCGGTGTCACACACGCAGCACCTTCTTCCATTGCCTCCTCCTGATGAGCTGTTTTCCAGCCCCTTCCAGCTCAGCCCAGCTCAGACGCCTGCACTCTGGATCAGGGCTGCCTGGGGCTGGTGACCCTCGGGGCAGCAGCATGAACCGCTCTGACCCTGGTTGTGGGGCTGTCCCTGGGCTGAGCCCTCAGGCCCAGGGCTGCTGAACTGGGCCCTGGTGGGGGTGGACAGGTCCCCCCGGCCTGTCCATGCTGGGATACACCTGCTCCTGCAGCACCCCTGGTACTGATCCCGAACCTGGTCCAGCCTCATCCAGAAGTACACTTTAGTTTGGTTTCTTTTTCTTAAAACTGAAATAATTCAGGTGGAGGCAGAGCCTGTTTACAAGTCTGTGTATTTTGGGGACAGAGGCCAGTTGGGGGCTGGGACCCTTGTGGGTGGGGGATCTTTCTGCCATGTGCCCTTGGCCTGGCGCTCACATCTGGGAAGGGACTTTCCAAAATGCTGCCGGGAGGAGCCAGATGTGGCCACCCCTGGCACAGCCTCAGGGTCTGCTGCCAACCTGCCCTCAAATCATCTCTGCCCAGCTGGACATTGCCCAGGAGTCACTGCCAGTGTTGCTGTTCTCCTTGGGGCAGCGTGGTGCTCACCAGGCACAGCCAGAGCTGTTGCTGTGCCAGGAGAAGACTTCACACAGAGCCTTGGCTGATGGTGACAGTTCCCACCAGCCCTCCAGCTCTGGAAGGTCCAGGTGCCCCAGAGGGGGCACTGACTGGTTGTCACTTCTCTTGCAGGAAAAGGATTGAACAGCAGGAGGGAGGCAGGACCAGAGGGTCCATGATGTCAGAAAGCACATCAGACATCTGGTATAGTCATGGTGACAGCAGAGGGAGAAGAGAAAGAGATGCAGTGACCTGGCTGGGTCAATGCTTCTGATGTAACACACGCCACACAAACACAGAGACAGATACATCACCCCATAATGCAGAAGGCAGAAGTTAGAATAAGTGAACCACCATGGATCAGCTAGAAACTATGCAAATTACATGTGGGAATATTGATATACCTGGTTACAGAATGTCATCTGTCAGAGGATGTAACAGGAGAGCACTCGAAAATGAACAATTAGATAATGTGGAGCAGCAGCTGACCTAACAATATCAAAACTAAATACAAAAGCTGCAATATAGCAATGTAAACTGGGAGGAGCTGAATACCCAATTTGGTGTCTGATGTTGGAGTGGGTGGCCTCAGCATCTCTGGCTACTTCTCAAAAAGAAGCATTTACTACTCTATCATATGTCAATGGTGGCTCGTCAAGTCCCCAAACTAGACCTCCAGGATTCAGCTGGCATGTGCCACAGGCAAGAGCAATGTTTTGTTTGCAGAGCCTTATGGAGTGGGCTATGGCCGTCCCTGTCCAAATGTGACTCAGGTGCCTTTGGAATGTCCAGGAAGAAAGTGAAGTGCTTGGAGAGATTCTTACCAGAAACTTATGTGCTGTCAACTTTTGTGTGTCACCAGACTGAAGACAAATATGTAGCTTTTGTAAGCAATTGCTTACGCTTCCATGCCAATACCATATTTATGTCATACTTCAGGTGACTGTGCTCTCTTGTGAAGCTGGAACTTGTGTGCACAAGCTTTCCTGTCCCTGGTGCAGAATGGTCAGAGAGCATCAGTGCTCGGGAAGGCTGAACAGGCTGTTGAAGAGGGACAGACAGGGCAGGTGAGGTGGGGGAGTTGCAGTGTATGTAAGGGAGAGGTTTGACTTGGCAGCCCTTACGGTTAGGAGCAATATAGTTGAGAGCGTGTGGGTGAGGATTACTGGCTGGAAAACAAAGAAGGTTCATTGTGGGTGTCTCCTATCAATCAGCCAGGCAGGATGATAGCACTGGTGAGTTCTTGCCTAGGAAATGAGGAGAAATCTCTGGCAATGCTATGGGTGTGAAGCATCCTGGGACACGTGCACACAGACTTGTGAGCCAAAGCACCTTGTCAAAGCTGCTGGCAAAGAGCATGGCACAAAAGGTCCTGAGCTCCTGGTGGACCCCAAGTTGAACAGGAGCCGGCAAGGTGGGCTTGGCCCAAGGAGGCAGCCAGTGGTACTCTGGGCTGCACGGGCAAAGCCTTGCCAGCAGCTGGAGGGAGGAGACCCTTCCCCTCTGCTCAGCGCTGCTGAGGCCAGGCCTGAAGTGCTGTGCCCAGGGCTGGGCTCCCAGTGCCAGAGAGACATGGGCATATTGGGGAGAGCCCTCAGTGCCCCTCCCCCAGCACTGCGGTCACAATAGGGGGTTTTGTTGACCCGGCGCTGTCTCGGCAATGGTTCTGTGCCAACACGGAGTGTCAGGGGAAGAGCTCTTGCCCCGCAGCGCGACTTGGCACTGGGACACCCTTTGGCAGACCTTGTCCATCCGTCTGGTCAGCACCTTGTGCCCCACAAGCGTGCCCTGCGGGAGGCTTCTCTTGGCTTGGTCGGGATGGGCCAGGTGAATTGCTGCCGTGGCTCCAGGTAGGCTCCCCCCATGCACAGCTGGGAGACAGCCCAGAACAGCCGGACAATGCAGCAGCAGATTTTATCCTGCCCAACACCATCTGCTCTGCAGGGACGAGCCTGAGCCTGAGCAGCCATGCGTGCCCATCCCATAATATGCATGATCCCTGCACCAAACCACCATGACACAGCCTAACTAGATCTGCAGCTTTTATGTTTTTACTGCCAACAGATTGTGAAAGTACAGTATAAAAACCATCATTATTGAGAGATCTTTGCATTATACGCTTATTCTAAGTGTCTCAGGTAGTTGGGGTTTTTATTAAGGTCTAGTCTAAAACGTCTGATAGCTTTCCTCCTTATCTAAAGTACAGTGTGGTATAAAATATAAATACAAAAACCATTCTTTTGGAGGGATCTTGGTGTTTTAGGCTCAGTCTAAGTTTCCCAAGTAGTTGAGGTTTTTTGTTTTACTCTTACATGAAAAATATTTTACTCCTTGTGCATTCTCAAAATGTCTCTTTGGTGTGTGGAAATAATAGAAGTGTGATGTTACGTATAAAATTTTGCATTTGTATCTGTAAAGGGATTCTCATGTTCATATACACTCATGAATTTACTGATTCATTTTTTCTTTTCTGTACTTCTGTTGTTTTCAGAACACACAGATGACAATGCACCAGTCCCTAAGAACTCACCAGAAACTGTTGGAGGAATCGCTCCTGGCAAAACACACATTTTGTACGTATTCCTAGGGCTTTGTAGAATATAAGGTATATATTCCTGTCAAATACTTTAATACTTTCTGGAAGAGAAAAAAAAAACCAAGCAAACCAAATCTGAGAGGAAAAAAACTGGGGAGTGTGACTGCTTTGAAATAATGTAATTATCTTTCTGTGTTGTGTTTATTTAAGGTCCGAGTCTCCTTGTAGTGCTCTGTCTTACCCTAGAAGTTCGTATACCTACTGCAAGTCATGATCAGGCTCTTCCTGCACTCACTCCGACTCTTGATCACGAAGTTGTTCATGTTCTCATTCCTACTCACCACTGCTGCCATCTCCAAGAAGAAGCAAAGGGAAGAGTCCTAACTATCGTTCTAGGTCAAGGTCACATGGTGATCGCCACCCAAGGTCAAGGTGTTCTTCAAAAACATCAAGCGAGGAGAAGCCAGTGCCAGCACTGAGCAACTCTCAAAAGAGCTCTGGCCCCTCTTTGACTCTGTCGGATCTTGTCGGGCTCTTTCAGGCTTTTTCATGCTCTGTCAGGTACTGTTGGGCTCTGTTGGCCGCTGTCAGACTCTGTCAGGCCCTGTCAGGCTTTGTCGAGCCTTGTCAGGCTCTCTCAGTCTTTGATGGGCTCTGTCACGCACTGTCAGGCTCTATAGGTTTTTGTCAGTCTTTATTGGGCATGGTTGGACTTAGCCTCTGTCAAGCCCTGTCAGCCTCTGTTGGGCTCTGTCAAGCCCTGTTGGGCTCTGTCAGGCTCTATGGGGCTTTGTCGGGCTTTATTGGACTTTGTCAGGATCTGTCCAGCCCTGTCAGACTTTGTCAGGTACGAGGGCAAAAAATCATGGACTCCACACAATTCAATATGAATTCAAGCGAAGCCATTTATTACAGAAACAAGCCTCCTTATATATGCAGTTATTTCCTGATCACGCGTCCACGCTCCAAGCATGCATTAGCTGATTGGATATTGTCCATGTTCATGAACTGTCCACGTGCCCAAGTCTCACTGCTAATAGGTCTGTTGATTTACATCTTGTTGAGGCCTTGTTATTGTAGAACTACCTCACTCCCACAGCAGGTCCTGTTTTCAGCTTTCCAAGCTGGCCTTGAAATTCCTTTGGGCCTGGCTAGTTCAGTAACAAATCTCCATCTAATAGAAACCCATCCACACATTAACTTCAAGAAAATCCCTCAAATCTCCCACAGCCAGGCTCTGTCAAGCCCTGTTGATCTCTCTCGGGCTCTATGGGGCTTTGTCGGGCTTTACTAGGCTTTGTCAGGATCTGCCGGGCCCTGTTAGGCTCTGTCAGTCTCTTTCGGCAAAACCCAACAGAGCCCAGCAAACCTTGATAGAGACTGGCAGGGCCCAACAGAGCCCAATAGAGCCTGACCAAGCCAGACAAAGACCAACAAAGCCCAACAGAGCCCAATAAAGCCTGACAAAGACCTATAGAGCCTGACAGAGCCAGAAAGAGTCTGACAAAGCCCAAAAGAGCTTGACAGATCCTGACAGGGCCCAGAAAGCCTGACATACCCCAATAAAGTCCGACAAAGCCTGACAGAGCCCAGGCACTATAGGTCTTTCTTTGGCTCTATTGGGGTATGTTGGGCTTTGTCGGGCCCTGTTGGGCTCTGTCATTCTCTTTCAAGCTCTGTCAGGTTCTTTTGGGCTCTGTCGGGTTCTTTCAGGCTCAGTCAGGTTCTGTCAGCTTTTTCAGGCTCTGCTGGGCTCTAAAGAGCTTTGTTGGCCTTTATTGGGCTTTCTCAGGTTCTGTCTGGCCCTGTCAGACTTTGTCTGGCTCTGTCAGTCTCTGTCAGGCTCTTTCAGTCTCTTTTGGGCTTTGCTTGGCTCTGTTGGGCTCTGTTGGGCTTTGTCAGGCTCTGTCAGGCTTTTTCAGGCTTTGCTGAGCTATATAGGTCTTTGTCGGGCTTTACTGGGCTTTTTCAGGCCCTGTCAAGCTCTGTCAGTCTCTTTCGGCAAAGCCAAAAAGAGCCCAACAAACCTTGAAAGAGACCTACAGGCCCTGACAGACCCAAACAGAGCCCGCCAAATACCAACTGGCCAAACTGGAAATAAATAGGATAGTTAGGAGCCTTGGCTCTCTCCCAAGTGGAAGTAGAAAGTCCAGCCCAGCAGAGCTTCCCTGGTCCCTCCCGGCCCTGGCTGAAAGCTCAGGTGGCGTCCACTGCCCCACGCGTTGGTGTCCTTCATGCCTCCCCAGCTGCACTCTCATCCTCTCCTTTCTCCAACAGAGAGGAAAAGGGAGGAAATAAAAACCCATCTGAATTAGTTGGAATACAATAAATGCAATTTACATTAAAATTAAGACAAAAAATAAAAAACATGTAAGAGACACATAGTATTTGACCTCAGCGGCAAATCCAGATCCAGACCGTTTACCAGTCCGGTATTTCCTTGTGTTTCTCATTTATATAATATTTTAGCAGCAGAATGAGGGTATTTGCAAACCTGAAGAAAAACATCACCCCTTTCCCAAATGTAAATTCATAGTTGTGTAGCAATGTTATTTAAATTCATGGCAATCTATTAAAGACATTTTTGTACTCCAAGGGGCCCCAACCAAATCACTGCAATTACACAGTTTTAGGAACAAATCCCCAAGCATTGAAGGACGCGACAAGGAATCACGGAGCTGCACAGAGCTGTCCTCACAACAATGGCATGACTCACTTTTTACATTGTTGAGTCCAATATTTACAATATTTACTGGAAAATACTTTATGTTAACAAGTGGAAAACTCATACAAGGCTGCGTTGGCTAAAATTTGGCATGGTGTGTAGGAAAAGGGGTGAGATTATGTTTTTACATACTGCTTTTGATGTTCTGCTCATTGGCTCCTTGTGACTTCTAGAAGGAGAAATAAAGGTGATCAGTACTTCAATAAAGCATCTGGACCCAACAAAAAGCAGTGAAACCAGATTCTAAAACCTGAACATCAAACTTTATGTTCTGATTGCCTAAGGAATGTAGAAATTTATTCTTATGCATAAACTCTTCTCTCCAGGTGCATTCAGTGCGACTGAAAAATAAACCAAAACAAAATTACATTAGTATTTGGTGACTAATCACTCTAATTAGTCATCTGAGGAAAACACAACTGAAATCTCTTTCGAAGAGTGTTTCTTTGTGGAAGCCCAAGCACTGTGATCAGGTCTCTGCCATGTTTAGCCACAAAAGCACCAAAATACGAAATATGTCATAAAACATATGCTATATTGACTAAAAATAGCAGTAGAAATGTCCTTTGAAAGCAGCTACAAGGGGTTTGTGTTATTTCAGAGCCCTGCAATAGACAAAAAAAAAGAAAAAAAGATCTTAATTGCCAGAAACTGCTTTAAGTGCTTTAAAGTAATATTGAAAGCACTGCAATATCTTAGGAAATATTTATGACACTTGAAAACTTGCTGATATTCCACATACTCATTGATCTTTCACTTCATTTTTTCATGTCTTTGATCTTTTTCTTTAGTGTGCAAAACACTCAGATTTGGTGCCTATGAATACCTGTTATATACCCCCCTCACCCAAATGGAAGAAACAGTCAAACACTGAGAATGAGCTTCTTCCCAGATGGGAACAAATTCAACGTTTCTGTTACAATGTCTTTACTATAAAAGCAAACACATAAACAAAGGAATATCTCTGTGCCCAGGAAATGGGATCTACACTTGGGTCTCAGAACAACCAACCCCAAGAACAAACCCATTTAAATAATCTGAAGAGTCACTGCTGTCAGAGTTTGAAACTTACGTCCTAAAAATGCAGGCCTGAAAACGTAGGCTTATATAATTTAAGCCTAAAAATGTAGGCCTAAAGTTTTACGCCAAAAACTGTGGGCCTAAAAACGTAGGCATAAAAACATAGGACGAAAAATCTGCTTTGGGTCAGATCCATTCAAATCCACCCCATCACAAGAGAAATTAACAGCGGCTTTAATAAGCAAGATACAATCTGAATGCCTGTGTAAACTAATCTCCATAAAAAAGGTTAAACCACACTGAAATGCCTCGCAAAGAATACAAAGCCCTAGCAATACTTACAAAATACTTAAAAAAACCCGCACAACTCCTTGGGAAACTTAGACTGAGCCTAAAACACCAAGATTCCTCTATGAGGATGGTTTTTCTAATTATATGTTATACCACATTCTTCTTTAGATGAGGATGAAAGCCATCAGTCCTTTTAGATTAGGCCCAAACAAAAACCCCAACTACTTGAGACATTTAGACTAAGCCTAAAATGCAAAGATCTCTCCATAAGGATGGTTTTTACACTGTACTTCCACAATCTGTTGTCAGTACAAAAAAAAAAAGCTGCAGATCTACTTAGGCTGAGTCATGGTGGTTTGGTGCAGGGATCATGCATATCATGGGAATATTTCACCATTTCTGCTCTGGTTTTCAGTGTATTACACCAAAACACCCACCTGATGACATCCTTTCAAGAGCTAATCCAGCAATTTGCAGAATTCCGCTTCTTTGGGGAACTGAGAAATTGCTGAGCTGACACCAAGTCCTGCAGTGTCCCTGTCACCTGCAGAGTCACCACATCCTTGCCACGGTAGCAGGCATTGTGACAAAGGTTCTATGTCAGCTGGGTGTGGCAGCCGAGCGCCCCCTAGGGGAGGGGGAGCCTGTCAGCTGCGGGCCTGTCACTGCCTGGTGTCCCTGCTGTCCCTCCCTAGGCCTTTAAAACTGGCCAAAAATGGGCAAAACATCTCCGTATTTGGGGCTAAACTGGCCCAAAGATTCAAAGAGAAGAGACAGGAAGAATGATATGGGACAGAGGGAGAAAGCGAAGGGAGCAGGACAAAGGGAGGGAAGAGGAAACACTAGTGCTGGGCTGCAGGACTGAAATGGAGGAATTGAAATAGCCAGGGAGTAGGACAGTGTGAGAGAGAAAAGGAAAGAAGAGAGGGAAGAAGAGACATCCAACCAGACGAGGGGTTAGTGAGAGAGGATGGGACAAGGATGGGCATGAGAAGTGGGGAGAGAAAGGGAAAGGGAAAGGGAAAGGGAAAGAGAAAGGGAAAGGGAAAGGGAAAGGGAAAGGGAAAGGGAAAGGGAAAGGGAAAGGGAAAATGAAATGAAAGGAAAAGGTTTCCTGGAAAGGCACCATCTTGGCAGGGCTTCAAAGGGGCAATACCCTCACCATCTGGAGACAAATTTCAGTGTTTCTGGGCATGGTCTGAAGATTCAAAATGACTCTGAGCAGGGGGAAGGATCGGCTGAAGCAGAACCTGGGCCTGAAACATGGTGGCCTGGCAGCCCCAGAACTGCAACTCCCAGCACTTCAACAAGATGTGAAGTTCCCAGCCTGGCAGCCTGGGATCTCCTGCAATTGTTGCAGAAAGATCCACCCCTGCAACATGAAATTCAGCTTTGTAACCCCCCGACGCTCGCAGCAGCGTCCTCAGGAACAAGCTTTGCTCAAGGTCAGGGCTGAAATTTTTAGGGTGGCCTCAGGGTGGTTCCTCTGCCCAGATGCTGAAGGTGACCCTAAGCAGAAACTTCCCATCAAGGCCAGTTTGGTTCCTGGGTGGAACAGAATGGATTTGGGCAAGGATATGCTGGGTAGCAGCAGGGGACACGAGTGCCGTAGTGCTGGGACTGGAGACGGACCTTATGCCAGTGTAGGTGGCACATGTGGTGGCCAAACAGCAGAGCTTCCTGGAGGATTGCATAAGCAAAGCTAGAAATGGGATAGAAATTGTCTAATGTGGAAGATAAATAGAATAGTCAAGAGCCCTGGCTCTTCCCCAAGTGGAATAGAAAGTCCATCCCAGCAGAGCTTCCCTGGTCCCTCCCAGAACTGGCTGAAAGCTCAGGTGGCCTCCACTGCCCCGCATTGTTGGTGTCCTTCATGCCTCCCAGCTGCACTCTCATCCTCTCTCCCACAGGGACATTCAGATCTTGACCTCATTTCTCTGAGTGCCCACTGGCCCTTGATGCCCCAGAAAACAGGTTCCTGTCTATAGTGACCATGGAAAAGGTCCCTCGGTTAGAAAAGGTCCCCAAGGACAGCCCCTCAGATGTCCCCACTTCCAGCGTCACTCTGGGCTGATCTCAGAGCCAAGGCCAACTGTGAAACCCCTCTCCACGTTCCAGGGAAGGACTGTTGCTAACAATGGAAAAAGTCAACACTTTTGCAACTTTTCCTTTGTGTTTTTACTCAGTTCTTTCCCCAGCTCCTTGTGTCCCAGGCTGAGCTTTGGAGATGAGGGACAACAGAGATGCTCTCAAGGATGTTTTTGAGTAGTGATACTATCACCAATAACAGTGCCAAAGATGAGGGTGAACTAAAGCTTTTTAATTTCATTGCCAACAGTCATTCTAGCTTCTCAAAAGGGGAATTGTTTCTTTTGGCCAAAGAAAGCCAAGGAACAGATGCCAGGTTGGTGCAAAGTCATAAAGGAAGACAGAAATTTTATGTGGTGTCCCCTGACACACACCATCACCTGCTTTTCCAGTCTCTGCAGTCCCAAATGTGCAGCAGAGTCTGGAGTTCTGAGCTGCCTTCATCTGTCCTGCGTGACACATGTAAAATAAAACTACCTCAGTCAAAAAGTTGGTTGTGATTCTCTTCAGAGCCTGAAGCACCACGTGGGTCAGGAGACAAGCCAGGATCCCCAACCAGGACTCACATGCTCTGCACTTAAAGTTCAGGTGTTCCCAGGAATCTCAGGTGACAAGGCGTGCTGATTGCTGGGTGCAAGGACCCGGTCAAGAGCCTCATCTCCATTTCTGTAATGGTGGCTTTGCTGCCTGGCTGAAGTGCAGACTCTGTACATGGATGCTGACACCTGTTGAGCAACCTGCTCTGAAAGGATTAACAAGGTGGGCATGAGGATGTAGCAAAACAGAAGCAAAACAGGGTGTGGTCAAATGAAAAGGGATGCACAAGATGTGGTCAAGGCTGCTTGGGGGCAATTGTAAAGCAGCCCTGGACAACATGTGGATTAAGCCTGTGCTCGGGGAGAACCTGAGAGCTGTTCCTATATTGAAAATATGCAATGAGTTTGAAAGGACAGTGTCATTCAGGCTGGATGAGACCTTGGGAGGTGTCTTGACCAAACTGCTGCTCAAATCAGGGTCAGACCAGATTACTCAAGGCTTTATCCAAACACATCTTGATCACTTTCTGGGACAGAGTGGATGCACACTCCTGGGAAACAGCTTCCAGTGCTTGACTGTCCTCATGAATGGAAAGTTTCTCCCTTTCTATAGCACCTTTCCAAGCCCAGCCATCCAGATTGCTTTTTACCCGTGTACTTCCACACTGAGATAGACCAAAATGTCCTATCTTGGACACAAGAATATTGTGGGGGATGATGCTGAATGCCTTGCTGACTTCCAGGTAACAGACCACCACTGCTCTGCCCACGGCCAGCAACCCCGTCCTTTCCTCACAGAGAACAAAGAGGATGGACAGACACAACCTGCCCTGGGTAAAACCCATCACCTTCTCTTTCAGACACCCAGAAATGGGGTTCCAGTGGACATGTTCTGGGGCACAGCCCTTGGTTCCCCTGCTCACCCACTGGCCATTTTTGAGAAGTGCACACACTGTGTGAGAGCTGCCAGTGGTCAGGGAGTCCCCCCAGTCTCCATGAACTTTCCAAGATGATGGAGAGTGGCCTCACTGTGACGTCGTCCTGCTGTCTCAGCTCCTGGGGTGCTGCCCCTCCTGTCCCATAGACTGGAAAGGATTGTGTTAGTTCCAGTGATCCCTGACTTGATCCCCATCCACTGCTGCTTGTTCTGCCTCCAGTCACAGAGGCCTGAGAGACCTTGCTGGTGAAGATGGAGAGCAAGACACACAGGGAATGTCACTTCCTTCCCTTATTAAATTCGTCAGTGGCCACATGTTGTCTTTGTTTCTCCTTTAACTGTTCCTGCAGTAGTAACAGCTCATTATGGGGACCTTCAATTGCCTTACAGGTCTAGACTGAGTTCTGATCTGGACTGCTGCTGTGCTTGGAGGCTGCTGTCATTGAGCACCAGATGAACTCACTCCTGCCACCCTGCCTGGCAGTTTATTCCATCCGTGTCACAGCTCTGTCTGCAGCACTGACAGCTCCAGCCCACCCCGTCAGGTCCCTGGCTGAGGACATTGCCTCACATCTGGGCTGAACCACCCCAGCTGTGGCACCAGCCCGGCTCTGACCTGCCACAGGAAACCTGGTACCAAGTGTCCAAGACCGCATGTGTGCAAAGGCTTTGCCTCAGAGGATACAGACATGACATGGCCACAGATTGTTGAATGTCTCTCTACACCTAGGACTATAAAACCAGAATAAAATGCCTGAATTCATTCAACTGAAGATGCTCCTCCCCCAGCTTGGAGGAATTAGATCCTTTGCTGTAACATTCCTGGTGTCCTGTCTAACGATGGGGCAAGAAAATCTGTTTCTCATGCCAAAATTATTTCTTAATATGAAAAAAACTACTGCAGGAAAGAATTGTCTCTGTAGTGGTGAGAGAAGAAACATCACTGATTATTTCAGACTTTTTCATGGGCCATTCCTCTGGAGATCCAGGAAGAACACAAGGGAGCCCAGAGGGCACAGAGAAAGGGACCTCATGGGCTGCTGCTGTGCTGCTGAGCTGGGCTGGGCTCCTGGGACAGAGGGAGCTCATGGCAAGCGGCAGCGCTGCAGAGAGACAGCTCTGCCCAGGAGCAGCTCCTCTGCAAAGCGCAGCAGGGCTGAGGTTTCTGCCTGGGCATCTCAGGGAGACGAGCCAGGCAGAGAGAGATTAAAGGTGGTCAGGACTGGGAGGAAGACTGAGAGCTCACTGGAGGAGAAATCTTTGCAGCCCTTGCCATGGTAAGTCTCTGGCTGCAGGGCAATGCAGCTGTAGCTCCTGGAATTATCTCCTAAAAGTGGCACAGGCACAGCTTGTGGGATCTGTACAGAGGGGGCTCTTGTTCAAGCAGTTTTGAACAGCTGTGAAGCCGGGTGAGCACCCAGGGGTGCCCAGGGCTGTCCTGCAGAGCAGGGTCCCTGCACCCCAGGGCTGTGACAGGGCAGGGACTCTGCCGCCTGCCAGGGTCAGCGCTCAGCCTGCCCGGGGACATCCCCTTGCGCTGCAGGGAGAAGCTCTGCATGAAAGGAGCAACCCCAGCAATGCAGGGTCCTTCTGCTGTACAGAGGGTGCTGTCTGGGTGTCACGGCCCATTCGATGATGGACTCGTGATGGTTCTTTTAACCTTGATCTCAGAGTGCAAAATTAAGGCGACCAAAATGCCCAGGGGTAATAATTCAATCAAGCAGCATTACTTTATTAATTTCCCCATAAAGGGGCACGCGATAGAGAGAAAGAGGAAGAAAAAGAAAAGGGAAAAGAAAGGGGGAGAAGTAAAAGTAAAGATGAGAAATGAGGTTGTGTTTGTCACCAGTTGAGTTCCTGATGGCGATGGACAGGCAAATCGTCAGACCGACTCTTACAGACGGTCACCATCAGGGGACACCACAGGGACCAGGGGACACCAGGGCCTCTGAAGGGACAGCCAGGGCCACCGGTGTCACCACAGGGGTGGCCGTGACCCCTGGGAAAATGAGCAGGGTCACCATGGGGTCAGCGCCACCACAGGGATGGTCGGGGCCACCGTGGGGTCAAGGCCATTGCGGGGTCAGGGTCACCACGGGGTCAAGGCCACTGTGACGAAGGTCGCAGACAGGAACCAATAAAAGTGACACCAGATCTTGGAACCGCGTCGGAGCGGTTCTTGATGGCGATGTTCAGGCAAATACTGCTCCATCTTCGGACCGACTCTCACATTGGGTCAGAGCTATTCACATCTCAAGATCACTACAGGGCACTTCCCACCATCATGTCCTATGACCGCTACGTTGCCATCTGCAAACCCCTGCACTACGGGACCCTCCTGGGCAGCAGAGCTTGTGTCCACATGGCAGCAGCTGCCTGGGCCACTGGGTTTCTCAGTGCTCTGCGCCATTTTCACTGCCACTGTGCAAGGGCACTGCTGTGGACCAGTTCTTCTGTGACATTCCCCCGATCCTCAAGCTCTCCTGCTCAGACACCTACCTCGGGGAAATCTGGCTTCTTGTGGCCAGTGTCTTGGTATTACCTGGGTGTTTTTTCTTTATTGGGCTGTCCTATGTGCAGATCTTGAGGGCCGTGCTGAGGATCCCCTCTGAGCAGGGACGGCACAAAGCCTTTTCCACATGCCTCCCTCACCTGGCCGTGGTCTCCCTGTTTGTCAGCATTGGCATGTTTACCTACCTGAAAACGCCCTTCATCTCCTCCCCATCCTTGGGCCTGGTTTTGTCATTTCTGTACTCAGTGTTGCCTCCAGCAGTGAATCCCCTCATCTACAGCAGGAGGAACCAGGAGCTCAAGGATGCCCTGTGGGAACTCATTTCTTATTGTTTTCTGAAGCAATAAACTCCCACCTGCTTCTACACAGGAGTTTTAATGTAGCTAATTACAGGACCAGCCTGTCATCTGGATTTTCTGTTGTTATTAGGTGTTTTTTTAATGTGATCCTGTTGTCATGCCCTTTCTAATTCTCTGTCTGATTTTCTTTTATAACTACTGGCTGTGTAAATGAAGAGCTGTGCTCTCCTTGTCTCTTAAACAAAATAAACATTCCTGTAGTAACTTGTTTTTCACTATATCCTTCCTCCAAGGCCTTTTTGGAGGTTCAGGGACAATTCCTGTGTGCGGGGAGGAGGGGAAAAGAGTCCGGCACGGCAGCACTGCCAGGGAGCAGCTGCGCTTGGTCTTCCAGAGCTGTTCTCATTCCACTCCCACACTCTCCTTCTGATCCCTTGTACTGGTGCAAGGCCTGAGTGCTCTGGCAGCTTGGTCACCGTCCTGCTGTGTGTCAGTCCTGTGAGCGCAGGCAGGGACAGGCAATGGGCACTTGTGTGACAGATCTGGACCCAGAACAGCCTTTCCAGATAGAAAGGTGATCTCCTCAGGGCAGTGCATGATGGCCACGGATGCAAACCCCAGGGTACAGCTGAACAGTGTGTGTGTGCGGGGCTGGCACACAGCAGTGTCCTCTCACAGCCAGGCCTCCTGCCAGAGACCTGCAGGACCAGCAGAGCAGGGGCTGGGCTGTGCCCGTGTGCACCGGACACCCCACAGAAGCTGCCCCAGGACATCCTCACGAACTGCCCCTCATAACCACCATTTCCAGCACTGGCCTCTCTCCCCACCTCACAGATGTTGCTCTTCCCCCCATGGAGGGACACTGAATGAGCAGGTCAGAAACCCATGTTTGCTTTGTACAGATGAGATGTGAGCACGCACATCACGGATGTGAGGTGAGATGTACCCAAGTAAGCACAAACAACATCAGTTATTCCTGGGAGTTCCATGAAGGCCTGTGGGACAGACAGTGCCTTGACGTCACTTCATGTTGGCAGAAACATCCTATGGGAAACCACCTGAATGCAGCACTGGGTTGTGCTTCCTTGAACTGTGATCCCCGTGTCCATTCCTCATGGCGTGGGACATCTCAGATGAGTGCAGAGCAGGGTGACATGCCACAAGGCTGGGGTGCCTCCCATCCTTTGGGAGTGGCAACAGGAGGCCAGAGGGAAACCAAGACTACGGCCTCTATGTGCAACAGGGAAAGATTCTGTCTCTGAACATCCCACTCAGAGAGGTTCTGGGGTCCTTGGAAAAGGCAGACATCCAACCGAACTTCAAGAAGGGCTCTTTATTAAAACCCAGCCATTTTCCTCAAGAAGAGCTGCTCCTCCACCTGGTTTAGCGCCAGCAGCACAGGGCTCTCAGGATCCATCGTGATCTTGGCCGCTTCCATGAAGAGCGCACGATGACAATGGTCTGAGTTGCCAGGAAGCAGATGGAAGGCTCACTGTCGTTCTCCAAGGGTTGAATGGCTGCCAGAGAAAGAAGCAGAGCCCAGGTGACCTCTCATGTCTGGCCCCCAGGAATCCCCTCCCGACCACGCTCCCTACTCACCTCTGCAGATCACAGGCAGCTTCTCGTTGCAGGTGCCCCTCAGGTGCCACACAGCCAGCCCTGGGCACAGAGCTCCATCAGCCCCTGCTCCCTCCCCTGCTCCCTCCCCTGAGCCCAGGGGAGAGCAGGAGCTGAGATGGTGGGACCAAGCAAGGCAGCCACCAAGCCCACCTGTGTGGGCAGGGCTGGGAGGGGAGGCCAAGGCCCTGCACGGGGCAGCAGGGGCTCTGGCAGGCACAGGGCTGCTCCTTGTGCCAGGGCAGCGGTGGGGACCGGGGCCAGGCTGCCAAGAGAGGGACCCTGGGGACTGTGACTCACCGATGAACCTCAAGGCCGCCTCTCGCAAGCTGGCCTGAGCATCCATCAGGTATGGCAGGCTCTGAATCAAGAACTCTTGAGCTCTGCTTCTGTCCTGCTCCAGCTGGAGAGAGCACAAGGGTGTGAGCACGTCAGTGTCCCTCCCCACTTGGCTGGATCAGTCTCTCCTCCCAGGAACCCCCGTTCCCCTTCCCCTCCGGCCATTCCCGTGTTCCAGCCAGGAGCCCTGTGGGGCTGAGGCTGAGAGAGAGACACAGGCTGAGGAGTGCCAGGGCTGCTGAGAGCCCTCCATCCCAGTGGGTGCAGGGAGGGCAGCGGGACAGAGAGAAGAGCCCTTGGGGGCTCTGTTCTTGAGGACAGGGAACAAGGATGCAGCCTGGAGCTGCAGCAGGACAGGCGAGGCACATCTGCAGAGCCCACAGCACAGATATGTGCCTTTGTCCAGCCTGGGCCCTGGGCCTTGGGGGTCGTCCTCACCAAGCACTCTCCAATCCTCCATTTCTGCTGTGTCTGCACCAGGTGTTCGAGCTGTTTCCACTTGAGGAGCTCTGCTGCACCAAGGAGGCCTTCCCTGGCGACCTACGGAACAGCAGAAGCTGGGAGATGGCAGCATGGTCTGGAGAAGGAGATCTGGCATCACCCTCCTCTGGGCTCCGTTCCTGGGATGATTCTGCCCTTAGGGAGCTGAGACATGCCCTGGCCCAATCATCCAGGGGTCTCTTCCCTGCATCACTGCTCAGCTTTGAAATCTGTACCTTGGCCACGCTCTGCGTTTGGTCACTCATGTGGAAGAAGAGTGGGAGCAGGCCAAGTCGCACCCTGTTCTTCGTCTTTCTCTTGTTGTTACCCACCAACACCTTCATCAGGTCTCTGAAGAGGCTGATGGACATCTCTCTCAGCTGGCTCAGCTCCTGGAAGGGAGAAGCACAGTAGGACCTGAACACCAGCAGCTCTCTGCCCACAGTGAGCAGAAGCTCCTGCATGGCTGATGTGAGGGGAGGTGCTCCAGGGCAGCATTCTGCACACTGCAGTTGTGGGCCAGATCTGCGGCCCTGCGTACAGGAAAGGCCACTCAAGAGACTTGTTCAGGCAGTGCCTGTGCCTCAAAGTGCTCTCCCAGCCACCCAGCGACCCCCACCAGCTTCAGCAGCCATGGTGGGGAGGAGCTGTGGGAGCAGCTGGCAGGGAGAAGCTGGGCTGGGCTGCAGAACACAGAAACCATCCCACAAGAGCCTCAGGGAGAAAGCAGAGAAGAAGCCCCTGCTCCGCGTGGCTGGGCTGAAGGGCAGCTCTCATTGTCCAGTTCTCATCCACAAGGCTCAGGCTTATATCAGCCTTACATCATCGAAAAAGGGCGGGAGAAATTCTGCCAGCAGCACAGCTATGGGGGTGGCCTCCTTCCTCTCCAGCTGAGCCATCACGTTTCTGAAGACCACCAGAGCCTTGATCTTGATAGCCTTATTGCCGTACTGCAGGACCCACAATAGGTCTGGCAGCATGACCTTCATTTTTCTTGCCTGTATGAAAAAGAGAGTTGCCCTCTTGGGACCAGGTCGATGCCTGGAGAGCTCCCCAGGCAGCCACCAGGCCCCACCATGGCAGGGAGGGCCTTTGGAGCAGTCACCCCTGCTCCTGACTGCCAGCCAAGGCCAAGCCCGAACCCACTGCCCCGGCCCTTGGCTGCCAACATGGCTGCCCTTGGTGACGCCCTACTCACCATCTCGTGTCTCTCTGACAGCGTCATCATGCCCCTGAGCAACAGGGAGAGCAGCGTTGGTCTTCGTTGCCTCAGAAACCTACTGACTTGGTACATTGGAGCAAACGCCTCATCTTGCAGGTCACTGCTGGCCAGCATCTGAAAGCAAGCCAGCAGTGAGCAACTGGCAGAGCTGGTGGGGCTCCTTGCACCGTGCAGCTCCTGGGGCACCAGGAGCTTTTTCCAGTAACTCACAGCCAAGTGAAGGATGGAGGCGTCATCCCGGTGTGTATATAAGATCCTACGGTGCCGGTCCTGCAGTTGGATGTGCAGCTCCTTCAAGACGTTCTGCAAGGTCTGGGGCACGGAGAACATCACCTCCCACAGTGCCAGGGCAGTCCTGCAAGAGAGCGCTCTGTCAGCAGGGCAGCCTGGGCCACAGCAGCGTGTCCAGGCTCAGCGCTGCAGGACGCTTGGGATGCCCTGGGCAGCAGCAGAGGGCTGAGCTGCTGCTCCCGTGGGGCTGGCAGGAGTGCAGTGGGGGGCTCTGGGCTGTCTTGCTCAGCTGTGCCTGCTGCGGGCCTGGCTGAGCCCCAGCGCTGGCAAATGTGGTGGGATGGAGGGTCCTGCTCCTCGGGGGTGTCCTGCAGGATTCCTTGGCGCTGGCAGCCAGAGCGTCTCCAGGCCCCTCTCCCCACAGGGAACAAGCCCTCATGGCTTTTGGGGCCAGTACCTGTCTCCTGGTGGTGCGATTGTCAGCAGCGTCGAGACCACCTCCCCAGGGCATTTGTCAGCCATCTCGACAATGAGGGACTCCACACTCTGCCGGGCTGCTGTCGTGTTTATGCTCTCCAGGTTTCTGTGGATGCAGCTCGTGATCTTTGGTACCTGGAGGGGACAAAGGTGAGGATGGCGCTGCCACTGGAGTGCAGCCATTTTTTCAGCTGTCCTTCCCATCCCTCTCTGACGCCTTCACGTGGCTTCACTGTTCCGAGACACCGGGATTTGAGAGGAAAAGACGGATGGAGGGAGGAACAAGGCCTGACAGGGCCAAAGGGCAATCCAGCCAAAGGCCACTTACATCCACCAGCCAGAAATCACAGTTTCTCTTCACCGTGTTCAGCATGTTTCTGGCCGCCTCCTTGTCAAAGGTGCTGGAGTCTCTCATTGCCTCGATTAACACCAGGACCACGTCTGTTTTCTCACAAGGCTGGAGGTCTTCTGCAAAGAACTATGGGAAGAAGGGAGGCAGCGAAGCCAAGTCACACCCGGTGCCCTGATGCTGCTGCTTAGCCGGGCAGTGCCAGCAGCCCTGCAGAGGCACCCGGCGGTGCTGCAACAGTGCCTGCAGCCAAACTGGGAGCAGGGGCGGCAGTGACTGCTGGGGAGGATGAGAAGAGAGGCCCCAGGTTGAGGGAGAAGGTTTGGGCTCATGGGCACAGGGTGCTGGCCCTGCCGTGAACCAGGGCTTGCTGGTGGCCAGGAGGACTGGGGCTGCTGCTGGGACACTGGAGCACACCCTCGCATTGTCCCTGCTTGGGGACAGCAGGAACCCTCTCAGCAGGGACCATGCCAGCCCCGCTGATTGTGGAGGCCTTTGCTCACACAAGGCCCCTGCTGATGCCACAGCCAAGGATGCCAGCCAGAGCCGGGAGCTCGTTACCTCGATAATGTGAGCAGCACTCGGCGAAGAACGCAAGGAGGTGGTCTTGGCTTCACAGTCCTCCTGGAGATGTGCGTTCTCCTCTGGCAGTGTCGTGCCTAAAAAGCGGGCAAACACAGAACAGTTGGTAAGACACAGCAGCTTCCCCAGTACCGGAAAGAGCTTTGAACTTGGAGTGGCCGAGGAGAGAGGTCATGTCAGTGCAGGAGGTGGTGGAGAGTGGTGCCATGGAAAGCCTGACCTGCCTCCAGTGTACGTGTGTGAATGCTCCTGGCTGTGGAAACTGCAAGGCCCTAGAGCTCTGTGTGCAGTCCCACAGCTCAGTCCCCATGGCTGGAGTAACGTGGGAGATGTGGGGGAGGGCTCGCATGGCTGGAGTGCTGCGGGGCAGGGATACAGGACCCCCGGGAGAGATGGGAAGATGCAGCACAACTGTGTCCTGCTCTCCTAAGGAGCAGCTCAGCTACACGTGAGCATCACGGTCTGGGAGAGAGCGTGGGGGTCAGGAGCAGAGGAGGGGCAGTGCTGGTGACACGGAGGTCCATCACAATGCCAAGGAAGATGAGAGTCCATGTGTTCCGGTTCCACCTCAGACGTGGGCAACCAGCCAGCGTCTGCTAAAGGAGGAGAGCAGGAAGGGCTGCAGAGAGGGTGTGCAGGCAGGACAGAGCAGAGGAAGGAGCTCTGCCCCATGTCCATCCCAGTGCCTGCTGCCCTGGCACGGTCGTCCCATGCGTGTCACGGCTGGAGGGTGCCTGGCAGACGGGCTGAGATGCTGGAGCCAGGCAGGACAGGGAAAGCCCCCAGTGCAGCGGGTGAGGAACTCGCTTCAGACGGGCAGGAAAGGTCCCCGTCCCACAGCACGGCTGCCTCCTGCCCACCCAGCTGCCTCTCGCTGCCAGTGCCCTGGAGCAGGAGCTGGGTCCCCTCTGCCTGCAGAAGCTGTGCTGGCGCCAGCTCCCAGCTCAGAGCAGCCCTGGACTTCAGGCAGCATAATCACCACCCATGGGAACCCCCTGCCAGCCTGTGGGGAAACGTGATGCTGGTGTGGAGCAGAGAGCCATAGCTGGGCCCCACCCTGGCCAGACAATCAGGGCCTCTCACTCACCGATCTGCAGTGGCTGGACCACATCCACCTGGTTGGGGTCCAGTGGAGATCTGAGCTCCTGGGGAGCCCCAACCTCCTCGTGCCAGGCCACCCTGGGGCGGCTGGGGGGTCTCTCCTGCCAGGCCAGCCTAGGTCGGATCGGGGGTCTCTCCGCCATTTTGCAGACAAAGGCTACGACTAAGGATGGGGAAGGCGGATGCTTCGGCAAAATGCCTTGGTGCTGCAGCTCTGCCAGAGGCAGCGACGAAAGGTGTGGGCTGCGCTCGTGTGCTCCTCGTTGGGGAAAGACGTGAGCTGCGCTCAGGAGCTCCTTGCTCCAAGTCTGCCAGGGGCAGCAGAGAGTCTGCCGGAGGCAGCTAGAGCTAGGTTGTGGTTGGACTCGACGATCTTAAGTGTGTCTTCCAACCAAAAAGATTCTCCGATTCTCTGAAAGACGTGGGCTACGCGCGGGGGCTCTCGCCAGCTCCGTGCTCACACCCTGTCTCCTCACCGTCCTGTCGGACAGTGTGGGCTGGGCCCGCAGCTGCGCTGAGCACGTGCAGGACAGTGGGTGTCACCAAGTGAGGTCACAAAGGGCCCCACTGTGACCCTGCGCCTGGGGAGGGAGGCCAGGGTGTGCCCTTGGGAGGCACAGGCCAGCTCAGCCCTGGGCACCTGGGTTCTCTCAGGGTGGCCATGGCTAAATTTCAATGCCAATTTCTAAACCCATTGCTCTGAGCATAGTCTTTAACAGTCCGTTGCACCGCTCCATTTTCCCGGTGGCTGGTGCATGATGGGGATGTCACAGACCCACTCAATGCCACGGTCCTTGGTCCAGACGTCTATGAGGATGTTGTGGAAATGAGTCCCGTTGTCTGGCTCAGCTCTCTCTGGGCTACCGCGTCACCACAGGACTTGCTTTTCAAGGCCCAGGACAGTGTTGCGGGCAGTGCCGTGGGACACGGTGCATGTTTCCAGCCAATGGCTGCCCCATTGTAAGCACAGAGCTCGTGCCGTGGCGGGTTTGTGTCAGTGTGATATATTCAATTTGCCAGGCCTCCCCATGTTTACACTTTAGTCATCGCCCCCCATACCACACAGGCTTTGCCTGCTTGGCTTGTTTGATCGTAGCACATGTTTCACAACGGTGAATAACCTGTGCAAGAGCATGCATGGTCAAGTCCACCCCTCGACTGTGAGTCCATTCATATGTTGCATCCCTTCCTCGATGACCTGAGGCATCGTGGGCCCAATGGGGCATCAATAATTCACCTTCATCTTGCCAGTGCAAATCTATTTCAGCCACTTTAATCTTGGCAGCTCGATCCCCCTGCTGGTTGTTCTTATCAGATTCTTCAGTGGACCGACACTTGGGCACATGGGCTTCTACGTGGCAAACTCTCACAGGCAGGTTCTCCATCCGGGCAGCAATATCTCGCCATGATTCAGCAGCCCAGAATGGTTGGGCTCTGCGCTGCCAGCGGCTCCGCTTCCATTGCTGGAACCAGCGCCACGGGGCATTTCCACCATCCATGAGAGAGCAGAGGTGAAGCTGCTTAGATGCTGGGGCCTCTTCAGCCCCTGTCAGGATGGCGGGTACTGGGTCTCGTGGGGCCTCTGCCCCACAGCATGGGCTGTGGCCCAGCGTACAGCAGGGGCCACAATGGTCGGACGCTGTTGGCGGTGGCGGCGAGAAGCCAGATGGCCCATGGCTGCGTTCCAGCGGCACAGCCCGCGATACTGACTGTGTGAGCGGGTGGTGCCACGGACACGTGGGGTCTGGAACATGGGGGTGGCCGGGAGATGGGAGGGACAGGGAGGGTGGCAGAGAGGAAGGGGCCCCGGGCCTGGGCCGGGGCTGCTCGAGCTCGGGGCAGCCTGAGCACTCTGCCCTGGTTTGGGTGCCACACTGCCATGTGGCGCTGTGTCCTCTGATTGGCAGTCTGGGATTTCCCTCTGGCTCCTCCCGTCAAATGATTGGTCAGACTGTTTGTCAATGATCCATGTGCTGCACTCCCACCAGGTGTGACTGGTGCAGCTAGCACAGCCCGGCCCTGAATGCTGCCCAGTTTGTTCAACTCTCGTCACCTTTTTGCAGGTCTCAAAGCTTGATTGGCTGGTTACCTCTCAGTCACATGGCTCGCCCCGCCTCCTCAAATGTGATTTGCTCTCCTCGGTCCACTGACTCTCTAGAGACTTCGGCTTGGTTGTTGCCAGGCAACGAGCTCCACCTAAAAATGGAGCTGTGCGGCCTGAGCAAAGGCCATGGGTGATAAACGACACGTTGGGACTCTGAACATGAGGATTTGGCCCCAAGAAGGAGGCTCTGGGCACTCAAAAGGACGGGCAGATGCTACAGATGGCGCTTTGGGCCCTGAACATGAGGGGACCCTCTTGGTTCCCACCCGAGCTGGGTTTGGTGCCCAAAGAGTGGGAAGAGGAGCAGTGGTTGGTGAGGACGTATTGGATCATGTGGGACCTGAGCCCGACGTCCATGGGGTGGAACAAGGGGTGGAGAAAGAACTGTTGTGGTGGCGACACTGCTCCTGCGTGGAGCTCCAGAGGCTGCAGGAGGATTTCTGCTCCACAAGGGACCAGCACAAGCCAGTGGCCCGTTCCTGTCTGTCACTGCTCTGGGGTTGTGACCTCGGCAGCACCTGCACAGCAGGAGTGTCCTCACTGCCAGCACCGGCTCTTTCCTCTGTCTGCACCTCTGTCCCCATCTCCCCGTGCTCTCCTCCCTCCCAGGCACCTTTTCCGCCTCCTCCAGGACCCACCAAGGCCTCTGTCTGTCTCTAAAAGGAAAGAAAAACTTTCCACTCTGACGCCATCAAATAAGCGCATGAAATGAAAACATTTTTAATGGGAAGGGTAACCCTAACGTTTCCCTGTCTGAATGGTTTTAATAATTGTACTGCAGTTTTTAAAAAATCGTGTAGCTTTAGTTTCTACTGGGAGGTTGTCTTCCGTGTGCCGTTGAGATTTCACACATATTATACCACTTTCTTTATTCTCCCTGTTCAGTTGCTTTCGACACGTATCATGTTATGTCCATAGGCAGCCATCCAGAATTTGTGTTTAGTTTTGATATTGTTAGGTATTGCAGTTGAGACGGACAAATGACGTAGACCAAGTTCTTAGGTAAAAGCAGCAGTCTCCATTTATTGCCACAAACATCTTTTTATGTATTTTTCCAGCTCAAGTGTCTTTTTGCTATTGGTTACAAGTTGCGGCAGTAGCATCTCATTGGCTAATTTTGCTGTCATCAGTGTCACTCTTTTACTCCCTTCTCTCTCATGGCTACACCTCAATATCTCTGGATACTCCTTTAGTTCCATCTTTCTCACAGGTAGGCCTTAGTATCTTCAAGGCTAATTTCTGTTCCCATGTCCTCCCTTAGGGAATCCACAGACTCACCATAGTCCCCCACGAGATACCAAACTGAGGGTGTCAGTTCATCCCCGGGGCCACACACACGTGCCACACGCATTTCCTCCATCGCCTCCTCCTCTGGTGACACACAAGAGTAGACAGCACATGAGGTTTTGATAAGAATCTCTCCAAGCACTTCAGTTTCTCCCTGGATATTCCAAGGGCACCAGTGTCACATTTGGACAGGGACAGCCATAGCCCACTCCATGAGGCTCTGTATGGGGATAGAGGGGAAGATTTGGGGAGGAGGTTAGTGAAATGTAAATATGCTCAAGTGACTTGCACTTGTCTGTAGAAAAAGCACATGCATCACACTAATTGTTCTACTGACCTTGTGTGCTTGATGAGTAGAACCTCTGCGTTAGATAACATAGGCCTGTGAGAAACTGCAGGCACCTCATCACTATGTCTGAGGTTCCTGCTTGGTTGTGAGGAAGAGCGGGAAGCTGCGCCTGCCCGAAGCCTTGAAATACAGGCGAGCTCAGCAGTTCCGGTGATCTTCCAGCAGGGTGAACTGACCAGCGCCTGCGTCCCCGCTTCTGTCACCTCTGCCTGGGAGCTCCGGTGTGGCCTCGGAGATCCCCCAGTAGAGAGGGAACTAAAATAAAACTTGCTCTTTGCAAATGCATTTGTGGCCTCTGGCTCTTCTTGCGATGTGCCTGCGTATGTGTACACAGGCTCTGCAAACAAAACATTGCTCTTGTCCATGGCACTGTGTCAACAGAGCCTGATAGAGCCCAACAGCACCTGACAAAGTCTGACAGGGCCAGACAGAGCCCGACAAAGCGTGAAAGAGCCCATATGACCCCAAGAGAGTCCAAGAGGGCATGAAAGAGCCCTACAGAGCTTGACAGAGTCCGACAGGGCCCAAGAGAGACCAACAGAGGGTCCAGAGAAGAGCAACAAGACTGGTGAAGGGACTTGAGCACAAGACCTATGGGGAGAGGCTGAGGGAGCTGGGCTTGTTTAGTCCGGAGAAGAGGAGGCTTAGAGGTGAGCTCATCACTCTCTAGAACTACCTGAAGGGAAGTTGTGGCCAGCTGGGACTGGGTGCCATGATCTAGCAAATGGGCTGGAGTTGGACCAAGGGTTGGACTTGATGATCTCTGCGGTCTTTTCCAACCCAGTCGATTCTGTGATTCTGCGAACAGAGCCTGACAGAGTTTCACAGAGCCTGACAGGGCCCAAAGAACATGATCATGACTTGCAGGGTACAGTCACGCTTGATTTTAAAATGCCAGTCTAGTCTATTTTTCTTCACTGCTTATTTGGCTATTTGTAGAGGACACAAACCACTTGTACTGCAATCCTATATGCTATGCTATGTAGTCCTGTGTACTATTTGTTCCTCCATACTGTTTAATCAACACTTGCAGCCAGATGTCCTAGCAAAATCTTGCACATACCTCGAGAACTGACCAGGAACAGTGGCCACCTGTTGCTAAAATCATCTCTAAAAGCTTCTAAACTCAGTTTCTAGAAATAGGACAGATCCTGGCACCGTGACTGATAGAGAGCTCTTCAGACTCCTGCCCAAGCGATTTTGGGGGATAGAAAATATCAGCTGCACTGAGTTTTTCTTCACAAGCTTTTCCTTCATCATTTTTTAAAGAATCATTTCACATTATTCCCCGTATGTTCATTAGCATCAAGTCTGATCTTTTATTTCCCAAGAAAAATTTAACCATGTCAACAAAAGACTAGTGGAAACCACCAGTCTGCAGTCCAGGTTAAAATCTCTCTGAGTATCCACATGAGAGAAACAAAACATGAAATGAAGACAGAGACGTGGAGTGGAACTCCTCCAGCTTCTTCTAGAAAGTCTACTTCTCCATTACAGACATATAAAGCAGTTACCTGGAATATGGAGGCGTATGCTTTTACATTCCATCAAATCCTTCACAAAATCGTTTGTAAACGATTGTTTGCTGAATGCCTGGCTGACTTCCAGGTAACAGACCACCGCTGCTCTGCCCACGGCCAGCAACCCCGTCCTTTCCTCACAGAGAACAAAGAGGATGGACAGACACAACCTGCCCTGGGTAAAACCCATCACCTTCTCTTTCAGACACCCAGAAATGGGGTTCCAGTGGACACGTTCTGGGGCACAGCCCTTGGTTCCCCTGCTCACCCATCTGCCATTTTTGAGAAGTGCACACACTGTGTGAGAGCTGCCAGTGGTCAGGGACTCCCCCCAGTCTCCATGAGCTTTCCAAGATGGTGGAGAGTGGCCTCACTGTGACGTCGTCCTGCTGTCTCAGCTCCTGGGGTGCTGCCCCTCCTGTCCCATAGACTGGAAAGGATTGTGTTAGTTCCAGTGATCCCTGACTTGATCCCCATCCACTGCTGCTTGTTCTGCCTCCAGTCACAGAGGCCTGAGAGACCTTGCTGGTGAAGATGGAGAGCAAGACACACAGGGAATGTCACTTCCTTCCCTTATTAAATTCGTCAGTGGCCACATGTTGTCTTTGTTTCTCCTTTAACTGTTCCTGCAGTAGTAACAGCTCATTATGGGGACCTTCAATTGCCTTACAGGTCTAGACTGAGTTCTGATCTGGACTGCTGCTGTGCTTGGAGGCTGCTGTCATTGAGCACCAGATGAACTCACTCCTGCCACCCTGCCTGGCAGTTTATTCCATCCGTGTCACAGCTCTGTCTGCAGCACTGACAGCTCCAGCCCACCCCGTCAGGTCCCTGGCTGAGGACATTGCCTCACATCTGGGCTGAACCACCCCAGCTGTGGCACCAGCCCGGCTCTGACCTGCCACAGGAAACCTGGTACCAAGTGTCCAAGACCGCATGTGTGCAAAGGCTTTGCCTCAGAGGATACAGACATGACATGGCCACAGATTGTTGAATGTCTCTCTACACCTAGGACTATAAAACCAGAATAAAATGCCTGAATTCATTCAACTGAAGATGCTCCTCCCCCAGCGTGGAGGAATTAGATCCTTTGCTGTAACATTCCTGGTGTCCTGTCTAACGATGGGGCAAGAAAATATGTTTCTCATGCCAAAATTATTTCTTAATATGAAAAAAACTACTGCAGGAAAGAATTGTCTCTGTAGTGGTGAGAGAAGAAACATCACTGATTATTTCAGACTTTTTCATGGGCCATTCCCCTGGAGATTCAGGAAGAACACAAGGGAGCCCAGAGGGCACAGAGAAAGGGACCTCATGGGCTGCTGCTGTGCTGCTGAGCTGGGCTGGGCTCCTGGGACAGAGGGAGCTCATGGCAAGCGGCAGCGCTGCAGAGAGACAGCTCTGCCCAGGAGCAGCTCCTCTGCAAAGCGCAGCAGGCCTGAGGTTTCTGCCTGGGCATCTCAGGGAGACGAGCCAGGCAGAGAGAGATTAAAGGTGGTCAGGACTGGGAGGATGACTGAGAGCTCACTGGAGGAGAAATCTTTGCAGCCCTTGCCATGGTAAGTCTCTGGCTGCAGGGCAATGCAGCTGTAGCTCCTGGCATTATCTCCTAAAGCTGGCACAGGCACAGCTTGTGGGATCTGTACAGAGGGGGCTCTTGTTCAAGCAGTTTTGAACAGCTGTGAAGCCAGGTGAGCACCCAGGGGTGCCCAGGGCTGTCCTGCAGAGCAGGGTCCCTGCACCCCAGGGCTGTGACAGGGCAGGGACTCTGCCGCCTGCCAGGGTCAGCGCTCAGCCTGCCCGGGGAGATCCCCTTGCGCTGCAGGGAGAAGCTCTGCATGAAAGGAGCAACCCCAGCAATGCAGGGTCCTTCTGCTGTACAGAGGGTGCTGTCTGGGTGTCACGGCCCATTCGATGATGGACTCGTGATGGTTCTTTTAACCTTGATCTCAGAGTGCAAAATTAAGGCGACCAAAATGCCCAGGGGTAATAATTCAATCAAGCAGCATTACTTTATTAATTTCCCCTTAAATGGGCACGTGATAGAGAGAAAGAGGAAGAAAAAGAAAAGGGAAAAGAAACGGGGAGAAGAAAAAGTAAAGATGAGAAATGAGGTTGTGTTTGTCACCAGTTGAGTTCCTGATGGCGATGGTCAGGCAAATCGTCAGACCGACTCTTACAGATGGTCACCATCAGGGGACACCACAGGGACCAGGGGACACCAGGGCCTCTGAAGGGACAGCCAGGGCCACCGGTGTCACCACAGGGGTGGCCGGGACCCTTGGGAAAATGAGCAGGGTCACCATGGGGTCAGCGCCACCACAGGGATGGTCGAGGCCACCGTGGGGTCAAGGCCATTGGGGGGTCCGGGTCACCACGGGGTCAAGGCCACTGTGACGAAGGTCGCGGACAGGAACCAATAAAAGTGACACCAGATCTTGGAACCGCGTTGGAGCGGTTCTTGATGGCGATGTTCAGGCAAATACTGCTCCATCTTCGGACCGACTCTCACATTGGGTCAGAGCTATTCACATCTCAAGATCACTACAGGGCACTCCCAGGCGACTTTTAAACTAGTACAGCAAGTCAGTTCGTACCTGACAGGGAGGGATCCTGGTATTGAAATCCCTTTGTCTGG
Organism: Columba livia; assembly: GCF_036013475.1. Classification (NCBI taxonomy): domain Eukaryota; kingdom Metazoa; phylum Chordata; class Aves; order Columbiformes; family Columbidae; genus Columba; species Columba livia. The sequence goes on from NC_088622.1 coordinate 7,424,215, forward strand.
GTTGACGGGGTGGGCACTGGGACATAGAAACTAATTTCTTGGTTCAGGATGCGGCCCTGAAATTTCAGATCCATTTCTCTTAGAGTTGTATAAACCTGGGAGTATCAGAAATTAACACACTGTGCCTTACAGACAGCTTTACGGTGACTTTTCCAGGCTCATTATTGCTGGTTTGATGTTCCCATCAGAGCCAGCACATACAGAGCTGCCCCTGGGCTGTGCCCGGCTGCTGGGAGGGGTCTGCAGGGCAGAGCTGAGCACACAGCGGGTGGGATGGGGTCTGTGACACTGACAGGAGGAGACCTGGGGACACAGACACAGCTGCAGGCAGGGACAGCTCCAGGCAGCAGAGCAGGGGGTGTTCAGGAGCTCTTTTGGTCCTTCTCTGCAGATGATGCTGGGTGTTGTCTGCTGGGCAATGATCTGACTGTCCTTTGAGCACATCCCACCTTCAGCAGCCCTGACTCTGCTCTGGCTGTCCTGCTGGGCTCACGAGCTGCCCCCAGAAAGGCCCAGCTCTGCCGTAGGATCCCAGGAGTGCTGAGCCTTTCCTTGGGGTCTGCACTCTCCTCTCAGAGCCCTTTGCTTCCCTCAGTGAGCGGTTGTGTCCTGCTCTCTCCATCACATCTCCACCTCTGGGCTGAGGCAGCGAAAGGGCAGATCTGCCCTTTCAAACAGGGCTCTCCTGCTCCACTGTGAGTTCAGTTTAGGGTTTTCTTTTAAAGAGAGATTTGTTCATGAAGTGGTTTTCAAGGCAGCACAAGTGAAAAGACAGGGCAAATGGGTAAAAGCTGCTCTCCTAACTCTGCACTGAGCCACAGAGAGATGAGCTGTTTTGCCTGTCTTGAGACTCTTCTTCATATTTTCAGTCATATAAATGAGGATTTCAACCCCTGCAAAAATCCACTCATGAGATGTGATGATGGAAAATTCAAAACATAGACAAAATCATTGTAATGACATGCTAAGCCTCTACTTTGCAGCCCACGCTCGGAAGTGTATCAAGTACTGATCTTGAACTTTTCCACTAATGGAACGTCAAATCTGACATTGCTTGTGAACGTCAAGGCTGTCACAAACCAGCTCCCATGTCCCCAGCGCAGCAGAGCAAAGCTGGTTGCTTGGCCCCAGACGGGCAGAGGTCCTTCTCCTCACAGCACACTCAGCCAGCACACAGCGGAGGAAGGAAATGCATTTCAACTGGGCTTATTTATATGAAAAATGCAGTGGCTTTGCTCAGAGGAGTGTGTCCTGATTTTAAGTTGTCATTTTCTTTTTTGGAACAGAGCCCCCATGGCAAGAAACAGCAAATGTCCAACTGCAGCTCCATCACCCAGTTGATCCCCCTGGCGTTCACAGACACACGGGAGCTGTGGCTCTTGCACTTCTGGCTCTTCCTGGGCATCTACCTGGCTGCCCTCCTGGGCAATGGCCTCACCATCACCACCATAGCCTGGGACCAGCACCTCCACACCCCCAGAGCCCGCCAGAGCCCGACAAGGCCCGACAGAGCCCGCCAGAGCCTGACAGAGCCCGCCAGAGTCCGTCAAGGCCCGACAGAACCCGCTAGAGCCCGCCAGAGCCCAACAAGGCCCCCCAGAGCCCGCCAGAGCCCGACAAGGCCCGACAGAGCCCGACAAGGCACGCCAGAGCCTGACAGAGCCTGCCAGAGCCCTCCAGAGCCCGACAAGGCACGCCAGAGCCCGCCAGAGCCCGACAAGTCCCGACAGAGCCTGACAGAGCCCGCCAGAGCCCAACAAGGCCCGCCAGAGCCCGCCAGAGCCTGACAAGGCCCGACAGAGCCCGACAGAGCCCGACAGAGCCCGCCAGAGCCTGACAAGGCCCGACAGAGCCCGACAGAGCCCGCCAGAGCCCGCCAAGGCCCGCCAGAGCCTGACAGAGCCCGACAAGGCCCGTCAGAGCCCGCCAGAGCCCGACAAGGCCCGACAGAGCCTGACAGAGCTTCTTCCTGCTCAACCTCTCCTTCCTCGAGCTGGGCTCCATCTCCACCACTGTCCCCAAGTCCATGGCCAATTCATTCTGGGACACCAGGAGCATTTCTTACACAGGATGTGCTGCTCGAGTCTTTCTGTTTGTCTTTTTCATTTCAGCAGAGTATTTTCTTCCCATCATCATGTCCTATGACCGCTACGTTGCCATCTGTAAACCCCTGCACTACGGGACCCTCCTGGGCAGCAGAGCTTGTGTCCACATGGCAGCAGCTGCCTGGGCCACTGGGTTTCTCAGTGCTCTGCGCCATTTTCATTGCCACTGTGCAAGGGCACTGCTGTGGACCAGTTCTTCTGTGAAATTCCCCCGATCCTCAAGCTCTCCTGCTCAGACACCTACCTCGGGGAAATCTGGCTTCTTGTGGCCAGTGTCTTGGTATTACTTGGGTGTTTTTTCTTTATTGGGCTGTCCTATGTGCAGATCTTCAGGGCCGTGCTGAGGATCCCCTCTGAGCAGGGACGGCACAAAGCCTTTTCCTCATGCCTCCCTCACCTGGCCGTGGTCTCCCTGTTTGTCAGCATTGGCATGTTTACCTACCTGAAAACGCCCTTCATCTCCTCCCCATCCTTGGGCCTGGTTTTGTCATTTCTGTACTCAGTGTTGCCTCCAGCAGTGAACCCCCTCATCTACAGCAGGAGGAACCAGGAGCTCAAGGATGCCCTGTGGGAACTCATTTCTTATTGTTTTCTGAAGCAATAAACTCCCACCTGCTTCTACACAGGAGTTTTAATGCAGCTAATTACAGGACCAGCCTGTCATCTGGATTTTCTGTTGTTATTAGGTGTTTTTTTAATGTGATCCTGTTGTCATGCCCTTTCTAATTCTCTGTCTGATTTTCTTTTATAACTACTGGCTGTGTAAATGAAGAGCTGTGCTCTCCTTGTCTCTTAAACAAAATAAACATTCCTGTAGTAACTTGTTTTTCACTATATCCTTCCTCCAAGGCCTTTTTGGAGGTTCAGGGACAATTCCTGTGTGCGTGGGAGGAGGGGAAAAGAGTCCAGCACGGCAGCACTGCCAGGGAGCAGCTGCGCTTGGTCTTCCAGAGCTGTTCTCATTCCACTCCCACACTCTCCTTCTGATCCCTTGTACTGGTGCAAGGCCTGAGTGCTCTGGCAGCTTGGTCACCGTCCTGCTGTGTGTCAGTCCTGTGAGCGCAGGCAGGGACAGGCAATGGGCACTTGTGTGACAGATCTGGACCCAGAACAGCCTTTCCAGATAGAAAGGTGATCTCCTCAGGGCAGTGCATGATGCTTTAGGTCTTCTTCCAAAGATTCTCTCAAGAATATGCCCATGAAATTGGCCACGGATGCAAACCCCAGGGTACAGCTGAACAGTGTGTGTGTGCGGGGCTGGCACACAGCAGTGTCCTCTCACAGCCAGGCCTCCTGCCAGAGACCTGCAGGACCAGCAGAGCAGGGGCTGGGCTGTGCCCGTGTGCACCGGACACCCCACAGAAGCTGCCCCAGGACATCGTCACGAACTGCCCCTCATAACCACCATTTCCAGCACTGGTCTCTCTCCCCACCTCACAGATGTTGCTCTTCCCCCCATGGAGGGACACTGAATGAGCAGGTCAGAAATCCATGTTTGCTTTGTACAGATGAGATGTGAGCATGCACATCACGGATGTGAGGTGAGATGTACCCAAGTAAGCACAAACAACATCAACTATTCCTGGGAGTTCCATGAAGGCCTGTGGGACAGACAGTGCCTTGACGTCACTTCATGTTGGCAGAAACATCCTATGGGAAACCACCTGAATGCAGCACTGGGTTGTGCTTCCTTGAACTGTGATCCCCGTGTCCATTCCTCATGGCGTGGGACATCTCAGATGAGTGCAGAGCAGGGTGACATGCCACAAGGCTGGGGTGCCTCCCATCCTTTGGGAGTGGCAACAGGAGGCCAGAGGGAAACCAAGACTACGGCCTCTATGTGCAACAGGGAAAGATTCTGTCTCTGAACATCCCACTCAGAGAGGTTCTGGGGTCCTTGGAAAAGGCAGACATCCAACCGAACTTCAAGAAGGGCTCTTTATTAAAACCCAGCCATTTTCCTCAAGAAGAGCTGCTCCTCCACCTGGTTTAGCGCCAGCAGCACAGGGCTCTCAGGATCCATCGTGATCTTGGCCGCTTCCATGAAGAGCGCACGATGACAATGGTCTGAGTTGCCAGGAAGCAGATGGAAGGCTCACTGTCGTTCTCCAAGGGTTGAATGGCTGCCAGAGAAAGAAGCAGAGCCCAGGTGACCTCTCATGTCTGGCCCCCAGGAATCCCCTCCCGACCACGCTCCCTACTCACCTCTGCAGATCACAGGCAGCTTCTCGTTGCAGGTGCCCCTCAGGTGCCACACAGCCAGCCCTGGGCACAGAGCTCCATCAGCCCCTGCTCCCTCCCCTCACCAGGGCTGAGCCCAGGGGAGAGCAGGAGCTGAGATGGTGGGACCAAGCAAGGCAGCCACCAAGCCCACCTGTGTGGGCAGGGCTGGGAGGGGAGGCCAAGGCCCTGCACGGGGCAGCAGGGGCTCTGGCAGGCACAGGGCTGCTCCTTGTGCCAGGGCAGCGGTGGGGACCGGGGCCAGGCTGCCAAGAGAGGGACCCTGGGGACTGTGACTCACCGATGAACCTCAAGGCCTCCTCTCGCAAGCTGGCCTGAGCATCCATCAGGTATGGCAGGCTCTGAATCAAGAACTCTTGAGCTCTGCTTCTGTCCTGCTCCAGCTGGAGAGAGCACAAGGGTGTGGGCACGTCAGTGTCCCTCCCCACTTGGCTGGATCAGTCTCTCCTCCCAGGAACCCCCGTTCCCCTTCCCCTCCGGCCATTCCCGTGTTCCAGCCAGGAGCCCTGTGGGGCTGAGGCTGAGAGAGAGACACAGGCTGAGGAGTGCCAGGGCTGCTGAGAGCCCTCCATCCCAGTGGGTGCAGGGAGGGCAGCGGGACAGAGAGAAGAGCCCTTGGGGGCTCTGTTCTTGAGGACAGGGAACAAGGATGCAGCCTGGAGCTGCAGCAGGACAGGCGAGGCACATCTGCAGAGCCCACAGCACAGATATGTGCCTTTGTCCAGCCTGGGCCCTGGGCCTTGGGGGTCGTCCTCACCAAGCACTCTCCAATCCTCCATTTCTGCTGTGTCTGCACCAGGTGTTCGAGCTGTTTCCACTTGAGGAGCTCTGCTGCACCAAGGAGGCCTTCCCTGGCGACCTACGGAACAGCAGAAGCTGGGAGATGGCAGCATGGTCTGGAGAAGGAGATCTGGCATCACCCTCCTCTGGGCTCCGTTCCTGGGATGATTCTGCCCTTAGGGAGCTGAGACATGCCCTGGCCCAATCATCCAGGGGTCTCTTCCCTGCGTCACTGCTCAGCTTTGAAATCTGTACCTTGGCCACGCTCTGCGTTTGGTCACTCATGTGGAAGAAGAGTGGGAGCAGGCCAAGTCGCACCCTGTTCTTCGTCTTTCTCTTGTTGTTACCCACCAACACCTTCATCAGGTCTCTGAAGAGGCTGATGGACATCTCTCTCAGCTGGCTCAGCTCCTGGAAGGGAGAAGCACAGTAGGACCTGAACACCAGCAGCTCTCTGCCCACAGTGAGCAGAAGCTCCTGCATGGCTGATGTGAGGGGAGGTGCTCCAGGGCAGCATTCTGCACACTGCAGTTGTGGGCCAGATCTGCGGCCCTGCGTACAGGAAAGGCCACTCAAGAGACTTGTTCAGGCAGTGCCTGTGCCTCAAAGTGCTCTCCCAGCCACCCAGCGACCCCCACCAGCTTCAGCAGCCATGGTGGGGAGGAGCTGTGGGAGCAGCTGGCAGGGAGAAGCTGGGCTGGGCTGCAGAACACAGAAACCATCCCACAAGAGCCTCAGGGAGAAAGCAGAGAAGAAGCCCCTGCTCCGCGTGGCTGGGCTGAAGGGCAGCTCTCATTGTCCAGTTCTCATCCACAAGGTTCAGGCTTATATCAGCCTTACATCATCGAAAAAGGGCGGGAGAAATTCTGCCAGCAGCACAGCCATGGGGGTGGCCTCCTTCCTCTCCAGCTGAGCCATCACGTTTCTGAAGACCACCAGAGCCTTGATCTTGATAGCCTTATTGCCGTACTGCAGGACCCACAATAGGTCTGGCAGCATGACCTTCATTTTTCTTGCCTGTATGAAAAAGAGAGTTGCCCTCTTGGGACCAGGTCGATGCCTGGAGAGCTCCCCAGGCAGCCACCAGGCCCCACCATGGCAGGGAGGGCCTTTGGAGCAGTCACCCCTGCTCCTGACTGCCAGCCAAGGCCAAGCCCGAACCCACTGCCCCGGCCCTTGGCTGCCAACATGGCTGCCCTTGGTGACGCCCTACTCACCATCTCGTGTCTCTCTGACAGTGTCATCATGCCCCTGAGCAACAGGGAGAGCAGCGTTGGTCTTCGTTGCCTCAGAAACCTACTGACTTGGTACATTGGAGCAAACGCCTCATCTTGCAGGTCACTGCTGGCCAGCATCTGAAAGCAAGCCAGCAGTGAGCAACTGGCAGAGCTGGTGGGGCTCCTTGCACCGTGCAGCTCCTGGGGCACCAGGAGCTTTTTCCAGTAACTCACAGCCAAGCGAAGGATGGAGGCGTCGTCCCGGTGTGTATATAAGATCCTACGGTGCCGGTCCTGCAGTTGGATGTGCAGCTCCTTCAAGACGTTCTGCAAGGTCTGGGGCACGGAGAACATCACCTCCCACAGTGCCAGGGCAGTCCTGCAAGAGAGCGCTCTGTCAGCAGGGCAGCCTGGGCCACAGCAGCGTGTCCAGGCTCAGCGCTGCAGGACGCTTGGGATGCCCTGGGCAGCAGCAGAGGGCTGAGCTGCTGCTCCCGTGGGGCTGGCAGGAGTGCAGTGGGGGGCTCTGGGCTGTCTTGCTCAGCTGTGCCTGCTGCGGGCCTGGCTGAGCCCCAGCGCTGGCAAATGTGGTGGGATGGAGGGTCCTGCTCCTCGGGGGTGTCCTGCAGGATTCCTTGGCGCTGGCAGCCAGAGCGTCTCCAGGCCCCTCTCCCCACAGGGAACAAGCCCTCATGGCTTTTGGGGCCAGTACCTGTCTCCTGGTGGTGCGATTGTCAGCAGCGTCGAGACCACCTCCCCAGGGCATTTGTCAGCCATCTCGACAATGAGGGACTCCACACTCTGCCGGGCTGCTGTCGTGTTTATGCTCTCCAGGTTTCTGTGGATGCAGCTCGTGATCTTTGGTACCTGGAGGGGACAAAGGTGAGGATGGCGCTGCCACTGGAGTGCAGCCATTTTTTCAGCTGTCCTTCCCATCCCTCTCTGCCGCCTTCACGTGGCTTCACTGTTCCGAGACACCGGGATTTGAGAGGAAAAGACGGATGGAGGGAGGAACAAGGCCTGACAGGGCCAAAGGGCAATCCAGCCAAAGGCCACTTACATCCACCAGCCAGAAATCACAGTTTCTCTTCACCGTGTTCAGCATGTTTCTGGCCGCCTCCTTGTCAAAGGTGCTGGAGTCTCTCATTGCCTCGATTAACACCAGGACCACGTCTGTTTTCTCACAAGGCTGGAGGTCTTCTGCAAAGAACTATGGGAAGAAGGGAGGCAGCGAAGCCAAGTCACACCCGGTGCCCTGATGCTGCTGCTTAGCCGGGCAGTGCCAGCAGCCCTGCAGAGGCACCCGGCGGTGCTGCAACAGTGCCTGCAGCCAAACTGGGAGCAGGGGCGGCAGTGACTGCTGGGGAGGATGAGAAGAGAGGCCCCAGGTTGAGGGAGAAGGTTTGGGCTCATGGGCACAGGGTGCTGGCCCTGCCGTGAACCAGGGCTTGCTGGTGGCCAGGAGGACTGGGGCTGCTGCTGGGACACTGGAGCACACCCTCGCATTGTCCCTGCTTGGGGACAGCAGGAACCCTCTCAGCAGGGACCATGCCAGCCCCGCTGATTGTGGAGGCCTTTGCTCACACAAGGCCCCTGCTGATGCCACAGCCAAGGATGCCAGCCAGAGCGGGGAGCTCGTTACCTCGATAATGTGAGCAGCACTCGGCGAAGAACGCAAGGAGGTGGTCTTGGCTTCACAGTCCTCCTGGAGATGTGCGTTCTCCTCTGGCAGTGTCGTGCCTAAAAAGCGGGCAAACACAGAACAGTTGGTAAGACGCAGCAGCTTCCCCAGTACCAGAAAGAGCTTTGAACTTGGAGTGGCCGAGGAGAGAGGTCATGTCAGTGCAGGAGGTGGTGGAGAGTGGTGCCATGGAAAGCCTGACCTGCCTCCAGTGTACGTGTGTGAATGCTCCTGGCTGTGGAAACTGCAAGGCCCTAGAGCTCTGTGTGCAGTCCCACAGCTCAGTCCCCATGGCTGGAGTAACGTGGGAGATGTGGGGGAGGGCTCGCATGGCTGGAGTGCTGCGGGGCAGGGATACAGGACCCCCGGGAGAGATGGGAAGATGCAGCACAACTGTGTCCTGCTCTCCTAAGGAGCAGCTCAGCTACACGTGAGCATCACAGTCTGGGAGAGAGCGTGGGGGTCAGGAGCAGAGGAGGGGCAGTGCTGGTGACACGGAGGTCCATCACAATGCCAAGGAAGATGAGAGTCCATGTGTTCCGGTTCCACCTCAGACGTGGGCAACCAGCCAGCGTCTGCTAAAGGAGGAGAGCAGGAAGGGCTGCAGAGAGGGTTTGCAGGCAGGACAGAGCAGAGGAAGGAGCTCTGCCCCATGTCCATCCCAGTGCCTGCTGCCCTGGCACGGTCGTCCCATGCGTGTCACGGCTGGAGGGTGCCTGGCAGACGGGCTGAGATGCTGGAGCCAGGCAGGACAGGGAAAGCCCCCAGTGCAGCGGGTGAGGAACTCGCTTCAGACGGGCAGGAAAGGTCCCCGTCCCACAGCACGGCTGCCTCCTGCCCACCCAGCTGCCTCTCGCTGCCAGTGCCCTGGAGCAGGAGCTGGGTCCCCTCTGCCTGCAGAAGCTGTGCTGGCGCCAGCTCCCAGCTCAGAGCAGCCCTGGACTTCAGGCAGCATAATCACCACCCATGGGAACCCCCTGCCAGCCTGTGGGGAAACGTGATGCTGGTGTGGAGCAGAGAGCCATAGCTGGGCCCCACCCTGGCCAGACAATCAGGGCCTCTCACTCACCGATCTGCAGTGGCTGGACCACATCCACCTGGTTGGGGTCCAGTGGAGATCTGAGCTCCTGGGGATCCCCAACCTCCTCCTGCCAGGCCACCCTGGGGCGGCTGGGGGGTCTCTCCTGCCAGGCCAGCCTAGGTCGGATCGGGGGTCTCTCTGCCATTTTGCAGACAAAGGCTACGACTAAGGATGGGGAAGGCGGATGCTTCGGAAAAATGCCTTGGTGCTGCAGCTCTGCCAGAGGCAGCGACGAAAGGTGTGGGCTGCGCTCGTGTGCTCCTCGTTGGGGAAAGACGTGAGCTGCGCTCAGGAGCTCCTTGCTCCAAGTCTGCCAGGGGCAGCAGAGAGTCTGCCGGAGGCAGCTAGAGCTAGGTTGTGGTTGGACTCGACGATCTTAAGTGTGTCTTCCAACCAAAAAGATTCTCCGATTCTCTGAAAGACGTGGGCTACGCGCGGGGGCTCTCGCCAGCTCCGTGCTCACACCCTGTCCCCTCACCGTCCTGTCGGACAGTGTGGGCTGGGCCCGCAGCTGCGCTGAGCACGTGCAGGGCAGTGGGTGTCACCAAGTGAGGTCACAAAGGGCCCCACTGTGACCCTGCGCCTGGGGAGGGAGGCCAGGGTGTCCCTTGGGAGGCACAGGCCAGCTCAGCCCTGGGCACCTGGGTTCTCTCAGGGTGGCCATGGCTAAATTTCAATGCCAATTTCTAAACCCATTGCTCTGAGCATAGTCTTTAACAGTCCGTTGCACCGCTCCATTTTCCTGGTGGCTGGTGCATGATGGGGATGTCACAGACCCACTCAATGCCACGGTCCTTGGTCCAGACGTCTATGAGGATGTTGTGGAAATGAGTCCCGTTGTCTGGCTCAGCTCTCTCTGGGCTACCGCGTCACCACAGGACTTGCTTTTCAAGGCCCAGGACAGTGTTGCGGGCAGTGCCGTGGGACACGGTGCATGTTTCCAGCCAATGGCTGCCCCATTGTAAGCACAGAGCTCGTGCCGTGGCGGGTTTGTGTCAGTGTGATATATTCAATTTGCCAGGCCTCCCCATGTTTACACTTTAGTCATCGCCCCCCATACCACACAGGCTTTGCCTGCTTGGCTTGTTTGATCGTAGCACATGTTTCACAACGGTGAATAACCTGTGCAAGAGCGTGCATGGTCAAGTCCACCCCTCGACTGTGAGTCCATTCATATGTTGCATCCCTTCCTCGATGACCTGAGGCATCGTGGGCCCAATGGGGCATCAATAATTCACCTTCATCTTGCCAGTGCAAATCTATTTCAGCCACTTTAATCTTGGCAGCTCGATCCCCCTGCTGGTTGTTCTTATCAGATTCTTCAGTGGACCGACACTTGGGCACATGGGCTTCTACGCGGCAAACTCTCACAGGCAGGTTCTCCAGCCGGGCAGCAATATCTCGCCATGATTCAGCAGCCCAGATGGGTTGGGCTCTGCGCTGCCAGCGGCTCCGCTTCCATTGCTGGAACCAGCGCCACGGGGCATTTCCACCATCCATGAGAGAGCAGAGGTGAAGCTGCTTAGATGCTGGGGCCTCTTCAGCCCCTGTCAGGATGGCGGGTACTGGGTCTCGTGGGGCCTCTGCCCCACAGCATGGGCTGTGGCCCAGCGTACAGCAGGGGCCACAATGGTCGGACGCTGTTGGCGGTGGCGGCGAGAAGCCAGATGGCCCATGGCTGCGTTCCAGCGGCACAGCCCGTGATACTGACTGTGTGAGCGGGTGGTGCCACGGACACGCGGGGTCTGGAACATGGGGGTGGCCGGGAGATGGGAGGGACAGGGAGGGTGGCAGAGAGGAAGGGGCCCCGGGCCTGGGCCGGGGCTGCTCGAGCTCGGGGCAGCCTGAGCACTCTGCCCTGGTTTGGGTGCCACACTGCCGTGTGGCGCTGTGTCCTCTGATTGGCAGTCTGGGATTTCCCTCTGGCTCCTCCCATCAAATGATTGGTCAGACTGTTTGTCAATGATCCATGTGCTGCACTCCCACCAGGTGTGACTGGTGCAGCTAGCACAGCCCGGCCCTGAATGCTGCCCAGTTTGTTCAACTCTCGTCACCTTTTTGCAGGTCTCAAAGCTTGATTGGCTGGTTACCTCTCAGTCACATGGCTCGCCCCGCCTCCTCAAATGTGATTTGCTCTCCTCGGTCCACTGACTCTCTAGAGACTTCGGCTTGGTTGTTGCCAGGCAACGAGCTCCACCTAAAAATGGAGCTGTGCGGCCTGAGCAAAGGCCATGGGTGATAAACGACACGTTGGGACTCTGAACATGAGGATTTGGCCCCAAGAAGGAGGCTCTGGGCACTCAAAAGGACGGGCAGATGCTACAGATGGCGCTTTGGGCCCTGAACATGAGGGGACCCTCTTGGTTCCCACCCGAGCTGGGTTTGGTGCCCAAAGAGTGGGAAGAGGAGCAGTGGTTGGTGAGGACGTATTGGATCATGTGGGACCGGAGCCCGACGTCCATGGGGTGGAACAAGGGGTGGAGAAAGAACTGTTGTGGTGGCGACACTGCTCCTGCGTGGAGCTCCAGAGGCTGCAGGAGGATTTCTGCTCCACAAGGGACCAGCACAAGCCAGTGGCCCGTTCCTGTCTGTCACTGCTCTGGGGTTGTGACCTCGGCAGCACCTGCACAGCAGGAGTGTCCTCACTGCCAGCACCGGCTCTTTCCTCTGTCTGCACCTCTGTCCCCATCTCCCCGTGCTCTCCTCCCTCCCAGGCACCTTTTCCGCCTCCTCCAGGACCTACCAAGGCCTCTGTCTGTCTCTAAAAGGAAAGAAAAACTTTCCACTCTGACGCCATCAAATAAGCGCATGAAATGAAAACATTTTTAATGGGAAGGGTAACCCTAACGTTTCCCTGTCTGAATGGTTTTAATAATTGTACTGCAGTTTTTAAAAAATCGTGTAGCTTTAGTTTCTACTGGGAGGTTGTCTTCCGTGTGCCGTTGAGATTTCACACATATTATACCACTTTCTTTATTCTCCCTGTTCAGTTGCCTTCGACACGTATCATGTTATGTCCATAGGCAGCCATCCAGAATTTGTGTTTATTTTTGATATTGTTAGGTATTGCAGTTGAGACGGACAAATGACATAGACCAAGTTCTTAGGTAAAAACAGCAGTCTCCATTTATTGCCACAAACATCTTTTTATGTATTTTTCCAGCTCAAGTGTCTTTTTGCTATTGGTTACAAGTTGCGGCAGTAGCATCTCATTGGCTAATTTTGCTGTCATCAGTGTCACTCTTTTACTCCCTTCTCTCTCATGGCTACACCTCAATATCTCTGGATACTCCTTTAGTTCCATCTTTCTCACAGGTAGGCCTTAGTATCTTCAAGGCTAATTTCTGTTCCCATGTCCTCCCTTAGGGAATCCACAGACTCACCATAGTCCCCCACGAGATACCAAACTGAGGGTGTCAGTTCATCCCCGGGGCCACACACACGTGCCACACGCATTTCCTCCATCGCCTCCTCCTCTGGTGACACACAAGAGTTGACAGCACATGAGGTTTTGATAAGAATCTCTCCAAGCACTTCAGTTTCTCCCTGGATATTCCAAAGGCACCAGTGTCACATTTGGACAGGGACAGCCATAGCCCACTCCATGAGGCTCTGTATGGGGATAGAGGGGAAGATTTGGGGAGGAGGTTAGTGAAATGTAAATACGCTCAAGTGACTTGCACTTGTCTGTAGAAAAAGCACATGCATCACACTAATTGTTCTACTGACCTTGTGTGCTTGATGAGTAGAACCTCTGCGTTAGATAACATAGGCCTGTGAGAAACTGCAGGCACCTCATTACTATGTCTGAGGTTCCTGCTTGGTTGTGAGGAAGAGCGGGAAGCTGCGCCTGCCTGAAGCCTTGAAATACAGGCGAGCTCAGCAGTTCCGGTGATCTTCCAGCAGGGTGAACTGACCAGCGCCTGCGTCCCCGCTTCTGTCACCTCTGCCTGGGAGCTCCGGTGTGGCTTCGGAGATCCCCCAGTAGAGAGGGAACTAAAATAAAACTTGCTCTTTGCAAATGCATTTGTGGCCTCTGGCTCTTCTTGCGATGTGCCTGCGTATGTGTACACAGGCTCTGCAAACAAAACATTGCTCTTGTCCATGGCACTGTGTCAACAGAGCCTGATAGAGCCCAACAGCACCTGACAAAGTCTGACAGGGCCAGACAGAGCCCGACAAAGCGTGAAAGAGCCCATATGACCCCAAGAGAGTCCAAGAGGGCATGAAAGAGCCCTACAGAGCTTGACAGAGTCCGACAGGGCCCAAGAGAGACCAACAGAGGGTCCAGAGAAGAGCAACAAGACTGGTGAAGGGACTTGAGCACAAGACCTGTGGGGAGAGGCTGAGGGAGCTGGGCTTGTTTAGTCCGGAGAAGAAGAGGCTTAGAGGTGAGCTCATCACTCTCTAGAACTACCTGAAGGGAAGTTGTGGCCAGCTGGGACTGGGTGCCATGATCTAGCAAATGGGCTGGAGTTGGACCAAGGGTTGGACTTGATGATCTCTGCGGTCTTTTCCAACCCAGTCGATTCTGTGATTCTGCGAACAGAGCCTGACAGAGTTTCACAGAGCCTGACAGGGCCCAAAGAACATGATCATGACTTGCAGGGTACAGTCACGCTTGATTTTAAAATGCCAGTCTAGTCTATTTATCTTCACTGCTTATTTGGCTATTTGTAGAGGACACAAAGCACTTGTACTGCAATCCTATATGCTATGCTATGTAGTCCTGTGTACTATTTGTTCCTCCATACTGTTTAATCAACACTTGCAGCCAGATGTCCTAGCAAAATCTTGCACATACCTCGAGAACTGACCAGGAACAGTGGCCACATGTTGCTAAAATCATCTCTAAAAGCTTCTAAACTCAGTTTCTAGAAATAGGACAGATCCTGGCACCGTGACTGATAGAGAGCTCTTCAGACTCCTGCCCAAGCGATTTTGGGGGATAGAAAATATCAGCTGCACTGAGTTTTTTCTTCACAAGCTTTTCCTTCATCATTTTTTAAAGAATCATTTCACATTATTCCCCGTATGTTCATTAGCATCAAGTCTGATCTTTTATTTCCCAAGAAAAATTTAACCATGTCAACAAAAGACTAGTGGAAACCACCAGTCTGCAGTCCAGCTTAAAATCTCTCTGAGTATCCACATGAGAGAAACAAAACATGAAATGAAGACAGAGACGTGGAGTGGAACTCCTCCAGCTTCTTCTAGAAAGTCTACTTCTCCATTACAGACATATAAAGCAGTTACCTGGAATATGGAGGCGTATGCTTTTACATTCCATCAAATCCTTCACAAAATCGTTTGTAAACGATTGTTTGCTGAATGCCTTGCTGACTTCCAGGTAACAGACCACCACTGCTCTGCCCACGGCCAGCAACCCCGTCCTTTCCTCACAGAGAACAAAGAGGATGGACAGACACAACCTGCCCTGGGTAAAACCCATCACCTTCTCTTTCAGACACCCAGAAATGGGGTTCCAGTGGACACGTTCTGGGGCACAGCCCTTGGTTCCCCTGCTCACCCACCTGCCATTTTTGAGAAGTGCACACATTGTGTGAGAGCTGCCAGTGGTCAGGGAGTCCCCCCAGTCTCCATGAGCTTTCCAAGATGATGGAGAGTGGCCTCACTGTGACATCGTCCTGCTGTCTCAGCTCCTGGGGTGCTGCCCCTCCTGTCCCATAGACTGGAAAGGATTGTGTTAGTTCCAGTGATCCCTGACTTGATTCCCATCCACGGCTGCTTGTTCTGCCTCCAGTCACAGAGGCCTGAGAGACCTTGCTGGTGAAGATGGAGAGCAAGACACACAGGGAATGTCACTTCCTTCCCTTATTAAATTCGTCAGTGGCCACATGTTGTCTTTGTTTCTCCTTTAACTGTTCCTGCAGTAGTAACAGCTCATTATGGGGACCTTCAATTGCCTTACAGGTCTAGACTGAGTTCTGATCTGGACTGCTGCTGTGCTTGGAGGCTGCTGTCATTGAGCACCAGATGAACTCACTCCTGCCACCCTGCCTGGCAGTTTATTCCATCCGTGTCACAGCTCTGTCTGCAGCACTGACAGCTCCAGCCCACCCCGTCAGGTCCCTGGCTGAGGACATTGCCTCACATCTGGGCTGAACCACCCCAGCTGTGGCACCAGCCCGGCTCTGACCTGCCACAGGAAACCTGGTACCAAGTGTCCAAGACCGCATGTGTGCAAAGGCTTTGCCTCAGGGCACAGACATGACATGGCCACAGATTGTTGAATGTCTCTCTACACCTAGGAGTATAAAACCAGAATAAAAGGCCTGAATTCATTCAACTGAAGATGCTCCTCCCCCAGCGTGGAGGAATTAGATCCTTTGCTGTAACATTCCTGGTGTCCTGTCTAATGATGGGGCAAGAAAATATGTTTCTCATGCCAAAATTATTTCTTAATATGAAAAAAACTACTGCAGGAAAGAATTGTCTCTGTAGTGGTGAGAGAAGAAACATCACTGATTATTTCAGACTTTTTCATGGGCCATTCCCCTGGAGATCCAGGAAGAACACAAGGGAGCCCAGAGGGCACAGAGAAAGGGACCTCATGGGCTGCTGCTGTGCTGCTGAGCTGGGCTGGGCTCCTGGGACAGAGGGAGCTCATGGCAAGCGGCAGCGCTGCAGAGAGACAGCTCTGCCCAGGAGCAGCTCCTCTGCAAAGCGCAGCAGGCCTGAGGTTTCTGCCTGGGCATCTCAGGGAGACGAGCCAGGCAGAGAGAGATTAAAGGTGGTCAGGACTGGGAGGATGACTGAGAGCTCACTGGAGGAGAAATCTTTGCAGCCCTTGCCATGGTAAGTCTCTGGCTGCAGGGCAATGCAGCTGTAGCTCCTGGAATTATCTCCTAAAATTGGCACAGGCACAGCTTGTGGGATCTGTACAAAGGGGGCTCTTGTTCAAGCAGTTTTGAACAGCTGTGAAGCCAGGTGAGCACCCAGGGGTGCCCAGGGCTGTCCTGCAGAGCAGGGTCCCTGCACCCCAGGGCTGTGACAGGGCAGGGACTCTGCCGCCTGCCAGGGTCAGCGCTCAGCCTGCCCGGGGAGATCCCCTTGCGCTGCAGGGAGAAGCTCTGCATGAAAGGAGCAACCCCAGCAATGCAGGGTCCTTCTGCTGTACAGAGGGTGCTGTCTGGGTGTCACGGCCCATTCGATGATGGACTCGTGATGGTTCTTTTAACCTTGATCTCAGAGTGCAAAATTAAGGCGACCAAAATGCCCAGGGGTAATAATTCAATCAAGCAGCATTACTTTATTAATTTCCCCTTAAATGGGCACGCGATAGAGAGAAAGAGGAAGAAAAAGAAAAGGGAAAAGAAACGGGGAGAAGAAAAAGTAAAGATGAGAAATGAGGTTGTGTTTGTCACCAGTTGAGTTCCTGATGGCGATGGTCAGGCAAATCGTCAGACCGACTCTTACAGATGGTCACCATCAGGGGACACCACAGGGACCAGGGGACACCAGGGCCTCTGAAGGGACAGCCAGGGCCACCGGTGTCACCACAGGGGTGGCCGGGACCCTTGGGAAAATGAGCAGGGTCACCATGGGGTCAGCACCACCACAGGGATGGTCGAGGCCACCGTGGGGTCAAGGCCATTGGGGGGTCCGGGTCACCACGGGGTCAAGGCCACTGTGACGAAGGTCGCGGACAGGAACCAATAAAAGTGACACCAGATCTTGGAACCGTGTCGGAGCGGTTCTTGATGGCGATGTTCAGGCAAATACTGCTCCATCTTCGGACCGACTCTTACATTGGGTCAGAGCTATTCACATCTCAAGATCACTACAGGGCACTCCCAGGCGACTTTTAAACTAGTACAGCAAGTCGGTTGGTACCTGACAGGGAGGGATCCTGGTATTGAAATCCCTTTGTCTGGGTTGACGGGGTGGGCACTGGGACATAGAAACTAATTTCTTGGTTCAGGATGCGGCCCTGAAATTTCAGATCCATTTCTCTTAGAGTTGTATAAACCTGGGAGTATCAGAAATTAACACACTGTGCCTTACAGACAGCTTTACGGTGACTTTTCCAGGCTCATTATTGCTGGTTTGATGTTCCCATCAGAGCCAGCACATACAGAGCTGCCCCTGGGCTGTGCCCGGCTGCTGGGAGGGGTCTGCAGGGCAGAGCTGAGCACACAGCGGGTGGGATGGGGTCTGTGACACTGACAGGAGGAGACCTGGGGACACAGACACAGCTGCAGGCAGGGACAGCTCCAGGCAGCAGAGCAGGGGGTGTTCAGGAGCTCTTTTGGTCCTTCTCTGCAGATGATGCTGGGTGTTGTCTGCTGGGCAATGATCTGACTGTCCTTTGAGCACATCCCACCTTCAGCAGCCCTGACTCTGCTCTGCCTGTCCTGCTGGGCTGACGAGCTGCCCCCAGAAAGGCCCAGCTCTGCCGTAGGATCCCAGGAGTGCTGAGCCTTTCCTTGGGGTCTGCACTCTCCTCTCAGAGCCCTTTGCTTCCCTCAGTGAGCGGTTGTGTCCTGCTCTCTCCATCACATCTCCACCTCTGGGCTGAGGCAGCGAAAGGGCAGATCTGCCCTTTCAAACAGGGCTCTCCTGCTCCACTGTGAGTTCAGTTTTGGGTTTTCTTTTAAAGAGAGATTTGTTCATGAAGTGGTTTTCAAGGCAGCACAAGTGAAAAGACAGGGCAAATGGGTAAAAGCTGCTCTCCTAACTCTGCACTGAGCCACAGAGAGATGAGCTGTTTTGCCTGTCTTGAGACTCTTCTTCATATTTTCAGTCATATAAATGAGGATTTCAACCCCTGCAAAAATCCACTCATGAGATGTGATGATGGAAAATTCAAAACATAGACAAAATCATTGTAATGACATGCTAAGCCTCTACTTTGCAGCCCACGCTCGGAAGTGTATCAAGTACTGATCTTGAACTTTTCCACTAATGGAACGTCAAATCTGACATTGCTTGTGAACGTCAAGGCTGTCACAAACCAGCTCCCATGTCCCCAGCGCAGCAGAGCAAAGCTGGTTGCTTGGCCCCAGACGGGCAGAGGTCCTGCTCCTCACAGCACACTCAGCCAGCACACAGCGGAGGAAGGAAATGCATTTCAACTGGGCTTATTTATATGAAAAATGCAGTGGCTTTGCTCAGAGGAGTGTGTCCTGATTTTAAGTTGTCATTTTCTTTTTTGGAACAGAGCCCCCATGGCAAGAAACAGCAAATGTCCAACTGCAGCTCCATCACCCAGTTGCTCCCCCTGGCGTTCACAGACACACGGGAGCTGTGGCTCTTGCACTTCTGGCTCTTCCTGGGCATCTACCTGGCTGCCCTCCTGGGCAATGGCCTCACCATCACCACCATAGCCTGGGACCAGCACCTCCACACCCCCAGAGCCCGCCAGAGCCCGACAAGGCCCGACAGAGCCCGCCAGAGCCTGACAGAGCCCGCCAGAGTCCGTCAAGGCCCGACAGAACCCGCTAGAGCCCGCCAGAGCCCAACAAGGCCCCCCAGAGCCCGCCAGAGCCCGACAAGGCCCGACAGAGCCCGACAGAGCCCGACAAGGCACGCCAGAGCCTGCCAGAGCCTGCCAGAGCCCTCCAGAGCCCGACAAGGCACGCCAGAGCCCGCCAGAGCCCGACAAGGCCGGACAGAGCCTGACAGAGCCCGCCAGAGCCGGACAAGGCCCGCCAGAGCCCGCCAGAGCCTGACAAGGCCCGCCAGAGCCCGCCAGAGCCCCCCAGAGCCCGCCAAGGCCCGACAGAGCCTGACAGAGCCCGACAAGGCCCGCCAGAGCCCGCCAGAGCCCGACAAGGCCCGCCAGAGCCCGCCAGAGCCCGACAAGGCCCGACAGAGCCCGCCAGAGCCTGACAGAGCCCGCCAGAGTCCGTCAAGGCCCGACAGAACCCGCTAGAGCCCGCCAGAGCCCAACAAGGCCCCCCAGAGCCCGCCAGAGCCCGACAAGGCCCGACAGAGCCCGACAAGGCACGCCAGAGCCTGACAGAGCCTGCCAGAGCCCTCCAGAGCCCGACAAGGCACGCCAGAGCCCGCCAGAGCCCGACAAGGCCCGACAGAGCCTGACAGAGCCCGCCAGAGCCCGACAAGGCCCGCCAGAGCCCGCCAGAGCCTGACAAGGCCCGCCAGAGCCCGCCAGAGCCCGACAGAGCCCGCCAAGGCCCGACAGAGCCTGACAGAGCCCGACAAGGCCCGCCAGAGCCCGCCAGAGCCCGCCAAGGCCCGACAGAGCCTGACAGAGCTTCTTCCTGCTCAACCTCTCCTTCCTCGAGCTGGACTCCATCTCCACCACTGTCCCCAAGTCCATGGCCAATTCATTCTGGGACACCAGGAGCATTTCTTACACAGGATGTGCTGCTCGAGTCTTTCTGTTTGTCTTTTTCATTTCAGCAGAGTATTTTCTTCCCACCATCATGTCCTATGACCGCTACGTTGCCATCTGTAAACCCCTGCACTACGGGACCCTCCTGGGCAGCAGAGCTTGTGTCCACATGGCAGCAGCTGCCTGGGCCACTGGGTTTCTCAGTGCTCTGCGCCATTTTCACTGCCACTGTGCAAGGGCACTGCTGTGGACCAGTTCTTCTGTGAAATTCCCCCGATCCTCAAGCTCTCCTGCTCAGACACCTACCTCGGGGAAATCTGGCTTCTTGTGGCCAGTGTCTTGGTATTACTTGGGTGTTTTTTCTTTATTGGGCTGTCCTATGTGCAGATCTTCAGGGCCGTGCTGAGGATCCCCTCTGAGCAGGGAGGGCACAAAGCCTTTTCCACATGCCTCCCTCACCTGGCCGTGGTCTCCCTGTTTGTCAGCATTGGCATGTTTACCTACCTGAAAACGCCCTTCATCTCCTCCCCATCCTTGGGCCTGGTTTTGTCATTTCTGTACTCAGTGTTGCCTCCAGCAGTGAATCCCCTCATCTACAGCAGGAGGAACCAGGAGCTCAAGGATGCCCTGTGGGAACTCATTTCTTATTGTTTTCTGAAGCAATAAACTCCCACCTGCTTCTACACAGGAGTTTTAATGTAGCTAATTACAGGACCAGCCTGTCATCTGGATTTTCTGTTGTTATTAGGTGTTTTTTTAATGTGATCCTGTTGTCATGCCCTTTCTAATTCTCTGTCTGATTTTCTTTTATAACTACTGGCTGTGTAAATGAAGAGCTGTGCTCTCCTTGTCTCTTAAACAAAATAAACATTCCTGTAGTAACTTGTTTTTCACTATATCCTTCCTCCAAGGCCTTTTTGGAGGTTCAGGGACAATTCCTGTGTGCGTGGGAGGAGGGGAAAAGAGTCCAGCACGGCAGCACTGCCAGGGAGCAGCTGCGCTTGGTCTTCCAGAGCTGTTCTCATTCCACTCCCACACTCTCCTTCTGATCCCTTGTACTGGTGCAAGGCCTGAGTGCTCTGGCAGCTTGGTCACCGTCCTGCTGTGTGTCAGTCCTGTGAGCGCAGGCAGGGACAGGCAACTTGTGTCACTTGTGTGACAGATCTGGACCCAGAACAGCCTTTCCAGATAGAAAGGTGATCTCCTCAGGGCAGTGCATGATGCTTTAGGTCTTCTTCCAAAGATTCTCTCAAGAATATGCCCATGAAATTGGCCACGGATGCAAACCCCAGGGTACAGCTGAACAGTGTGTGTGTGCGGGGCTGGCACACAGCAGTGTCCTCTCACAGCCAGGCCTCCTGCCAGAGACCTGCAGGACCAGCAGAGCAGGGGCTGGGCTGTGCCCGTGTGCACCGGACACCCCACAGAAGCTGCCCCAGGACATCCTCACGAACTGCCCCTCATAACCACCATTTCCAGCACTGGCCTCTCTCCCCACCTCACAGATGTTGCTCTTCCCCCCATGGAGGGACACTGAATGAGCAGGTCAGAAACCCATGTTTGCTTTGTACAGATGAGATGTGAGCACGCACATCACGGACGTGAGGTGAGATGTACCCAAGTAAGCACAAACAACATCAGTTATTCCTGGGAGTTCCATGAAGGCCTGTGGGACAGACAGTGCCTTGACGTCACTTCATGTTGGCAGAAACATCCTATGGGAAACCACCTGAATGCAGCACTGGGTTGTGCTTCCTTGAACTGTGATCCCCGTGTCCATTCCTCATGGCGTGGGACATCTCAGATTAGTGCAGAGCAGGGTGACATGCCACAAGGCTGGGGTGCCTCCCATCCTTTGGGAGTGGCAACAGGAGGCCAGAGGGAAACCAAGACTACGGCCTCTATGTGCAACAGGGAAAGATTCTGTCTCTGAACATCCCACTCAGAGAGGTTCTGGGGTCCTTGGAAAAGGCAGACATCCAACCGAACTTCAAGAAGGGCTCTTTATTAAAACCCAGCCATTTTCCTCAAGAAGAGCTGCTCCTCCACCTGGTTTAGCGCCAGCAGCACAGGGCTCTCAGGATCCATCGTGATCTTGGCCGCTTCCATGAAGAGCGCACGATGACAATGGTCTGAGTTGCCAGGAAGCAGATGGAAGGCTCACTGTCGTTCTCCAAGGGTTGAATGGCTGCCAGAGAAAGAAGCAGAGCCCAGGTGACCTCTCATGTCTGGCCCCCAGGAATCCCCTCCCGACCACGCTCCCTACTCACCTCTGCAGATCACAGGCAGCTTCTCGTTGCAGGTGCCCCTCAGGTGCCACACAGCCAGCCCTGGGCACAGAGCTCCATCAGCCCCTGCTCCCTCCCCTCACCAGGGCTGAGCCCAGGGGAGAGCAGGAGCTGAGATGGTGGGACCAAGCAAGGCAGCCACCAAGCCCACCTGTGTGGGCAGGGCTGGGAGGGGAGGCCAAGGCCCTGCACGGGGCAGCAGGGGCTCTGGCAGGCACAGGGCTGCTCCTTGTGCCAGGGCAGCGGTGGGGACCGGGGCCAGGCTGCCAAGAGAGGGACCCTGGGGACTGTGACTCACCGATGAACCTCAAGGCCGCCTCTCGCAAGCTGGCCTGAGCATCCATCAGGTATGGCAGGCTCTGAATCAAGAACTCTTGAGCTCTGCTTCTGTCCTGCTCCAGCTGGAGAGAGCACAAGGGTGTGGGCACGTCAGTGTCCCTCCCCACTTGGCTGGATCAGTCTCTCCTCCCAGGAACCCCCGTTCCCCTTCCCCTCCGGCCATTCCCGTGTTCCAGCCAGGAGCCCTGTGGGGCTGAGGCTGAGAGAGAGACACAGGCTGAGGAGTGCCAGGGCTGCTGAGAGCCCTCCATCCCAGTGGGTGCAGGGAGGGCAGCGGGACAGAGAGAAGAGCCCTTGGGGGCTCTGTTCTTGAGGACAGGGAACAAGGATGCAGCCTGGAGCTGCAGCAGGACAGGCGAGGCACATCTGCAGAGCCCACAGCACAGATATGTGCCTTTGTCCAGCCTGGGCCCTGGGCCTTGGGGGTCATCCTCACCAAGCACTCTCCAATCCTCCATTTCTGCTGTGTCTGCACCAGGTGTTCGAGCTGTTTCCACTTGAGGAGCTCTGCTGCACCAAGGAGGCCTTCCCTGGCGACCTACGGAACAGCAGAAGCTGGGAGATGGCAGCATGGTCTGGAGAAGGAGATCTGGCATCACCCTCCTCTGGGCTCCGTTCCTGGGATGATTCTGCCCTTAGGGAGCTGAGACATGCCCTGGCCCAATCATCCAGGGGTCTCTTCCCTGCGTCACTGCTCAGCTTTGAAATCTGTACCTTGGCCACGCTCTGCGTTTGGTCACTCATGTGGAAGAAGAGTGGGAGCAGGCCAAGTCGCACCCTGTTCTTCGTCTTTCTCTTGTTGTTACCCACCAACACCTTCATCAGGTCTCTGAAGAGGCTGATGGACATCTCTCTCAGCTGGCTCAGCTCCTGGAAGGGAGAAGCACAGTAGGACCTGAACACCAGCAGCTCTCTGCCCACAGTGAGCAGAAGCTCCTGCATGGCTGATGTGAGGGGAGGTGCTCCAGGGCAGCATTCTGCACACTGCAGTTGTGGGCCAGATCTGCGGCCCTGCGTACAGGAAAGGCCACTCAAGAGACTTGTTCAGGCAGTGCCTGTGCCTCAAAGTGCTCTCCCAGCCACCCAGCGACCCCCACCAGCTTCAGCAGCCATGGTGGGGAGGAGCTGTGGGAGCAGCTGGCAGGGAGAAGCTGGGCTGGGCTGCAGAACACAGAAACCATCCCACAAGAGCCTCAGGGAGAAAGCAGAGAAGAAGCCCCTGCTCCGCGTGGCTGGGCTGAAGGGCAGCTCTCATTGTCCAGTTCTCATCCACAAGGTTCAGGCTTATATCAGCCTTACATCATCGAAAAAGGGCGGGAGAAATTCTGCCAGCAGCACAGCCATGGGGGTGGCCTCCTTCCTCTCCAGCTGAGCCATCACGTTTCTGAAGACCACCAGAGCCTTGATCTTGATAGCCTTATTGCCGTACTGCAGGACCCACAATAGGTCTGGCAGCATGACCTTCATTTTTCTTGCCTGTATGAAAAAGAGAGTTGCCCTCTTGGGACCAGGTCGATGCCTGGAGAGCTCCCCAGGCAGCCACCAGGCCCCACCATGGCAGGGAGGGCCTTTGGAGCAGTCACCCCTGCTCCTGACTGCCAGCCAAGGCCAAGCCCGAACCCACTGCCCCGGCCCTTGGCTGCCAACATGGCTGCCCTTGGTGACGCCCTACTCACCATCTCGTGTCTCTCTGACAGCGTCATCATGCCCCTGAGCAACAGGGAGAGCAGCGTTGGTCTTCGTTGCCTCAGAAACCTACTGACTTGGTACATTGGAGCAAACGCCTCATCTTGCAGGTCACTGCTGGCCAGCATCTGAAAGCAAGCCAGCAGTGAGCAACTGGCAGAGCTGGTGGGGCTCCTTGCACCGTGCAGCTCCTGGGGCACCAGGAGCTTTTTCCAGTAACTCACAGCCAAGCGAAGGATGGAGGCGTCGTCCCGGTGTGTATATAAGATCCTACGGTGCCGGTCCTGCAGTTGGATGTGCAGCTCCTTCAAGACGTTCTGCAAGGTCTGGGGCACGGAGAACATCACCTCCCACAGTGCCAGGGCAGTCCTGCAAGAGAGCGCTCTGTCAGCAGGGCAGCCTGGGCCACAGCAGCGTGTCCAGGCTCAGCGCTGCAGGACGCTTGGGATGCCCTGGGCAGCAGCAGAGGGCTGAGCTGCTGCTCCCGTGGGGCTGGCAGGAGTGCAGTGGGGGGCTCTGGGCTGTCTTGCTCAGCTGTGCCTGCTGCGGGCCTGGCTGAGCCCCAGCGCTGGCAAATGTGGTGGGATGGAGGGTCCTGCTCCTCGGGGGTGTCCTGCAGGATTCCTTGGCGCTGGCAGCCAGAGCGTCTCCAGGCCCCTCTCCCCACAGGGAACAAGCCCTCATGGCTTTTGGGGCCAGTACCTGTCTCCTGGTGGTGCGATTGTCAGCAGCGTCGAGACCACCTCCCCAGGGCATTTGTCAGCCATCTCGACAATGAGGGACTCCACACTCTGCCGGGCTGCTCTCGTGTTTATGCTCTCCAGGTTTCTGTGGATGCAGCTCGTGATCTTTGGTACCTGGAGGGGACAAAGGTGAGGATGGCGCTGCCACTGGAGTGCAGCCATTTTTTCAGCTGTCCTTCCCATCCCTCTCTGCCGCCTTCACGTGGCTTCACTGTTCCGAGACACCGGGATTTGAGAGGAAAAGACGGATGGAGGGAGGAACAAGGCCTGACAGGGCCAAAGGGCAATCCAGCCAAAGGCCACTTACATCCACCAGCCAGAAATCACAGTTTCTCTTCACCGTGTTCAGCATGTTTCTGGCCGCCTCCTTGTCAAAGGTGCTGGAGTCTCTCATTGCCTCGATTAACACCAGGACCACGTCTGTTTTCTCACAAGGCTGGAGGTCTTCTGCAAAGAACTATGGGAAGAAGGGAGGCAGCGAAGCCAAGTCACACCCGGTGCCCTGATGCTGCTGCTTAGCCGGGCAGTGCCAGCAGCCCTGCAGAGGCACCCGGCGGTGCTGCAACAGTGCCTGCAGCCAAACTGGGAGCAGGGGCGGCAGTGACTGCTGGGGAGGATGAGAAGAGAGGCCCCAGGTTGAGGGAGAAGGTTTGGGCTCATGGGCACAGGGTGCTGGCCCTGCCGTGAACCAGGGCTTGCTGGTGGCCAGGAGGACTGGGGCTGCTGCTGGGACACTGGAGCACACCCTCGCATTGTCCCTGCTTGGGGACAGCAGGAACCCTCTCAGCAGGGACCATGCCAGCCCCGCTGATTGTGGAGGCCTTTGCTCACACAAGGCGCCTGCTGATGCCACAGCCAAGGATGCCAGCCAGAGCCGGGAGCTCGTTACCTCGATAATGTGAGCAGCACTCGGCGAAGAACGCAAGGAGGTGGTCTTGGCTTCACAGTCCTCCTGGAGATGTGCGTTCTCCTCTGGCAGTGTCGTGCCTAAAAAGCGGGCAAACACAGAACAGTTGGTAAGACACAGCAGCTTCCCCAGTACCGGAAAGAGCTTTGAACTTGGAGTGGCCGAGGAGAGAGGTCATGTCAGTGCAGGAGGTGGTGGAGAGTGGTGCCATGGAAAGCCTGACCTGCCTCCAGTGTACGTGTGTGAATGCTCCTGGCTGTGGAAACTGCAAGGCCCTAGAGCTCTGTGTGCAGTCCCACAGCTCAGTCCCCATGGCTGGAGTAACGTGGGAGATGTGGGGGAGGGCTCGCATGGCTGGAGTGCTGCGGGGCAGGGATACAGGACCCCCGGGAGAGATGGGAAGATGCAGCACAACTGTGTCCTGCTCTCCTAAGGAGCAGCTCAGCTACACGTGAGCATCACAGTCTGGGAGAGAGCGTGGGGGTCAGGAGCAGAGGAGGGGCAGTGCTGGTGACACGGAGGTCCATCACAATGCCAAGGAAGATGAGAGTCCATGTGTTCCGGTTCCACCTCAGACGTGGGCAACCAGCCAGCGTCTGCTAAAGGAGGAGAGCAGGAAGGGCTGCAGAGAGGGTTTGCAGGCAGGACAGAGCAGAGGAAGGAGCTCTGCCCCATGTCCATCCCAGTGCCTGCTGCCCTGGCACGGTCGTCCCATGCGTGTCACGGCTGGAGGGTGCCTGGCAGACGGGCTGAGATGCTGGAGCCAGGCAGGACAGGGAAAGCCCCCAGTGCAGCGGGTGAGGAACTCGCTTCAGACGGGCAGGAAAGGTCCCCGTCCCACAGCACGGCTGCCTCCTGCCCACCCAGCTGCCTCTCGCTGCCAGTGCCCTGGAGCAGGAGCTGGGTCCCCTCTGCCTGCAGAAGCTGTGCTGGCGCCAGCTCCCAGCTCAGAGCAGCCCTGGACTTCAGGCAGCATAATCACCACCCATGGGAACCCCCTGCCAGCCTGTGGGGAAACGTGATGCTGGTGTGGAGCAGAGAGCCATAGCTGGGCCCCACCCTGGCCAGACAGTCAGGGCCTCTCACTCACCGATCTGCAGTGGCTGGACCACATCCACCTGGTTGGGGTCCAGTGGAGATCTGAGCTCCTGGGGAGCCCCAACCTCCTCCTGCCAGGCCACCCTGGGGTGGCTGGGGGGTCTCTCCTGCCAGGCCAGCCTAGGTCGGATCGGGGGTCTCTCCGCCATTTTGCAGACAAAGGCTACGACTAAGGATGGGGAAGGCGGATGCTTCGGAAAAATGCCTTGGTGCTGCAGCTCTGCCAGAGGCAGCGACGAAAGGTGTGGGCTGCGCTCGTGTGCTCCTCGTTGGGGAAAGACGTGAGCTGCGCTCAGGAGCTCCTTGCTCCAAGTCTGCCAGGGGCAGCAGAGAGTCTGCCGGAGGCAGCTAGAGCTAGGTTGTGGTTGGACTCGACGATCTTAAGTGTGTCTTCCAACCAAAAAGATTCTCCGATTCTCTGAAAGACGTGGGCTACGCGCGGGGGCTCTCGCCAGCTCCGTGCTCACACCCTGTCTCCTCACCGTCCTGTCGGACAGTGTGGGCTGGGCCCGCAGCTGCGCTGAGCACGTGCAGGGCAGTGGGTGTCACCCAGTGAGGTCACAAAGGGCCCCACTGTGACCCTGCGCCTGGGGAGGGAGGCCAGGGTGTCCCTTGGGAGGCACAGGCCAGCTCAGCCCTGGGCACCTGGGTTCTCTCAGGGTGGCCATGGCTAAATTTCAATGCCAATTTCTAAACCCATTGCTCTGAGCATAGTCTTTAACAGTCCGTTGCACCGCTCCATTTTCCTGGTGGCTGGTGCATGATGGGGATGTCACAGACCCACTCAATGCCACGGTCCTTGGTCCAGACGTCTATGAGGATGTTGTGGAAATGAGTCCTGTTGTCTGGCTCAGCTCTCTCTGGGCTACCGTGTCACCACAGGACTTGCTTTTCAAGGCCCAGGACAGTGTTGCGGGCAGTGCCGTGGGACACGGTGCATGTTTCCAGCCAATGGCTGCCCCATTGTAAGCACAGAGCTCGTGCCGTGGCGGGTTTGTGTCAGTGTGATATATTCAATTTGCCAGGCCTCCCCATGTTTACACTTTAGGCATCGCCCCCCATACCACACAGGCTTTGCCTGCTTGGCTTGTTTGATCGTAGCACATGTTTCACAACGGTGAATAACCTGTGCAAGAGCGTGCATGGTCAAGTCCACCCCTCGACTGTGAGTCCATTCATATGTTGCATCCCTTCCTCGATAATTCACCTTCATCTTGCCAGTGCAAATCTATTTCAGCCACTTTAATCTTGGCAGCTCGATCCCCCTGCTGGTTGTTCTTATCAGATTCTTCAGTGGACCGACACTTGGGCACATGGGCTTCTACGCGGCAAACTCTCACAG